>NC_136413.1:141485000-142085000 GCF_051521515.1 Lactuca serriola
AGCCTTTTGGTCTGCGATGGCCGATAGAAGTTCGTTCTTGATGGTAGATACCTTAGTGATGAGTTTCTCCACAGTGGTGATGAACTGTACATGATTAGCCTTTCTATTTGTATCCAGGGCTCGGATACCCATCTCGACCTTGAGAGAGATTCTCTCAGCAGCTAGCCTCTCTCTGGCTTCAAGACGTTCAATGCGTTCGATGGGTGTTTTAGGTCCCTTGCCTCTTCACCCTACCGTAGCTCGCCTCCCTTGCCATCCTTCACTCCCGCCTCCGAACCCACTACCTACCCTCCATCCGCAGCGACACCGTCTGATCCACACCCCCCTTTTTTTTGTGTGTCCGCACCCAATCCCCCCTTCTACCGCAACCTCACCCCGCCTCTCACCTCTCGTCCACAACCTTCCTAGACCCGCATCCTCCCTCGTTCTTCTTCACCCCTTCTCCTCCTTCACCCAACCCTTCCCCTCTCTCCTTCCCTCCTTATCTTTCCCTCCTCCCCTCCCTTCCTTTTCCTCATTTCTTACTCCCCTCTCATCCTTTCCTTTTTTTTTTTAAAAAAAAAACCTTTTTTTTAAACTTCATTTTTTTTCAGCCAAATTTTTTTAACGCCAATTATTTTTATTCAACTAATAATTTTTTTTAACACCAATTTTTTATTTAGCCAAATTTTTTTATTTAAACCAATTATATTTTTAACACCAATTTTGCCACAACCGAACCTTGGATTGTCACATTGGTCTACTTCATGCCAATTATTTTGGAAGAATATTTCATACCACAGTCGGACTTTATATCATTCTTTGTGATGCTTGCACCACAACGTCGATTGATCAACAAAGTTGTTTCGCATTCTTCACTTTATGGGATTTTATGATTTGTCGCTCTTCATCTTCGGTTGACGAATCGTGTATCTTGAGCATGTGGACTTTACTTTCTTTTGAAGACCACTACGAGAGTTTCGGCACCGCAGTTTGATACATTGGTATATTTTCGGCACAATAGAGATATTTTTCATGCAGTGATTCTTCGTTCTATGGTATTTGTTTATGCAGATTTAGCAACTATATCACCAACCTTCTCATGACCGCAGAGTATCTATTTTACTCTATTTCTCGTGTCTTATCGAGACCCTTCATACATCTAGGGAGAGCTCTCTTAGCTCTTGGTATCTGACACTCTCCATCCAATGATTTGTTGATTTTTGATATCCGGTCATTGGTTATCAAAAATATGAAGAGAATATCATCCAAATTTGGTTTGTATGATTGTTTGATTTTGGATTTTTGAAGACTTTTGAAGACGATGATTTATTTAGTGATGCGATGTGGCACTTATTTTTGGTCTTTACGGATCAAAATTTTGGCATTACTCGATGTTTTCCGATTCAGATTATTTATTATTCGGACTCTACCACATGATGATTTTATGTTTGCATCCGGTTCAGATCTTATGATTTTTCAAGTTTGAATTTGTGATATTTTGAAGACGAAGATTATTTTGGCGATGTGACGTGACACTTATTTTTGATCCTTGGATCAAATTTTTGGCATTGTTGGACCATGTCTGTGGACTCACATTATTTTTATCTGGACTTCATTTTATGGATACTTCACATTTTAGCAGGTTATTCTTTGAAGAATCTTGGTGTATTATGATTCGAGATCTCGAGATGTTTTTCAGACTTTTTGAAGTCGAAGTGTTTCTTTTATTGGATCTTCTACTTGCTTATGGCGATCTTCTTCTTGCTCATGGCGTTTTGAAGATTTGGATCTTACTTTTATGCTTCATTGGTGGTGTTTTGAAGCTGAAGACCTTCATTTTTAGAGATTCATGGCCAGTTTCAGACTTCACAGACACTTCAGAGTTTAAGAGACGTTTCAGCATTTGGTTCTCATTATGTTTCATTTTATTACCACACTTACTATTCGGATTACTGTATTATAGCCTTGTATCACTTATTGTATCTCTCATCATTTGAAAGCATTTAGGGAAAAAATGTTGGATCATGGAAATGCTCTACAAATAATGACTGGTAGTTAGGTTGTATTTTTCCCTTTATTGTATTGTTGGTGTATTTGTCTCTTTCTCATATATAAAGGTAGAGGTGGTCATTTCATAGAATACACACTTAGTCTCAATGTAATTCTAGAGAGAGAATTGGTGGGTTCTCCCCACCTAGGGAGAGTTTCTCTCTCCTACCAATGTTCTTCATGAATTATATTTTATATCTCTTTCTTTCTCGTCTTTCCAAGAATTCTCATCATGTTCTTCATATATTTATATTTTGATACACGATAAATCTCGAGATATTATTCTTCCGCATATACCGTTCGTATAAAAATGGGTTCCTACATATTAGAAGTCTACTCACTAAGCACCACCTTGGAAGTCTTCTATAGTTGTTGGTGAGTGTTGAGTAAGTCTGGCAAAAACTTTGCGTATTTTGGAACTTGTGCTAACGATTCAATAAAAGGAGTATTAATATGAATACCCTTGACTTGCTTCATAAAATTCATATGTTCTTGTTCCAATGGATGAACTCTTGCCCGAGAAGGAAACGGTAGTGGAGGGTAAAAAGCTTGAACACAAGATTGATCTTTCTTTTTAATCTCAATCCACGTCGTGGAGATTGAATCACCACGTCGTGATGTTGAGGATTGAGCATAACCTTTCTAAGGCTTCTACGAACTCAGATATAGTGTCATCTTCAGTATCAATCACCATAATTTGCGGTTGTGGCTTCTTATCGGGAATTTGTGGAGAAAGTCTATCATTAAGCAATGTATTTAATTGACCAAGTTTGGCTTCAATGTTTTGGATCGATGCTTGATTATTTCTCAATAAAGCTTGCTGATCTCTCATTAGAATTTGCTTGTCTATTTTCGCCTCATCAGTCTCATCATGTCATTTTTCCGAAGCCTCCATGAATCTAGTTAGCATGGACTCTAAATCGACCTTCTTTTCAGGTGGTGGTTGCTCTTTTTGATAAAAACCTCGGCCAGTTTGCCTAAATTTTTCTTCCTTTTGCTTTTTATATTCATCATATGGCAACCATTCTTTCCTTGGCTTCCTCCAATCTTCATCGTATTTGTCTCCACTTGAATAGAAGACTTGAGCTTTCTTATTCTCATTATCATCAAGATTTCAATCTTTTGTTAAATGTGGACCATTACACTGTTCATAACCCACACGAATAACATGTATGGATTGATCCACCTTAGTCATACAATGGTCCATATTATTCAACATAACTAACACATCCACCATGTGCCACTCCCAATTCCTTTTGCTCCATAATGTCGAGGGTAGTGATGCTCACGTGAATGCTTCAAAAATTATTCAATTAATTCCTTGATCTCATCGGGATTTTTCTTTGTTAAAGGTCCTTGAGAATCAAGGAGTTGCCTTGTTATTACATTTACCCCATCATAGAAGATTGATACTTCTTGTTGCTCATTTAAATCGTTTTGGGGACAATTTCTTATCAATCCTTTGTATCGCTCCCATGCTTCGAAGAGTGATTCACCCGGTTGTTTCTCGAAGTTTGTTATAGCCTTCTTGAGTTTAGAAAGTTTAGAAGGTGGGATAAATTTTTATAAGATTTTTTCATGCATTTGTGCCCATGTAGTAATTGCACCGGGTGGTAGTGCCTTCAACCAATCCATAGCAGCTCCTTCAAAAATAACTTGAAGCATTCTTAATAACACCGTCTCTCGTGGGACATTCAGGATGTTGAAGTAATCAGATATGTCATTGACTTCATCAAGGTGTTTGTAAGCATCCTCATGATCTTTCCTTGAAAATGGAACTTCCTTAAGCGTGGAAACAATATGTCCCTTCAGCTCGAATGTTGCAGTAGCGGGAATTGCAGGTTGCACGAGATCGGGACCATTGTCCTCTCAGATTCTTTTCTTGTAAGCCTTCATGGGCATGTTGGAAATATTCGCCATCTCGTCTTTTGGCTCGTCTTCGGGTTTGCTCTCTTCTTTGTCTAAATCGGGTTCAGAATCGTATTCGGATTCTTGTGTACTAAGATTCTGTTCAAAGCTTTCAACCTTGCTTTCATTCTTCGAGGAATTCCTCGATTCACATACGTTCTTCCCTTTCTTCTTACCAAAAACCGATTTAAGATCTTTAAAAGGTGATTTCTTTGGTGAGTTGGTTTCTCCTACGTTCTTATCTGTCTTTTTACGAAGGGTTGGCTCTGGATCTTCAAGCGGTGGTATCAAAGGTGTGTTGGATCCACGGGTCATGTATTGCTGCAAGAAAAACAAAAAAAAAACGTAAAAACGAACAAGTAAATAAAAATTCCTACTGAACGATTACCATGACGTGGTAATACTCACCACATCATGTTGAAGCACAAAAAGTAAAAAGAAATGAAAAATGAAAAATAAAATGTAAAACAACCAAAACTTAAGGTTCACGTCGTGAGTTTAGTAATTTATAAAGAAAAACTAAAGCTAAAATTTATTTTTTTTCAGGTTTATCCTCACAAAAAGAATCGATTAACCTAAAGCAAATAAATTAAAAACTAAATTAGCCATTCCCTGGCAACGGCGCCAAAAACTTGATGTGGTGAAGAGTATACATTATCTAGGTTTAAATTTATAACCTAACTTCTTATCTATTATTGCAGCTATAGGAAGTGTACCTAGTCAGTGTATAGCATAGTAAAATAAGTTGGGGTCAAACACATGGAACGAATTTAATTAACTAATTTAACTAGTAAAAATTAACCTAAAACTAGCAAAAGTTAATTGGGTTTTTTTATCTGATTTTGCAAGTTCAGACAAACTTAATCACTTAACTATCAAATTCAATCAATTAATAAAAACACTTCTGTTTATTTTGAATCCATTTCTCATCTATGTTTAGCTACTAATTATGGATTATTAAAGTTGGTTACCAAATTTTATATTATTAGTAGTTTAACTCCAAATTTACTAATGTTTTACTAATTCTTGTAAAACTATGTATGATCACACACAATCAAAAACATAATCAGATATGGATTATGAATGGGACTATGTAAAATTTATTTAACAAACACAATTATGGTCATAATTTATGTTCTCCAGCACAGCTAAATTTAATTACTTTAATTACTATTCTAAGATTGGTTCAATCCTAGGTCTAGCAATTCAATGGTCACTAAATCACTAGGTGTTAAGTTCATGTAATTTAATAGTCACTTAGCTACACAATACATGAATTCAAGCAATTAAAGTATCAATTATTAGCATGCTAGGTAGTAACAATCAAACACAAGAACATAACCAACTATTAAAATCCATAATTAATTAAACTAATCCATAGAGTTAAAGCTTCATCTAGCTAAACAGAAGCAGCTAGATTCAGCTACTCATGGTTGAAATCACACACTCAAATTCAATAAATAAAGACATGATTAAATGTACCAAACTAAAGTGATGATTATAATATTCAGTCTGCTTCCTCCTTGAATGCTTTTGATTTGGTTTCTCTGAACTATTCTCTTCCAGAATTCTTTCTCAAAAACCTCTAAGCCTTTCTGAATCGTGAAAGTGAATATATATATATATATATATATATATATATATATATATATATATATAGTTTTGGGAATTATTGTAATTTACGTCATGATTTAAGATGAATCCTTATCAGGCAAGGATTCTGACTTCCCGTGCACTTATCTTCTAGAACACTCACTCCACGTCATGTAAGTCATGGCCACGTCGTGATTTGGGCTTTTCGCAAGGATTTTCTTCTTTTAATTCTTCAATCCTCCAAAGCTCTTTTTCTTGTCGCTTTTGGTCCTTTATCTTCAAGAATGTTCCTTTTGGCTGGAAAATATAATTTAATCTCATAAGTACAAAATATCTTTGCAAATAACCAAAATATTATAAAAATGCAATAAAATATTGCCTAAAAATATGTATAAATATGACAATACCAGGATGTTATTGAATGTTAGTGAGAATTGTGAGTATTTAGGACTTAGGAAGTACTTAGTATTTCTTCGTAAACAAATATATGCATTGAGGTGAAATGTAATTGGTGAGTTCAAGTTAAATTCTTTTGTGTGATATTGGTGAGCAAAGTTCTTATGTGATGTATTGAAGATAATAAATTTTGCTTGGGGACAATCAAAACCCAAAAAGGACATTGTTATAACTCTCAAATTAATACAAAGTTAGTTATGACATTGGACACACATTTCCAACACTATCAACAAACCACAACCATAAGTGTCACATCATCTTCTTCTTATGTCTCATATTTTTGTGACGATTAACCACAAACACTTCATAAATAGACAATAAGGAATAATGTGCACTTTCATGGCTTAGCTACTATTCACATTTCCTAATGTAACTAAGATGAGAAATTTTCTTAGTACTTTATACATTATACTTTTAACGAGACATTGTCCTATCAAACCCTTTCGGCTAATAACAATTAAACACGCAAAGAAGCGGTGACTAAAAAGGACACTCATTTAACGGTTATTTTATAGGTTATTTCCTTAGAACTTGGCTTCATGAATGGGGCATGCTCTTGATTCGACTAACCATCTTTAACTAAACATGTGAGGACACATGTTGTATTATTCTTTTGCATATAATAATCATATTACATATATAAATTCTTTTTTTGCATATTCTTTTATAAAGTTTTAGAATTATATGTAAGGTGAATTTTAAACAAGTTAAAAGTATATGATTTAAACAAATTATCTTTAATTAAGTGTTAATCAATTAATTTTAAATCATTATCTATAATTTCAAATCACTTAGGCATATTTATCTTCTCAGTTTAAATATTCAATTTTAACAGATTAAAATAATATTTAAAACTAAAGATAAACCCTAAAATTCGAAATTATAGCAAGAAGCTTGGAACCTGAAAATATGTGAAAGACATCGCGTCTAGAACTGGGTGTGTCGTGCCCGACGATTAGTAGGTTTCTTCTGTTTTTCTCAATTTTTCAAGTAGTGCTCATAACTAAAACATAATGGCTCTTATACCACTAAAGATTTTTCTATGTATCTATACACTAATATTAGGCAACCGAAGCATTCCAAAATAATCTTATGTGTAAATGCACCCTAAATCTAGGTATTACTATTATAGCAACCTACTTTCAAAACTATGAATATCAACTAACAAGAGGGGTAGAATTACTAACGTTTCAAGTATAATCGTATATACTTGTAATTCCTTTGAAGATCTTGAACTGTTGAAAGCTCCTGGAATGATTTGCACCTAAAGTAGGAATGCATCTAAAGGATCACACCCAAAACTCTAAAACCTAAGAAAATTAAGGACAAAGGAGAGATCACTTGAGAAAATCATATTCTCTAAGTACATGGAAGATTAGGAACAAAACTATGAAGGTTGTAAGGGTCTATTTATAGTTAAGGTAACTTGTGGATAAAATAGATTTGGATCAATAAGATAAGTAGATTTAATGTAGATTCAAATCCTTTCCATATCTGTTACCTGGAACAATTTTAGAAGCCTTCTAGGCCTCCAAAAACTGTCGATCCCATTTAGGGTTTCTAGAATGTTCATGTTGGATCATGGAAATGCTCTATAAATTATGAGTGATAAGTTTGGTTATTTTATTCCCTTTACTATGTTGCAAGGTTTCTTTCTCTATAAATAGAGAGATGGTCATGTATTATTGTAAAAAAGTGCACAATGAAATCCTCTAGAGAGAGAGAGAGAGAGAGTGTGTGTGTGTGTGTGTGTGTGTGTGTGTGTGGGTGTGTGGTGGGATTTCTCCCACCAAGTGTTCTTGTATTGTCATATTTTATTACTCTCTTTTCTAGTAAAATTATTGGATTGTTCATATCTTTCGTGTTCTTCATACTTTATCGTTAAATCTCAAGATGTTTTTATTATTCTGCATAAGCCGATCATCAAAATGGGCAATAACAATTGGCATCAGAGCCGTACATTGAATATCTAAGCGATTATTTCAATGGAACGACTCCCGATCGGGTCTCTTATCATGATGATTTTTTGATTTTTATGATGAGGTTTCCTAATTTTGAGTATTGATTCAAGCTTTCAAGAATAAAAATGTTGCTGTTGTGCATTCATATTTTTCTGCTGAAAATTCAGGTTTGCAAAGTGTTAATGTTGTTGTTGGAGAAGAAGAAGAAAAAGGAGAAGATATTTGTTGTCTTAAATATTTGAAGATCTTGAATAATTTGTTCCAGGAAGTTTTTATGCTTTGGAAATAGACACGATGTCTTGGGTTTTATTGAAGAAAGTGGAGAAGTATTTTCTTTGAAGATATTATCAGCAACTTTGTGTTCATCTTAAGAGGTATGAAGTTCTTTATGTTAATCAAATATTGTTGGTAGATCCTTTTAGAATATCATGGACGTGATAAAGTTGTTTTTGAAAAGGCATGTGTCCTTGTTACTCCTTTTAGATAGAGTAATCCACCTTTCATTTTCCCTCTTGAACAAAACCATGTGAGTTTTACCAACCCACTCACCTTTTTTCCCCATAAATTCCCTGCACACTCAACCTTTTCTTTTAAACATGCTTTGTCTCCTCACCTTTTTGCCTAGTTTTACCTTCCCAACACCCCACTTTGACCCCACATGCTTTAGAAAAGATACCCTTAGGTAAACATGAAGATTTGGCCACTGCGGGTTAAGAAAATCATGAAAAGTAGTCTTTTTAGTCGTCAGCCCTCTCATCCTCGGAGCACAATACTGAGGACCAAAAACTGACAAAAAGCTGCCCTACCCGAGGAGTTAAAAGCTTCATCCAAAGTCTGCTGAGAGGACCTCGGTTGAGCAGCCTCTTCGGCCCCTCTTATCCAAGGGCACCAAAGACCCCTTACCCGAGACCCTCTTATACCGGAGACACCTTCTGGTCTTTGCATAACCCGCAGATGACCCTTTCGCTTCTTCGCCTCCACGCACCGTAGACTCTACTCTTCACCAACATGCAGACCCCTATCTACTCTAATCTCAACCCGAAGAATTCATCCTTACCCCCTCACCCGAAGACCTTAGTCTGCGGCACCAATTCTTCACCCTACTCCTCAGTATCCCCCTCGGTAGCCATCAACCCTTACCTCTTAACTCGTAACCCTCCCTCCTTGCCTCTCAACATGTAGCCTCCTTCTTCAGCCTCCTTCCTCCTTGTGTCCCTCCCCCTCCTCGGTACCTCCTTCCTCATCCTCCTCCCTCTTCGTTTTCCCTCCTCCTCCCCTCTCAATCAGTCCCTCTCATCTCCTTAAACCTTTGTTTTGTTTTTTTACTTAACACCCATTTATTTACTTTTTTACACCAACTTTTTTACAGCCAATTTTTTTTATTAGCCAATTTTTTTTTTTTTGCTGAAACCCAACAAATACCATAACCTTTTAGTTTTTTCATATTAAAACCAATTTATTTCTTTATTTTATTTTAAAACCAATTATTTTTTTAATACTAATTTTTACCACAACCCAACCTATGATAGTCACATTGAATTACTTATTGCTGATTATATTGGAATAATTTTATTATTCTTTCCATGAGGATTACTCCATACCGCAGTCGGACATCATATCTTTCTTCACTAGGATTGCACCGCAGTTGCGTCTGATCAATAAAATTGTTTCGCAACCTTCGCTCTACAGGATTTTTATGACTTGTTGCTTTTGATCTTCGGTTGACGAACCATGTATCTTGAGCATGTGAACTTTATTTATTAAAGACCACTTCAGGAGTTCCGACCCCTCAGTTTGGGTACATTAATATTTATCAACATGCAAAGCTCTTGGTATTCAACACTCTCCACCCAGATGATTTATTTATTTTGTGTACGATCATTGGTTATCACAAATAGGGAGATAATATTATGTTATCATCTGGATATGTTTTATGATTGTTTGAGCTTGGATTTTCGAGACTTCTGGAGACGACGATTTATTTAGTGATGCGACGTGGCACTGATTTTTGGTCATCTTTTGATCAATTTTTTGGTTTCACTAGATGTTTCCTGGATCTAGATTATTTATTATTCAAACTCTACCACAGGATGTCTCATTTGTGTTTGCATTCGGATCATATCTTATGATTTCTCGAGTTTGGATTTGTGATATTTTGAAGACGAAGACTATTTTGGCGATGTGACATGGCACTAATTTTTGATCTTTCGATCGAATTTTTGGCATTGATAGACCATGTCTTCGAGCTCACATTATTTATTATTCAGACTTCACTTTTGGATGCTTCACATTTTAGTAGGTTATTCTTTTGAAGATTTTTGGGTGTATTATGATTCGAGAACTAGAGATGTTTCTGACTTCTTGAAGCCAAAGTGTTTTTTTGATTGGATCTTCTACTTGATCATTAGGCTTGTGAAGATTTTGAAGAATTGGATCTTATTTTTCTGCCTCGAGAGTGATGGCCTTGAAGCCGAAGACCTTTACAAATTAAAGATTTATGGCCAACATCAGAGATCATAGACACTTCAGGGTTTCAAGCATTTGGTTCTCATTATGTTTCATTTTTATTACCACACTTGCTAGTCGGTTATTGTGTATTTTAGCCTTTTATCACTTATTTGTATCCATCATCATTTGCGAGCATTTAGGGGGAGATTGTTGGAGTATGGAAATACTCTACAAAGTATGAGTGATAAGTTAGATTATTTATTCCCTTTATTGTATTGTTACGTGTGTCTCTATGTAAATAAAAAGAGATGGTCATGTATTATTGTAAAAAAGTGCACAATGTATTCTTCTAGAGAGAGAGTGAGTGGTGGTGGGATTTCTCCCACCAAGTGTTCTTGTATTCTTGTATTGGCATATTTTATTACTCTATTTTCTAATAAAATTATCGGATTACTCATCTCTTTCGTGTTCTTCCTATTTTATCGTTAAATCTCAAGATGTTCTTATTATTTCGCACAAGTCGATTAAATCTCAAGAAAAGTTTCTTTAATTAATAAAGCATTGATAAATTAACAAACTATTTATCTTACTTTGTTAAATCATTTTCTAGTTATTATCTCTTGAGGGAAACCCTAAAAAAACTTTGTTATTATTCCCAAAGTTATACCAATTTAGTTATAAAATTGAAAACTCATTTCCAACAACATACACAATGGTGATTTTTGATTTTATAGTTTTTTTTCTCTGGAACCATCATCATTTTTATTTTCTAGAATAATTTGGGTTTCAGGTTGACTTTCTGTTTGAGTTTGATTTCTATTTTTTTATTTCTAGAACTTTGGGTTACATGTTTCAGATTTGGGAACCAGACGTGAAAGGTGGAGATTGGGGTGGTCGGAGATGATGACCCTAGTAGGATAAAGGAAGGCGAAGTAGAGCGTATTGATTGGGGTGAAGTGAGGGGTGGTGGGAGTGGGATGAATTCAAAATGACAGTTATTTCTGCGAACGTGATGGGAGTGTAAAACGGCGGTTGTTTTAGGTGAACATGGTGGCAGTAGGTTGGAGATGGTGATGGAAGCATAGATAGGGTTCTCCGAAGAGATTATCCATCGACGGTGGTTTAAGGAGGAGTGATTTTAAGGCCTTTTCAAGTGTTTAGAGAAGAGAGAGAGATTGCAAAAGGGTGGGGAGCTGGGGTTGGGTATTAAGTAGGTCCATATTTTTTTATAATTATTATTATTAATAATAACATTAAATTAATTGGAAAAGAAATATACGCAGGGCATCATGATCATTTCAGATCGGACAGGAACTAAAATAGCAACAAAACCCATATCAGGAACGAAGTGTGCATATTTTAAAGTAACAAGAGACATTTCAAGTTAATTTTTCAAAATAGTGACCAAACGTGTCTTTTGGCAGTTGCATGATGGACAATTCCTATAATTTTTTACTCAAATATTAGTATGAGTTGATATATAAAAAGTATATTATACTATTAAAATGATAATATATTTTTCGATTTGTATATATTTGGTCATTCAGCTTTTTTTGTCCACAATTACCCCCTTGAACTTGTTTAAATTGTACACATTCAGTCCTTATGATCAACTATTCCAAATATGCAAACAAAATGACTTAATATGGTAATATATTTCTCACTTTTACACATTTAGTCATTATATTTTTTCTTTTAAAATAAGTCTTTGTTGTTTTGTACACATTCAATATTTATGACCGGTTTTTCAGCTTTTTCTCACGACATCCTACGTAGGATAATTATTAATAAGGTGTTCGAAGCTGTTAATGCTTATGGCCACCGCCACCTCGACTGCTTGGCTTCTAAGGTCTTGTGGTTTGGCTTAGGTCTTGTGTCCCGAACGTCGTAACTTCTTCATATGATCTTGGATTTTAACGATCTTTATATCTACATGTTCGTATTTGAGTCTACTATAACTTTCGTTTAGCTTACTCCCGTTAAAAAGTAATATAGTTTTACTTACAGTCTTTATATCCACGTGTCTTTATGAATTTATATATGAAAGTTTTTTATTAATAGTCCAACGAATCATGAATAACTCGTAGATATAAGATCGTAAGTAAAAATATGTTACTTTGGATTGGTCCAACTATTAACGTTAAAAAGTGATATATTTTTAATTACGATTTTATAAAAAAATGTTTATATATACATTCATAAAGATCGTATGGATATAAAGATCATAAATAAAAAAAATATTACTTTTTAACAGAAGTAATCTAAACAAAAATTATAGTAGACTCAAATAAAATGCATGGATATAAATATCGTTAAAATCCGAGATCGTATAAAGAACTTACGACGTTCAAAATACAAGACTTAAGTCAATCAATAAGACATAAGCAACCAAACAGCCAAGACCATAGTTTCCATAAACATCAATAACCACAAACACCTCATTGATAATTGTCCAACGTAAAATATCGTAAGCAAAATCTAAACAAAATGACTATAAATATTGAACGTATACAAAAATAACAATGACTTATTTTGCAACAAAAAAGTATAACCACTAAATATGTACAAAATAATAAATATATTACCTTATTAATTTGTTTTTTGTTTAAACAAGTTGAAAGAATAAATATAGACGAAAAAAAACCCAATAACAAATATATACATATCAAAAAATATATTACAAGTCATTTCCTTATTAAAAAATGACATGGCAGTGGGTATAATAATAATAATAATAATAATAATAATAATAATAATAATAATAATTTTTAAACAATTAATAAAAAAATAATCTTTGAGATATAATTACATTTTGGTTACTACTTCAACTTTTTTATGTGTTATTTTTATTATTATATCAATTAATCTTCCCTAGTAAATGAAAATAATTTTGTCACATATCATTCTCTTATTAACTTGGACATATGATATTTTTTGGTATTTTTAAATAAATATTTTTTCCATTTGTCATTTTCTCATTTTTTTTATATTTTTTTATTTAACACATCATATTTACACCTCAATTAATAATTGTCTTAATTGAAAATAACCAATAAATTACAATATTATTACTAATATAGTATTTAATATGTTTTTTTTTAATTCAAATTTCAAATTTTAATATTTAAAGTTTTTTATTTAATTTTTTGTTTTATCAAACCCATATAATATACGGGTTTAATTGTGAATAAAACAAATCGTACTCTAACTCAATCGGAATTAGTGCTAAACGTGAGGGCAGAATAGGAAAAGAATAATAATATTTTGATTGCGGTTACTATTTCACGTGCTTTGGCTTATCTTCTAGCAACTCCCGCCCCCGCCGTCTGTTTCCGCCTTTAATTAATACAAATAATCGTACCTCTCATTAACCACTTGTTTCTGAAACTTATACGAATAAAATAAAAATAAACTTCAGTATCCTTCTACACTCACCAATACAAATATAATAAACGAGTCAATTGAATGGATGATATATATATATATATATATATATATATATATATATATATATATATATATATATATATATATATATAGGAAAGGGTTATTTAGAAACAAAAAAAATCCTAAAAACGCATAAAAAATTACTTAGAGATTACAAAAAAAAAAATTTAATTTTTTTATAGAAAAATCGCAGTTTTTTTAATAAATTCGTAGAAAAAAAATAAAAAATCAATTTTTTTTTAAATTTTTTAAAAATTAAAAAAAAATCAGCGAATTTATTTAAAAACATGTGATTTTTTTTTCATAAAAAAATTTAAAAAAAAGTGTTGTGATCTTTAAGTAATTATTTTTATGCATTTTTATGATTTTTATAGTTTTTTATTTTCTATAGAATATATATATATATATATATATATATATATATATATATATATATATATATATATATATTAAATAATTTGGTAAATAAATGAACCAAAACAAACAAATCAAATCAATATTTAAATAATGATTTGTACACATGTCAATTATTGTATAAACAATAACAACTTCAACATTCAGTTGGTGTCTTGAACTTAAAATATGTATTATAGATCTCAATTATTATAGAAACAATAATATGGTACGGTAGTTGTCTAGAAAATATAAAAAGAAAATAACTATAGTTTACAAATCATAATCTTGGAAGCCACATCAACACCTTTCATTTTAGAGTTGTTAATTATGAAAGTGATATCTGATTCATCTATCTTAAAATCTTATGATCATAAGATTCGCCAGAAAAAAAAAAAAAACATATCGGACATATTAGCATTTTATGATCGGTTCTCAAGGAAAATGTTACAATGCTAAGGTTAAACAAACAAAAAAAAAATTATATTGGACATACTAGGGTTTTATGATCAGTTCAGAATGAGGATTTGAATGTTAAAATAGAACAAATAAAAATATTTCAGTCGTGAGAACAAACCATTCTTAAGGTATGATTACCAACACTAGCTATTGTTTAAAAACCATAACATCTAATCCAGGTATAAGTTTATGCTTTATATGTAAAGTTAAAAGAATTGGTTTTTCGTATTTTTTCTCGGTCCACGACGTGGTGATTGTCTTACCACGACGTGGTAATGCCTCGTCACCATGTCGTGGCATTTAATTGGACTACAACGCGGCGTTGTTATGGGTTCAAAACCCTAAACCTCAGATCAAGAGCTTATTTTAAAGAATGATGGGGCTAGGGTTTTCCCCAACCATAGCCTCCTTCTCTCCAGAAAGTATCCCCCAAAACCCTAGCCTCCCTTTCATGCTCTAAGCCTCTTTATGTGTATTGTGGTAATCTTGAAGGAAGAGCATCACCCTATTGGGGCTTGAGAGTGTTTCTTAAAGAGATCCAGCATCTTGTGCATCTTCTGGACCTTTGTAAGTGTTCATGTTCGTAGCTTGATGGTTTAAATTTCATAGATTTGGCATTTTTTGACATTTTGTGTCCATCTTATGGTATTGGTTGGAGTTTATGGAAGAACTCCAAATAAAACTTGCAACTTTATCAACCTTGAGTGTCACTAGAGTGTTTTATCTTTTAGATCTAGAACTAAAGTTTGATTTGGTGCCATGTAATGAATAAAGGTCACATTTTTACCTAAAATGGTGTAGAACATGCATGAGGTGTGTGTGACCATAAATTTATAATTTCTATAACTCATTTTTGTGTGTTAAAGCCTTATGGAAAGTTTGAGGCTTGGTCTTAGTAGATTAAGAAATTAATAAAGAAATGAGTTCTCCAGGTGAACTGCGGTGTGGCTCGGGGTTGGCCACTGTGTGATGGGCGATAAATCACAATTGATTTGTCTCCTCGTTACTATGACGTGGCCATGGGTTGGCCACGGTGCGGTGACTGGAGAGTTGACTTTGACCGTTGTTTTTTGACGAAGTTTGACATTAGGTCAAACTTTAAAGATTAAGGCCTTATAATGAGGGTTTCCCTTTTATAAAATGTTTAGGTGATTGTGGTACCTGTTTTTTTGTGTGACTAGCCGTAGAGATTCATTCTTCGACTGTGAGGTGAGTTTTCTCACTATACTTTGTACTACAATATAGATCCTTTGTATATTAGGATGTTGGTATGTTGCAGTGAGCTGTTAGGTAGGTAGACTGTTATAATTACATGTGGTTATGTGTCTGTTAGTTTGTTATTTACATGTATATGTCGACATATTTTGGATAGGTTGAGGGCGGTCCAACGGTGAGCTAAAGGACAAGATACTCGGGCGGTCTAGTTAATTTTGTAGTCCCAAAGGGAGCGTCCAACTTAATGTTGATGGCTCAAGAGGAGGTTCAGCCTTGTGTTTAAGGTAATGGTGTGCATGCATTGTATGTGTATTGTTATGTGAGGTATTTTAGGGAACTCACTAAGCTTTGGCTTACAGTTATGGATTTAAATGTTTCAGGCACTTTTAAGGATCATAACAAATCAAAGGCTCATCTATACACACTATCCAATAATCTTCATGATTTTAAGAGATGTTATGCTATGATACTCTGATTTTGATTTCATATTGTGAAATAGTTATTTTGATGGTGTTTGACTTTTATGAAAATGGATTTTAATTCCTATTTAAAATTGAAAATTTTAACCGTGGTTTTTGGGATGCTACAAGTTGGTATTAGAGTCACGGTTTGAGGGATTTGGATGAACACTCATGTGATTCCAAACTCAATCTAAGGATCTGCAAAATTTTGAAAACTATTTTCCTACAAATAAATTAAAGAATAAGAATAAGGATGCAGTGTGTACAATCATTCATGGCTCAAAGGAAAGTAATCCCCCAAAATATCCACAGTTGTTATATGAATATATGCTATTATGTGAACTGCTAGAATTGCATGCTAGTAAATAGGCTAAGGATCCTTAGGAATTGCATAGTAGAATTATTTGATTTTTGGTGGTGTCTGGTAGCCTAGGGGATTTCTTAGTTGTGTTATATGGAATTGATACTATTGCTTTTAGTAGCTAAGTGTATGCCTCATAGTTGTAAATAATTAGGATTTATAGCCTAATAATGCTTATTTAGCCTTACTTCATGTTTCTTGTTTGGTTGTGGGCTTAGGATAGAATCATTTATTCGACTGCCTGTCAGATCCTTTATTATGTACGACTAGCATACATGGCGTAACCAACCGTGATAGGAAGATTTCTTGCGACACGGGAGTATGGCTGAGAAAGTCCAAATATTGAGAAAGTAGGAATTAGAGTATGACCCTTTAGAGTGTATAAGTATGTGTGTCAGAGCACATAGTTATAGTGATCTTAGTGACTTAGAATTTCACAACGATTCATGAGACAAATACGGGTAGGTGAGGAAGGTAGTATGCGCCCGTACTACCGAAAGAAGAGGACCTATACAAGTGTTAAGAAAAGTCATAAAATTCTAAGGAGTGAGTAGTTGAGTGTATAGTATATTAACACTATGAGTTGATTTTGACATGTCTCCTATCTATTTTCAGCATGACAATGACGAAGGGTTTCGATTTAGGAATGGGTGGCCCAGAGAGGCCGACGTTGCGTGAAGATGAGATCCTAGATATGATCTCCACTCAGGTGTCCATAGCATTTAGGGAGAAAATTCCAAATCTTTTCGGACCTATCAAGACCATGTTGATTGATATGTTCAATAAGCGTTATGCCAATGTCATTAATGTTGCTGCTACAACAACCACTGCAGCAGTTGCTCCTGTCGGACCTCATGGGCGTGGAGCAACACAATATCAGGATTTTGCTAACACAAAAACTTGGGGTTTGACAAGGTCAAGGACACGATCGTGGCCATGAGGTCGATCTCCGACGTAATGGGATGTTTCTCTACGTGTTCTTGTACAGAAACCTGATGGTGAGATTTGTGCTGAATCTTTTTCACATGGGTGCAAAGGATTGGTGGAAGTTTGCGACTTAGACTTTTTCTCCTACTGAGCGGAACGTAGTGACTTGGGAGTAGTTATGAGAGATGTTGCGGATAGAGTATGTTCCATTGGTGGAGAGAGGGAGGCTGGATCAAGAGTATCTATCGCTCAAGTAGATGAAAAAATTAGTGATGAATTTCACAATGATGCTCATCGATATGGCCCAATTTGCACTAATTATGCTCGATACTGAGATTAGGGAGTTCCTGCTGACCACCTAGTACCAGACCCCAGCAGAATTGCAGTCGCATGCACGAAGGAGGGAGATAGAGCTTGATATGCAGGGGAAGGAGAAGAGGCAGTCCCAGTTCAGACCCAGTCAACAACGAAGTGGTTCAAGCCCGTTGATTCTTGATCTACATGCTAGAAAGGAAACATTTACAACAAGTACGGGAAGGCGCATGAATTTTTTTGTCAGTCAGGGACCGGGTGCCATAAATACAGCAATGAGGGCCATTATGCGAGGAATTGCCAACAACAACTGAGTATGCGACTTTGTTACCATTGTGGTAAGGTGGGTTAAGTGAAGGTCAATTATCCATTGCTTGCTACTAGACTAGTGTAGACACCGACCCCTACCACATTACGAATCACAGATGCCATGGGAGAGTAGAGGCCTCGAAGGCCCGGGGTCATGCTTATCAGTTGATAGTAGAGGAGAACAGGGTGGTGCCTGACATCATTGTTGGTATGTGTCTCTTTTTATATATGTTACGTTAATTTTTGGCTGCTTATGTTAATGTCTCTACTTAGGCACATTCTTAGTGAATTATTTGCCTTCTTTGGTGTTGTTTGACTCGGGGTGCGAGTCGGTTGTTTGTATCATTATATTTCAGTAGGTGCTTCGATGTGGCTCTTGCGGTCTTAGAGTGTCCAATGTAAGTTTCCATTGCTAATGAACACAAGGTTTCTACTACATATGTTTTTCACAATTGTGTTTTGGAGATATACGAGGTGCATTACCCGATTAATCTGGCTCCCATTCTGATGGGGCATGTCTGTGTAATCGTAGGGATGGATTGGTTGAGCCAGTTCGGGGCTCTGATTGACTATGAGCTGCATTTGGTGATAGTTCGTACCTCAAGTGAGAGAGAGATGACCATCTACGACGAGGGTACCAGAGTTGGTTTGGCTTTTTGTTGTGCCGCGAGAGCTAGGGGATATTTTAAGCAGGGTTGTACGGGATACCTTTCTTATGTGGTTGATGTTCGAAATGAAAAAAGCGAGTGATCTCTGATGTACTAATGGCGTGCGAGTTCCCTGATGTTTTTCTAGAGGATCTGCTTGGTGTGCCTCTAGAGAGGTAGGTTGATTTTATGATCGATTTGGTCCCTGGGGCAGCACCAGTTGCTAAGGCGCCCATCTCCTTGTACCGCCTGAGATACATGAGTTGTCCTCTCACCTTTAGGAGCTTTTGGGCAAGGAGTTCATCCAACCAAGTAGTTCATATTAGGGAGCACCGATTCTTTTTGTTAAGAAGAAAGATCGTTCTCATTGGATGTGTACATACTACATGGAGCTTAATAAGTTGACGGTGAAGAACCGTTACCCACTCCCAATGACCGACAACCTTTTTGATCAGCTGTAGCGGCCCTATTAGTTTTCCAAGACTGATTTGAGGCCAAGATATCATCAGATGAGGGTCAGAGAGAAGGAAATTGAGAAGATGTACTTTCTGACTCGTTATAGCTATTATGAGTTTGTGGAGATGCCATTTGGGCTCACCAATACACCGGAAACGATCATGGATCTGATGAACCAAGTGTACAAGCCGATGCTCGACTAGTTGGCTATTGTGTTTATCGATGATATTTTGGTCTATTCCTAGACCAAGGAGGAACATGTAGAGCACTTGCTAGAGATTTTGGGAGTTTTGAGGAAGAAGAGGTTGTATGCTAAGCTCTCTAAGTGTGATTATTGGTTACACGAGGTTCAATTTCTAGGGCACCTCGAAAATCAAAACAAAATTCCGGTCGATCCAGCCAAGATCAATGTGGTGATGCAGTGGGAGCTCCCGAAGTCTGCAATTGAGATCCATAGGTTCCTAGGTTTTACCGGGTACTACATGAGGTTCATTTAGGATTTCTCCAGGATTGTTGTTCATCTCACCCGCCCAACAAAGAAGATTTTTTTTTCTATTGAGGGTCTGAGCAGCAGGCAACATTCAAGACCTTGAGGCAGAAGTTATGTGAGGCTCCTATGTTAAACCTTCCAGAGAGTGTTCATGATTTTGTGGTATGTTTTGATGATTCCATCATGGGATTGGGAATGGTACTAATGCAATGGGTTATAGTGATTTCGTATGCTTCTATACAACTAAAGCCTCACGAGGCTAAATATCCTACTCATAATATGGAGTTGGGGGCAATGGTATTTTCCCTCAAGATTTGAAAACATTACCTTTATGGGGTACGTTGTACTATCTACATGGATCACAAGAGTTTAAGATATCTTATGGATCAATTGAATATGAGTATGAGGCGGTGGAGATGGCTTGACGGGTGAAGGGTTATGACTGTGAGACTTTGTATCACCCGGGGAAGGCTAATGTGATGGCCGATGCTCTAAGTCGCAAGGCGACTAACCCTCCTATCACCTATGTCTAAGGATGACCATCACTTCAGCACTGTTGGATTTGATTAAAGGGGCGTAGATTGAGGGAATAAAGGAATAGAATTGAAAGAAGGGGAAAATTAGGATTCATATTGCTACTTTTTTAGTGGATATGAATGTGTTCCCGAACCAATGTGGTAGGGTTTGGGTTCTAGTTTCTGGTGGGGGTTGACATAAATTGTTGGAGGAAGCGCACAAGTATAGGTTCTCGATTCATCCTGCGCGACAAAGATGTATCGGGACTTGAGACTTAGTTATTGGTTGCCCGACATGAAAAAGGTGATAGTTTGGTATGTTGAGAGGTGCTTGACTTTTCGAAAAGTCAAGGCTGAACATTGGAGGCCTCATGGAAAGTTGCAGCCTTTAGATATTCCTATTTTTAAATAGGTGCAGATCACCATAGATTTCATCACGAATTTACTGAGGAAGACTAAGGGTTTGATGCTATTTGGGTGATCGTTGACCACCTAATCAAGATTACTCACGTCCTTTCTATCTAGGAGAGTTATTTGGCCAAGAAATTGCCTGACATATACATTCAAGAGGTGTTTTCTTATCACGATGTGCCTATTTATATAGCTCTGGATCAAGGCTTATGGTCCACTTCTAGCTTTTGGAAGAGTTTCCATGATGAGTTGGGTACTCGATTGTATTTCAGCATAGCATATCACCCGCAGATAGATAGCCAGAGTGAGCGGACCATTTAGACAAGCAAGGATATGTTGAGGGCCTGTATCATTGATTTTGGCCGGAGTTGGGATTCCTATCTTCCCTTGGTGGGGTTTTCATATTCATCATCTATCATTCCAACATTGGTGCACCTTCCTCAAATCTTGTTTATGGGAGGAAATGTCGGACCTCGATTTGGTAGGGGAGAGGTTAGACAAAGAGTCACGGGGAGCACTGAGTTGAAGTTTTAGTTCGGGGATATGGTGTTGCTGAAGGTGTCGCTCTGAAAGGGTGTTATTCATTTATGGAAGTGGGGCAGGCTAGGCACCAGATTTATCAGACCATTCTTAGTAACTGCCATGGTAGGCAAGGTGAAAAAATCGGTTGGATTTACTAAAGTAGCTTAGTAAAATTCATAACACTTTCCAGGTTTCTCAGCTTTGAAAGTGATTAGTCGATGATTCAACGATGGTGCCTTTAGACGACATTCAGTTTGATGAGCACCTGAAATATGTGGAGAGACCGGTAGCTATATTGGATAGTAGGACTAACACCTTGCACAACAAGGAGGTGGCCTTAGTGAAGGTGTAGTGGCAGCACTAGAAGGGCTCTTAGTGATCTTGGGCACCTAGAATCTGATTTGTTCACAGCTGCAAATTTCGAGGACAAAATATGACTTAAGTGGGGGAGAGTTGTAACATGTAATCCATGTACGAGTTTATGATTTGAATGTTAAGTTAAAAGAGTTAGGGTTTTTTGTCTTTTCCCTGTCTGTGGCATGTTGATTGGCTTACCACGGTGTGGTAATGCCTCGTCCCCACAACGTAGAATTTAATTGGACCATGGAGTGGCACCGTTATAGGCTCAAAACTCTAGACCTCATATCATAAGCGTATTTAAAGAATGATGGAGCTAGAGTCTTCACCAACCCCAACCTCCATCTCTCAAGAAAGAATCCTCCAAAACCCTAGCCTCCCTTTTATACTCTAAGCGTCTTTGTTTGTATTATGTTATTCTTGCAGGAAGAGAATCACGTCATTGGATTTTGAGATTGTTTCTTGAAGATATCCAACAATAGAATCGTGACTGATCTATCTCCTCATTACCACGACGTAGCCATGGGTTAGACATGGTGCGGTGACTAGAAAATTGGCTTTAACAGAGGACTTTTGACTAAATCTGACTTTTGGTCAAACTTTAGAGTTTTAGGCCTTAGGACGAGGGTTGACCTTTTATAAAAAGTTTAGTTGATTGTGGTACCTGTTTTTTCATGTGATGAGCCATTGAGATTCATGTTTCGACTGTAAGGTGAGTTTTCTCACTATACTTTGTACTAAATTATAGATCCTTTGTATATTATGATGCCAGTATGCTGTAGTGAGCTGTTAAGCAGGTAGATTGTTATAATTGCATGTGGTTGTTTCTCTGGTAGTTTGTTATTTACATGTATATGTCAACATATTTTGGATGGGCTGAGGGCGGTCCAGTTGTGTGCCGCAGGCCAAGATACCTGGGTAGCCTAGTTAATGCTTTAAGACTAAAGAAAGCAATCCAACTTAATGCTAAAGGCTCAAGAGGTGGTCCATCCCTATACTGAAGGCCATGGTGTGCATGCATTGTATTTGTATTGTTGTGTGGGGTAGTTTGGGGAACACACTAAGCTTTGGCTTATTGATGCGGGCCCTAGTGTGGAGGATCGAGCCCTTGCGTTCCTAGAGGCCCACGATCGTGTGACTAAAGGGGCTTCACGAAAACGGCCATAACTTTGGCTACGAATCTCCGTTTCGGGCCTACGACCAGTCAAATTGAAGCTTGGATCAAGGAGCACGTCTAGATAAGTCCCCAAAGGGGACTTACCCATTTTTGAGTCCAAAAATCGCTTTCTAAATGGAGTTATGAGCAATTTTGTTATTTTTCCTTAATTTTTGGGTTTTGTTTTTGGGTTTGTATTTGGCCCATGGACTTTTAGGGTTTCATTTTAATTTCTGCTTCTTATTAACTGTTTTTGATGTAATTTGGATGGTCAATCATCAATTTTATGAACTTTCAATTTTCTCCCAAATTTTGTGTGTTAACCCAGATTTTGAAGCCAATCCCACGATATTCATAGAATGAACGTGGTTTTGAAGAGATTGTCCTGGCTATTCTTTTAGAATCAACAGGTTCATTCTTGGTTATCTTTGTGTTGCTTTTTTGCGCTGCATCACTTATAGTTGTGGATTTAAATGTTTCAGGGACTTCTAAGGATTGGGGCAATTAAATATTATGACTGGTAATTGAAGAAAGACCTTAGGCAGATAACGGTGAAAAATTATAGCTAGTAATTTCAGACAAACCACGTAGGTTGTGTATGTTGTAAAGAACAATATGGTTAGGACTCTTTGAAAGGATATATATATATATATATATATATATATATATATATAGAGAGAGAGAGAGAGAGAGAGAGAGAGAGCTAGGTTCAGGTATTTAAAGTAATTATTGTGTTATTGTATGCATAAATGTGGGGCAATCAAAATTAAATAATTAAATAAATAAATAAGGGTAATTTAGAAATTTGTTTAGTAAATTCCAATAATAATCCCTTTAATAATGGTATTGACTAAATAAATAAGTGTGTCTTCCTCAATCTCCCACCCGATAAAGTCCTAGCATCCTAGAGGGTATCGACGCTTTCAGATCGTGTTCGGAAACCCCTCACTGATCATCCACGAGTTCTAATCGGAAATTTGGAGTTGCAACCTTTATCTAATCGAGAGTTGATAATTACTGTACATCTAATCGAAGGTAGTCATGGAGGAACCCCTCACTGTGGTAGGAATTTTTCAAACTCATACCCACATAACTACAACATACAAATCAATTGTATTCATCAATTTCGTCTTCGATAGGAAAACCCCACATGCTCAACTATGTAGAATGTTAAAGGAGGGCGGTGTTCTTATTCGGTATTTGGGGCAACATATTTGGTAGATCTTCCCAACAATTTCAATTAGAATATTTGCATTCGTTGATTATATTGGTCAAATAATTTTGTACAATAATTGTTGTAATCCATTAGCTTGATATTGGTCGTTGCGTTAATTTTTTTTAGGGTTTTAGAATTCAAGGGCGTTGACTAGGATATCCTCTACTTGTGCTTTCTACGAGAACTCGAATCTTGCTTCTATTTGCTCGGGTTGTGTCAATTACAGGTAAATTTTTTGATTTTTTTTAGTATTTTGTAGTGTTTTAATTTAGCAATTCAGCTTAAACAGGCATCAATTTGTACTCCATTTTCTCCCAAAGTGGATTTACATTCGAATTTTGAAACTTGAATTGATATCTCCTTTATATAGGTTGAATTCATATGGCACAAATTTGACATCATTAAAGAGTCGTCGAGATTCTTTATACTCAAAATTGAGTGAAGTACTTGTTGCAAAGGTTTGATGATCTCCATAGCTTGTCTTTTTTCCGATTCTTTTGACAGGAAATGATTATTTTTCTTTTCATGTTCCTCTCTACTTTTTTGATTTCTTCATACCTATTGGTTGCTCCGATCAGTAACAGGTTCTCTTCCCTTTTCTTTTTGTTTGAATGTTAGGTAGAAATCATTGGGGTGTTTGGGTTTGTTTCATTTGATAGAAACCAATGGGTGTTTGGATTGTGTGTTTGACAGGGAAGGAAAGGAAATCAAAAGCAGATCGCTCATTACACGCTTCATCAGACTCAACCTCGTGTTGTATCATTTGAGGAACAAGTTTATTTCATACTAAATCATCAATCATCTATCATCCATGCATAGTTCAGTAGCAGCATCCAAACGTTTTGAAGTAGAGATAAAGTATATTGGTTTGTTGGAGGTGCAACTATTTTGTTAGTAGGACTCTATATGTCATCCCAAGATGGTGTTAGCTCTTTTTATATTATCTACTAAGATAGTCTCGTTAGGCTTTATAAGATGACATCCTTTTGTGGTTTAATTTTATTTGGGACTAATATACACATTAGAATGAGCAGTTTTTTGGCTGAATTTTATGAATTGATTCATATTTCAATTTTTTTTGTCTTCCTGATTTAACACTTCATTTATGTGGACAGTGCAGGATCTTGAATAGGTTGAATTCTGAAAAGGTATCAAGTATGTTTATGTAGATGATTCAATGGATGATATTGGTGAGATTCCAATTCTATTGGAATGGAATCACAAATTCCAATTCTGTTGGAATGGAATGACGAATTCCAATTCTGTTAGAATCACAGAAGTTGATGCTTGAAGAACGGACCACAAAATTGAAATGGACCACATTATTCTTTTAGAATGTATTAGTCGTTGCTAGATTTTGATTCTTTCTTTCCCGTTTTGATTGTTTTTTAGTTTTATTCTTAAACAATAAATGTAATTCTTAACAATTTTTACCCGTATTCTATAAGAAATAATGTATTTTTTGTTTTTATTCTTCAATTGATTATTCAAGAATTTGTTATTCTACAAGAAGTTTTTAAATTCATGATCAAGAAATAGGTTCAAGAATATTTTTATTATTTATGATTCAAGAATATTTTTATTTTTGAATATACTCATAAGCATATTTTGTCAGAATGTCTGAATTAAAAGAATTATAATTCGTAAAATCGGATTTTTAAAATTAATAGAATCTATGATCCCTTAAAAATGCAATTTTCCTTTATTAAATCTATATTAATTGACTAAATTACCCTTGTAATTAATTAAGATGATATTTTTCAATTATATTTAATTCAATAATATATATTAATCACTTTCTTAAAATAAGTAAATTTGATTGGCCCACATTTATGCATACAATAACACAATAATTACTTTGAATAGAAATAATGTATGTGTATGTTGTACTTACTAAGATCTCATAGCTTAACTTTCATTTGATTTTATGCCTTTTAGGATCATGAAAACCCAGTAAAGGTATAAAGCTAATAGCTAAAAGACAGAAGAATGATAGATGGATGGTAATGATCGACTTGGATCTTTGTATTATTTTATTACGTACGATCTTTTTTGATAACTTCTTGTATTCAACAAGATAATAAGGATGAATATTCGGAGGCATAGAAAAGTAGGGTTGTCATATATTTCTCAACATAAGTACATTGAGAAAGTATCGCAAGCGTTCCATACTGATCAGTCCAAACCTGTTGGAACTCATTTGGCAACACACTTCAAACTTGATCGAAGTAATATATCGACTACAAATTAGGAAATATATTACATGAGAAAGGTTCAATATTTAAGTGATGTTGGAAGTCTCATGTAATATTTGATATGTACTAGAATTGATTTGGATCATGTTGTAAGTATGGTAAGCATGCTTATAAGTAACATAGGAAAAGCTTAATAGGAAGTGGTCAAGTAATTGTGAGCTACTTAAAGGGAACGAATAATATTTGTTTGGTTTATGATGCTAACTTGTGGGTATTATTAGCATCAAGTACAAATCTTAAGGTAGCAGAAACAATCAACAAATTTACCTAAGTGTTCATGCATCCTAGAATCTAGGTATTACTAGTTATAGCAACATACTTTAAAAATCAACAAAAGAAAGAATTACCAACCTTAAGATTCCATGATTCTGATCTAGTGCATGCCAAATCGTTGCAAGGATGAAGGATCCAACATAGCACCCCTCTAATGGAATCAGACTGACAACACCAAAAGCAAAACAAATAAAACCAAAAACTATGGTTTGTATGAAAATAACCAACCCTAGGAAAGAGGTTTTGATTTTCATAAAAGGAGAGGGGGAGAGAGAGAGAGAGAGAGAGAGTCAGAGTATGGATTGAAGGGAATTAGAAGCTCCATGGTTTACCCCTAGCAGTCTATTTATAGGTTGTAGATAGAATCCTAAAAGGAATCAAACTCTAGGGTTTATCCTTATGTGTTTCAAATCAGCCTTATCCATATCATAAGGACAGTCAAAACCGTCCATCTGAATCTCTCTAGAGAATTATGGAATATCCCAATTAATCCGTTTGATTAATTAATATTCAAGCCTGTTAATTAATTAAAACATTTTAATTAATTACCAAAATAATTTCTAATTAATTTATAAATTCCTTAATAAGTTAACAACTTATTAATCTTCATTTCCTTATGTTATTTGGGTCATGAAGCTAACTCACAAGGACTCTGGTATTAACTTAATAGCTAACTCACATCACTTAAGAGTCCCAAAAAGCACAAAGCAAGCAACATTCGTGCAATAGCACTCCAATCAATAGAATAACCAAAGAACATTCAAACTCACATACTACAACTCATGCTAGGAACTTCCACTCTCACTGTCGATTGCCTTATGCATGCAAATCATACACAATACATGATTAAATACACTGTTGAATAAAAGACTCTACCCTAGAACCACAACCAAATGAAGAACAAGAAATAAGGTCAAATCAATCATTCTAAGGCTATAAGATCCTAATTGTATATAAATTTTTTAAAGCATACACTTAGCAATTACTAATACCAATAGATATTCCCATTCCAACATAGCATCCAATGCCCCTAGGCTATAGGGCATCACATATCAGGCCAATCTATTATTGAATAATCAGAACTAGCATGCATGGCTACAATCTCATACAATAGGCATACAAAGCATCTCTCCTAGTATTCGATCATGCAAACATTGAGTAGATCATTAGCCCTAACTAGCATGCGATTCACAGATTCATAAATCAAATCATATCAGATATCATATATGGGTATTTTGGGAGAAACTTACTTGAGCTCAGCTGATTGCACGCACCACACCCTTTGTTATCATAGAAAACTCTTTTCTTAAAAATACTTTTCTTTTTGAAAACTTTACCAAATACTCAGTTTGGGTTCAGACACACCTGAGAGTATGTTCGAATCCCTTAAACAAAGGCTTTGATACCAACTTGTAACTTTCACAAAAATAAGACCCGAAAATTTTCAATTTTAGATTAATAAGACAGTAAACCATATCATTTTCATAAAAACCAAAGTAATCAATTTTTATAAATACACCATCGTTATCAGAGTAAATCACAAATGCGTAACAGTATGGTGTGTGCTCTGCAATCATCCCGAGCTCTTCGCTTTGAAACCAGAAGTACCTGAAACATAAACTAAAATCCATAAGCACAAAGCTTAGTGAGTTCACCAAGATACCACATACCATACATACATAAATCACATACTGGGACGTCGCCCGGTATCGAGTCCCGCTTGGCCTCGGGCCCCGTCCGGCATCTAGCTCCGCTCGAATTATAGATTTGTTACTCTTAGGCCCCGCCTAACATCGGGCCCCTCCCGGTATACACATATTCATATAAGCATAACATCATACAAACGCATATGATAATCACAAAGACAATAGCATATCATACAGTTATCGAGCCCCGCCCGACATTGGGCCTTGCCCGGTAAGCATAAAACACATACGGATAACTAGCATACAATATACTCATCAGGCCCCGCCTGGCATCGGGCCTTACCTGGTAAGCATACTATCACATAACACATGCAAGAGTCACGCAAACATATGACATACTAACATATAAACCATGGGCCCCATTGGTGCCTTAGACCCTCCAAACTCAGTGAAGAGACTCATCTCGAACTGTTGAATCACATGAAAACAAAAACCTTTGGCTTGTGGTCTGACAAATCCCCAAGCTATTAATACCAAATAACATCCAATTAAAATTGGATTCCAATCCATAATCATCACTCCATAACTTGGGTAAAAAGACCATTTTACCCCTTACCTAGTTTGGTCCAAGACTGAAGCCCAAGCCTACAATCCAAAAGGCCCAACCATTACATGGTCAACCTTGATCAAACTTCTGGTCAAAGTCAAAGTCAACACTCCATGTTGACCAAACACATCGTGTTGCCCCTTGGCCATGCCATGTTCTGCAAGCATGCAATCAGTCAGGAAAAATCTCGGCCACACGCTGTGTTGGCTTGCGACCACACCGTGTTTGACCGAGTTTCAACAACTTAAAACATTAAGTTGTTTTCTCCGATTCCAAGAGCTCCAAAGCTCAGATCTAGTCTATAATGTGGTCCAGAAGGATAAAGTTTCCAACTTTATCCATTGGGACTACCCAAAAAAGTTCAAAACTCATTCCATGAAGCTGAATAATGCAAGAGCTTAACAAACAAGCACTTAATCCTCAAAGTCTGAAGTCCATACTTTCCAGAAGTTATTCAAACACCTAAACCATCCTAAAGGTTGGTGCTTAATAGACATACATGTCCAATGCATTTCTTGAACCCGTATGAGGTCAAAATGGGGATTCATGACCTAATCTCTATGCATGACATCAAAAGTTGATTATAATCCAGATCCAAAACACTACTAACTCCTCCTGACCTGGAGATTCATAAAGTTGCCAACTTTATGAGGTCTAACCATTCTATGATTCAAGAATAAGAAGCTAAAGAAACAAAACTCAAGATCTAACAACCTGGAATGATAAAAATCAAGCCTTTTACACTTACAAAGGTCCAGAATAGTGCCAAGGTAGAGAATGAGGACTTGCTTGCTTGATCTTTGCTTCCTTCCTCCTCCTTCTTCCTTCTTAGCTTCAAAAAGCATCAAACTAGCTCTAAAAATTAGGGGAAGATGATTAGGGTTTCTTTTAGGGATTGAGGGGCTGAGAATGGAAAAACCCTAGCCTCCTTATTCCTTTAAATAAGGAGCAAAAACCTGGAAGATTAGGGTTTTCATTTCAGCCATCAACACGTCATGTTCCAAGAGGCAACACATCGTGTTAACCTTAATGAAAGTCACGGTTGTTCTTATCTAGACACACCACTAAATTAAAAAAAATCCAAAATTAGAAGATCATATGTGCTTATAAGACTTTAATATTACTATATAGAGTAGACATATGTAGGATTAAAATAACTTAATACCAAATTTTATTTAAACTTTGAATTTAAGCATTGGGATGAAGATGTTTTAGATAAATCATTAAATTTATTTTTTATGTTTCATTATACTATTAGCGTGAATTTTAACCTTATTTAGGCAGACACTCCTACGATTAGCGAGTCTACATATGCAATAATCATACAAATATAAACGAACAAATTCTACCATAAGGGTTGTTACGATAAACAAACGTCATATAAAATAATGCAAAGCATTTTACCTGGTTAAAATATACTTTAATGGTGTAACATATATATATATATATATATATATATATATATACACACACACACACACACACTTCGGGTAAAAACATAAAAAAATCATAATAAAAACAAAAGTAAAATGAAAAAGTTAACTAGTTTTAGAAATTATGAGATGATTTTCATTACCAAATTCAAAAAGAAGATATACATAGACGTTACGGGTAAACGAGCAACAAGCTGTGTCGCAACCCCTTTTTGGATGACAAAACTAATTCTTTTAAAAACAACATTTATAGATCTTGGAGTCATAACATTACTATGCATGACCCGTTGGACACTATTGAGTAGCTTCATAGCTTCTGACGCAAGGAAACCGAAAGTATCAAATGCAAAGGGTATAAACATGTGTTGATTTTCCATGCACGCTTTCTTATGTTTTGCCACTTTGTTTGATGCAACTTTTAAAACAACTTGCCCCACAATGAAAACTCCACTCCCCAAGCCCATAAGAGGGGAAAACCCTGTTAGATCCACGCATGCATGTTTAAAAGACTCTACCCTAGAACCACAACCAAACGAAGAACAATAAATAAGGTCAAATCAATCATTTTAAGGCTATAAGATCCTAATTGTATATAATTTTTTTAAAGCATACACTTAGCAATTACTAATACCAATAGATATTCCTATTCCAGCATAGCATCTAATGCCCCTAGGCGATAGGGCATCACATATCAGGCCAATCTATCATTGAATAACACCCATGATTGAGCTCGTGAGGCCACAAAAGCATATGAGGAAGTCTCTACTACTGAGTACAACCCTAAACCACCAAACCTAATTGGTAACGAAGCCAGTCGCCATTGAAGGTCCCCAAAGAACGGACCCCCGCAAACCACAATGTCTTCAATCGACCCACATAACTCTTTATCAAAACGCAAATCATCCTCTTCCATGTGAGCGGGTTGGCACGTTCTCAGGCCAAAGAAAAGTTTGGCGATGCCCATGCAAGATCGAAACAAAAAGAGCTCACTCTGGGGGTCATGTAACTGTGGTAGAAGGCGCATCAGGTCAACAGCCTTGGCAGCTATCTTCATGGCTAACCCACTAATAAAACTCACATCTCTACTAGCAGCTCCCCTAAGAAGCTTCACCCCCACTGACGGTCGCCCAATGTCAGCTGGGAATAAACCTGAACGAAGCTTCCTACCATAGCATGAAGGACAAAATAGCTCAGTTTTCTTGATATTTAGCTAAAGCCCCAATCTTGGGCCTGCCACCCTAATGATGTCCAATACTCTGGCCACCTTCTTTGAATCTCCAATGACCGTCCCATCATCAAGGTACCAAGCATGAAGAAGAAGAAGATTACAATTATCTCTAATTTGATGTATAAGTGGGTGTAGTGCAAGAGAAAAAAGAAGTGGTCCCAAAGGGTCGCCTTGCTGGACCCCACTAGTTAACCAAAAATGCTTATCTCCCAAATACAACCTTACTGCATGGCCATATAAGAATTCGACCCATAATGAAATGGAAGGGCACCTCATCCTGAACTCGTGAAGTAAGGTAGATCTATCCACTAATTTGAAGGCATTTGAGAAATCCACAATAAGCATTGCAAGAGATCCATCATCATGACGTGTACTCAACACCCTATTGATACTGTGAAGTACAACTTCAGCACCACCCGACACACGTACTCCAAATTGAAAGTCACTAAGGGATTGTCTCATTTCTTTACCAACTCCTTTCATAGTAACCTTTGAGACCAAACGCCTCCATATAGTGCCCACAACAATAGGATAGATTCCATTTTCAGGATTTAGGAGCGGAGTAAGAGGTGCAGACACTACAAATTCTGCCAGACATGACAAACACCTTCCTCCTAGCCACAGGTTAACCACTGCAGTGATGGCATGTATGAGATTTGTGGCTATAGCAACCCCTCCCCGCATAGAGAATCCAAAATGTGTTGAGCTCTCAAGCCGTCTCTCCCACACGAAATTCCTTTAGGAAACGATTTAATACAACCAAGGACATTGTTAATATCTAATATAAGGGGAGGCTCAGAATAAATGGTGCTCGGCATGGATGGGGGTGGCTTGTATGGATGCTAGCCTCTAAAGCTTTGATAGTGTCACTGTCATGTGAAGCAACATCCGAGGAGCACAACACTTTCACTGCTACTGTAAAATGCCCACCAGTCACCTTACGGAGACATTTTCTGACGTTGATGCTGCCCTTTATTCTACCATCCTGAAAGTGATCAGCACTTTGGCCAGATGAGCGAAGACCTGTATTGTCGAACATATTTTCAATTAATGTGACAATAGCGTCCTCTTTCCCCCATGTAGCTAAAGAATTCAATATAAAGCGATTTTGTGACGATTTCCTGTTCCCAAACCTACGTTCTTGTCTGTTCTTAGGCCTGAACACCTGAAAAGTACATCGGGGGAGCAGCAATAGCCTAACCCACGATTCAACAAACTTTGGGTGAGCAACCACCGTGTTAAGAGTTGTTTGCAACGCTTGAGAGAAAGCCATACGACAACTATGGGGGATACTTTTGGCGGTCGTGATAGGTGCCTTGAAAACACGATCAAGCAGCACCGCATCCAAAGCCATCCCTTTAAGTACTACGGTTTCATGTCATATGGAAGCTGGCTTTGAAATGCCAATAATGTGTCCACTCATGTCGTCGACCCATCAGTAAATTGTACAAGGCCATTACGGTGGTGGCAATAGCGACTCAATGCATGAATATTCATACAATTAGCACATATCCATTGACCAAACGCCTTTAATGTTTCTTCTACATCCGTATACAATCCATGGTCCCCAGAAATAGCCTTCCGCAACACATTTTTACATTCATCGGAAGCAAGGTGTAACCTCTTAATATGATATATCATACGAGAAATCCCCTTAGACCCCACTTGGCCATCCAGGCAATAATGAAACCCCCGAAAAGGATATGGCCAAGTACCGATCGAAGAAGTAGAAGAAGTAGCCATGAAAAAGAAAAGATAAGCAAATTAAGCTGCGAGCTGAAGCCCTAAAGAAAACACCGAATCACTATGATGGAAACACCTCAAACAAAGGTTGGCATGCACCAAAGGAAGAAATCACCAGGAAAAAATGCTACATATTCTTGAAAGCAAGGGCGATGGGATCACAATCAATCTTGATTCCAAATCCAGGGGATAAATAACCTTAAGGAACTTTGTACAATAAAAGCCATGGTTTTGCGTGAGACGTAAAATAAAACAGCTTGAATAGAGTTAAACACATGGTGGGCAGTGAAGTTGGCATTTGATTTCAACTCATAGGAGGCTTGCTTGAAATCTATCATTTGTATAACCAAAATGGTGAAATCAACAAGTCAATGTATCGGAATCCAAGAAGAGCTAGCGATAGTTATAAATATTAAATGCAGAGGGTCATCTTTCATCTCATGACCTAAAAGTCTTGTACGCATGAGCTTCTTCAGAAATTAAATATAGCCCCCAGCACCAATCCTACTAATTAACGAAGCAATTGTCATATACTCACTCCTCAGTGTGATCCTTCATCTACGTTCTTAATTTGCAAGCTCCGTGTAGCCAGTATTGAACTTAAGAAATTGCCTCCAACCTTCTCATAGAAACTCAAATGCCACCAGATAAAAGCATGTTTTGACTAATCTTCCTTGTTGTTTCTTCGGTAGTTCCCCTTGTTAGATCCGATGGGTGTTTGATTGTAAAGAACCGACAGATTGACATCCAATTCAAGTGGGCCGTCACCTATTGACATCCATACAAATCAAAATCGATAATGAATGGCGGGAGATTGTACGCCTTTGTCAGCCGAGGGTTGGTGTTGCTTGACTCAGGAATGGAATGCTGCTATCAACCTGAATTCCTCAAAACATAAAAAAAGTATAATAAAAACAAAAAAGCTTAAAATCAGCTTCGGATAAAAACATAAAAAATTTATAATAAAAACAAAAATAAAATGAAAAACTCAACAAATTTTAGATATTAACAAACAAAAATCATTATGGACACAAAACCAACAAAAGTAACAAGCTTAAAATCATTAATATCAAAAGCCCTAAATATAATTGAACAAAAAAATCATTACATACACAACCAACAAAATTCAACAAACTTAAATCCTTGATATCAAAAGCCCTAAATGTAATTGAATGTAAATAACTTAAAAACATTAAAAATTATTAATTACACACGACACCAAAAACATTATTTATACGATGTGTTTAGGGAGGAATCTAGGTATCACCTGACGTTCGTAACTTACAATCCACCCCTTTCCTCCATGTCCAATCGTCTTATCTCTCACGTGCCTTGTTATTAATCTTTTTATTCCCCCCCCCCTAACTATCGAACAACTTTTTTGTATATTTGTTTAAGAAAGAGCTAAATTTATGATTTTCAAATTAATTCCTCTTCCACAAAATGAAAGATATAACAATAAGCTAATAACAATGTTTCATTTTAGTTTTCTATGTGATTATGTTCATCTTATAGTAAGATGTTTTCTGATCACTCATGACAAATATATACTTTTTGATATGCTTAGAATGTTAATTAACTGTATTATCTTAAATATTTTTTATTGTTACTATTATGAATCCACAAGTATTTGATTTTGTAAAATATTAGAAAAACAATGACAATAGAAAAGTGTACAAGTCAAAGTAGCCATTCATATTCATTTACTTTTTGTACAAAGAGCATAAAATGGTCACTGAAATTGTTGAGATCTTTTTGCGAGCTTTTATGCCTATCGTTTTTGTAGGTTGGTCAAGGATAATTCTAGCATTAAGGCTTCACGGAGTGGGAGTCAGCATCGCTCGTCAAATATGGGCTTGGGTGATCACCAGGTCACGAACTCGGCACGCCGAGTTCAGTGGCCAAACTCGGTGGATTTCTGCCGAGCTACCCCTCTCTCTTTTCCTTTCTTCTTTCCCACTCGACAACCTCCTCTCTTCTACTCTCTCCGTTTAGCATTACAAAGAAGAAAAATGTGTTTGGCTGGAGCTCGGTGCACTTGGCACCACTTCCGCAGCCTAAAGCAAACCATTAAAATATGAGAAACAATATTCTTATAATTATTAATATAATTATCAAAATCACAAGATAAGATTAAAAAAAGATATTTAATTTCACATGTCATTAATTATATATATAGATTAATTTCAAACCCCCTTATGGAACAGTACTATGTTCCTATTGATGGTTTTTTTTTCATTTGATGAGTTTCTTTAATATTTTTTCCTTTTTCGTTCATCATCATTGTCAATTTTATATTGTTTTATTTATTTGATTCATTGGAGAACAGTCCAATTGCTAAGGGTGCGTTTGGTTGTGAAAAACTGTTTTCATTTTCTATGAAAATGTTTTCAGAAAATAGGGTTGAGTTTTCTTTTGCAATTTTCAATGAAAACGCGTTTGGTTGGAACGAGTGGAGTTTTCATTTTCCATCTTAAAAATTTGGAAAACTATAAAAATCACTTTTCTAATTTACATACAGTTTGGAAAACTAAAAATTTTCACTTTCTTAGAAAACTTTGGAAAACTGAACGAACCAAACGCGTTTTCAAAATTTTTGTTTTTTTTGGAAAATTTTCCTAGAAAACTGGAAAATTTTCCACAACCAAACGCCCGTTGGACACGTGTGCCGATTTTGTGATGATACGTGTTTCTCCTCATTTCCCACCGCTTTCATTTGGTTTCTCGAACTTCTTAGTGCGTTCTTTCCCACCGCTTGCCTTCTCTCCTATACCTGTCCATCTCCCTGCTCGACACTCATCCAGTACCCACCGCCTCTCAAAAACTGGCTTACCTGTTATGATCGACACCACCACCGGAGCACCATCAGGTATAGGATTTTGCGTTGATTGAAAATCCCCCGCATGTGCTTCGATTGCTCGACACCTCCGCCATCGACTGTTAATTGGAAAAGATTCATGCATTATCCCATTTTTGTTCAACGAATCAAGAGTTAAAGGAACAAGGTGTTCGTGCGTTGTGTTCTTCTGTTTTTGCGATCGAGATACGGAAATATGTTTTTGTAGTGTGCGAATGAGAATAAGCAGTTGGCAAAGGTGCAATAGAAGGCGACCACGGCAGCGTCAGCAAGCCCTTGGTGGCCGAAATTGTGGTGACTGCTCATCCACAAGTTTTGATTTTTGCTAATTTGGACAACCCTTGGGTTTGACGTAATTTATTTGTAGAAATTGAACCCGAGCGATGCACTTTCTCTCGACCTCTGGAAATCAGTCGACATTATGGTGCCACCAACGCTTCAACGGACTACTAGTGTTCTATAATCGTCTTTCCATTGTGTAAGTTCTAAGGTTGTGAGTTTTTTGTGCGATTGTTACGGAACGACCTTGACATGGAAACAAAAGGAGGTCGATTTGGTTGTGTTTTTTTTTTCTGGATAATAGATAAACTTTTCCTCTCTTTGTCATATGTTTAACTTAATTTGATCAGAAGTAGAAAAGAAGATGGGTAAGATTCTAGTGCTTTTTTTGTTCTGATATCGCATGGCAAGTGTTTGTGGTACTGGCTCGATGAGTATACCCAATTTTTTTTTTGTCTGAAGGTCTATGAATTTCATGAAGGTTTTTTTGGGTTTAGGGTACCTTCAATACTTTTTTAATTTATATGGATCTTGATGTAGGGATATATGCTATTCTTGATCAATAATATAAAACTTCAGTTTCACATTACTTTTCAGTATTATTATCGTTTCATAGGTTAGTCTTGTAAATGATTTCATATTTATCTTTTTGAAAAGGTGTTGACTTTATTGACTTTTCAAGCAAAATTTTGATAGGTTTGGTGGTGCTAGAGGCTTTGCACGTGGAATGAGTGGTAGAATGGGTGGACGTGGTTTCGGTAATAATATTTTAGCTCCTCTCTTTTCTTGATATGTTTGCTAGTTTATAACTTGTGGAAACACAGGTTATAAAATTAATTAAATATTCATAATAAAAATTTATAATTATTAATAAATTATTTTAAATAAATTATTAATTAAGAGATATATCAAAATTTTAAAGTTATCATAACTTCAAATTTAACATATAACTAGAAAATATAAATTTGAATTTTGAAATGAATTACCTAATATATCTACATGACACATGACATAATATTAATAAGGAGTTGTATTAGAGTGACACTTGGCAAAAGAAGATTAAAACTATTCATTTATTAGAATAGGGATGTTATTTATATAACTTATAACAATTTTCCTTTTAAAAACTCATTTGTTTTTTTTTAATAAATTTTAGGTAGGGTGGTGGTGGCGGCTTTGAGTGGAAAACACCACCTCCAGACTATGTATGCGTTCATCATTTATAAATATTTTTCTGTTTTTTCAATTGAGAAACTAATAACTAATAAGTAAAAAATCTGTAGTATAATCTTTTTTTACCAGGGCATTTTATTCAGCATTGTCCCATAAATGGTGATCCTAATTTTCATATAAAGAGAGTGAAACCTCCAACGGGTATTCCGAATTCTATGTTAATGGCTGCACCAGATGGCTCATATGCATTAACCAGTGGTGCAATAGCTGTTTTGAAGCCAAATGAGTATGTTATATATATATATATATATATATATATATATATATATATATATATATATAATTAACTATATATATTTGTGTTATATTATATAATGTTTGTTATATTATGTTTGCTTTTGAGAAGGATATTAAAGAGATGCTTTCTTGAGAGATGCTTTCTACAAGAACTGTTGGTGATCTTCTTCTTGAACTTAATTGCCCTTTATGCAAAGATGTGATGAAAGATGTTGTTCTCACCAGCAAGTGCTATTTCACCAGTTTCTATGATAAATGTAAGTTTTTTTTTGCTGATGTGGCAAAACGTAAGCTTCTAAATTGGATTTTTTTATAATACTTGATCATGTTTTTCTTGATTATAACATCAAGTATAAGAGATCAAATTATCTCCAAAGCATTGTGTGTTTGTGGTGCAACGAATGTGCTTGCAGATGATCTCTTTCCTAATAAGACATTAAGGGATACAATAAAACTATTCAACACGCCAAAATGAAGATAAAAAAATGGAAGCCTTGAAAGAATGCAGTAACAACGACGAGTTGTTAAGATGCGTCGGCTGGAAGAAGGGCAAAATTATCCATCTGACAAACTAGATATTAATGTAGAAGGTTTTGTAGTAATTCATCAGCTACTAAACAGCAACTATAAAGAATCGAATCATCTGCACCCTATGTAATATTAAAGCTCAGAACCTAATAACAAAAGTGAGAGAACAAATTGATCTGGTGCATAGGGAAAAGGTTTGAAAACCTAAACATTAAGTTAATACTCTAATATTAATGTCTACTTACTAATGAATGTTCTAGTCAAGTCTGGATAGACCAGTCAAGGCTGAGTTAATGTATTAAACAAATGTTCAAGCCATAAATGAAGAATGATAATTAAGATCAAAGTAAAGTTAATAAATGAAAAACAAAGAGAATGTTGTAAAGTGAGTGAAGTAAATGGAATATTGCTAAAAGGTTTGAACAATCCGTGTATTGATTTAACATTGAATGATCCTATAAATAGGAGAATGAAGTACATGGTACTAATCGATTACATACATAGGATTGGATAAAAGAGTTACATCTGGCACTCTGAATATCCGCGTTGACAAAAAGACCAAGTCCTATGACTAGTTAAATCAAACAAAAAACAAATACATTTACTGCATAAAGACAAAATATTGATTCCGAAACATCAAACATTTCGGACACAAGGTCCATTCCGGAATGCCTTCACTGTCATTGTTCACATCACCATCTTAACATCAGGTCTGGACACTAACAGATTCTGGAGCAGACTTCATTTCGGAACTATAGGTGACTTCAGAATTGACAAAAGGATTAGGATTGCTGGAGGTTCACTTTCAGGTTCCAAAAATCTCCCCCTAAGTGAACTTAACGATCAAGTCAGCTTAGTTCGCTTCTTCTTTGATGAACGTGTAGGCTCGGAACAACCATTCTCAGACTTCGATGTACTAGGTCAGCTGACTCACAAACTTTGCTTTCATTTGTTCCGGAGCTTCAGACTTGGATGCTCGACTGATGAACTTCCGAAGAGCTTTGGTAGGAACTAGGTGTTTATCAAGGAATCTGAAGAAATATTTCTTGTTTGTCTTCTTTGTTGTGTAGACAAAACTAAGAACCGGTTCATCAGTTGGTGCATCAGCAAGCACAGGAAGTACATAATCAATTTTTGCAACAAAATCTTCAATTCCGAACAGATGAGCCAACTCATATTCGCATCGACAGAATTCCGCGACATAATCTTTGAGGAAGCTTAGAGCAGCATGGTAAGCACCCATGCTGATATCATTATTTTGAGGTCCTCGAAGGTGAGTAGCCAAAGTGAGAACGTCATTTGGATTCATTGACGGGAAGTCAGCATCGGTGATGGTGCAGTATGTAGGTTTATTCCGGATGATGTGATATCAGAACAATGGACAATTGAGTTCAAATTTAACCAAAATGTTTCTTCCGAACCCTTGGCACTTTGTTATCCTTTTCCTTGACTTCCTTTTTAGGTTGTGCGTTCTTAGAGTAGAAGGTTTTTAATCTTTCTCGCTCAGTCTGGATAATCATCTGTCACAACTAGTATTTTAGCTAAGAAATTCTATTCTCGTGTAATCATTCAACTATTGTAAAACATGTACTCTAAGTAAATATCACCCAGTGCTTATTTAAATGCACCTCTCATGTTCAACAAAGAGTCTGTAACGACCATAAAATTCCAACCAATTTAAACTTTTCAAAAACAACCCGATTTTATAAAATTATTACAAAAAGGTTTTCAATACAATTATTTTAGAGTCTTCCCAGAATCACATCACAAAACATAATCATGAGGAGCGGTACGATAACGCCTTTGCCTTGCCACGGTCTCCTGAAGAACCTGAAAAACATTAAACCACAACTGTAAGCCCGAAAGCTTAGTGAGATATCCCCAAAACACCAACCACAAATACCATACACGCACAACATGCCATATCATAACAGAACACAGAACAACCATGCACTTCGGGTCTACTGGGTGACTGGTCCGCCGCATCGGCCTTCAGTCCACCTGGTCCACCCTCCGAGTCTAACCACATACATCGAGTCTACAGTGTGATTGGTTCGTCCGCACCGGGCCTTCAATCCACCTGGTCCACTCCCTGAGTCTACAGTATGACTGGTCTGCCCGCACTGGGCCTTCAGTCGGCCTGGTCCACTCTCCGAGCCTCGGCACGTCTGGTCCGCCCTCTTTGGGGCCTACAGCCTATCCGGACTGCTCGTTGGGCTTTTGGGATAACCGGTCCGCCTTGGGTATGTTGGCCTACAACACAAAGCAAGTCCTGCCTCAACCCAACCCCAGTCCAAACAACCATATGCACATAAACATTCAAACACATAACAATTCGCATCCAATCAAATCGATCTAGCAGATCACAAAGCATAACATCGTCCTAACCAGGATACCGACCTAACCGGTCACTAGCATAGCATCATCCTATATACCAGGATTCCGACCTTAACCGGGTCTCTAACATATACCATCCTAACTACCAGGAGGCAACATAGCAAAGCAATAACATAACAACGATACCCGGATCACAATCCGATAAAGGGTCGGCCTTGGTGCCGTAGACCTTGTTGATATAGTGAGGATAACTCACCTCGCAACTGCCGACTGAACAGATAAGCCCAAGCTGCTCCGACCACTGACACGATCTCCACCACTAGCCAACACCAACACTGAACTCAAAAAATATCTAAAAATTACCAAAATGCCCCTGGAAGTCAAGTGGTCAACCCTTGGTGAAAGTCAAAGTCAAAGTCAACCCCTGACTGAATTTACTCGCCGATTCAACCCGATGACTCGCCGAGTCCCCATGCTCATAACTTCCCCCAATCTGCGACTCAACTCGCCGAGTCACCCCGAGACTCACCGAGTCCAACAACTCTGAGTCCTTTCACACTCGACTCACCGAGTCATCCCTTGACTCACTGATTCACAGCTCAACCAGAAGAAATGTTAGGACCTTACGACCAGACTCCCTGAGTCCAAGAACTGACTCGCCGAGTCTAAGGCTATCTGCAACCAACTCGCCGAGTTGTTCTTCCAACTCGCCGAGTTCCTGCCCATCATCAACCAACTCGCCGAGTTGTTCTTCCAACTTGTCGAGTTTTAGTCTATCTTTAAGCAACTCGCCGAGTACACCCTTGTGACTCGCCGAGTACCCCTATATCTGAAACCATACAGAGGCTCTCCAAGCCATGCAGAAGCTCTAAACCATAGATATACCCTTCTACAAGCCATCCATCACGTAAAGTGGCAAACTTTACGTGATTCCAAAAAGATCTAGACATTTTACACTCTAGGGCTAGGGTTTGGGACAAAAGAACTTCACCAACAACTCTTGAGCATAGACTTTATGGCTTTTTAGATCATTAACAACCTAGATCTAAGGTAGCAACCTCATATCTTACACCAAACTTGAGATGGACCTCATTTATGCCCCAAAACCCCCACAAATGATAGATCTAGATGCACAAAAGCTCAAACAGAAGATTATTATCTCAAATGAAGGCTCCCACTGATGAATGAACCAATTCTCTGCAAATCCCCTTGCTCCACTCTTCTTGCTCTTCAATTTCCTTCCAAGATTACCTCCTCCAAGGCCCTAATCTCTCACCAAGGAAGGCTCACACGAATTTAGGGTTTCTGGAACACAAAGGGAAGGTAAAGAGGCTGGGGAAGAAGTGTTATGTTCTTTATATAGGGCTCAACCCCCGAAATTAGGGTTTTCTCCACTCAGCACCAACTCGCCGAGTCTACCCATGCTACTCGCCGAGTTGGTCACTTAACACGCGACCAGAGTCGCGACCCTACTCGCCGAGTCCACTCGTGGACTCGCCGAGTTGCCCTCTCACACTTACACTTTTAGCCCTTCAACTCTACATCTGATATTTAGGGATGTTACAATTCTCCCCCACTTAAATTAGGCTTCGTCCTCGAAGCTTGTGGCAACACAACTCCAGAACTACTCTCGCAATGCACCACTTGACATTAACCAGACCAGGTTCCTCAAAGCACAACCACTGAAACCCAAACCCAATTTTCCTTTCCGCAGTATTCTGACCACCGCTTCAAGCCGGCCACCGGCCTCATCCTTTGATAATCACACTTATCAACTGAGTACCACTCCATGATACTTTACTTGCTCCAATTCACAACAATCACTCGACTCATACGAGCTAGAAATAACCATGAACCACCGAAATTCCCGGTCTGAGCCCAACTTTATCCATTCCACGCTGACAGGACGACACATCCTTCAGCCTCAGAACAACTCCCATGAGTTCTCCACCGCAATCTCATACCCATGCTGAACTGGATCTAGCATCTTCGGGTTGGGAAAACCCGATACACTGAAGACACCTCCAAACATCCCCCGGGATGAATTTCCACCACATATAAAAATCTTTGATCAAAATCAAACTGGAAATCCAAGATTCCATCCCTACATTCATTCCGAGCCCTTTGGCTCTACACCCACGGAAATTCCTTCGGTGACCTTAGCAAACATCCAACCCGGATGTGATTCCATACCACAGCTGCAGACACACTGCTCATCAACCATGATTGGAACACCCCAATCATAACTCTGCACTACTGCTTTCACTTCTGTGAACTTACACTCCCTCTCGGAGCTACATTCCTTTCCCTTTCCTTACCAAGGAAATCCACTTGGCCGCCTTGTCACTATAACAAGTGCCACGGTGCTCATCCAATACTACACAATTCTCTTATAGCATAACCGCTATCCCATGCACCACACATGCTCTGGATCCACTCGCAAGGACTCTTAAGTCCATGCTCTACCTTCCACTCACCACGATCAATACCCGGGGCCAGACTTTCTGACGCTAACACGTCGCGACATACTCAATCTATTTCCTCGTATCGATCTATCATCACATGCAGAGTCTTCAGCATGACTGGACCGCCTTACCAGGCCTTCAACCAATTTGGTCCACTCTCAGAAAATTCAGCAGGTCTGGACCGCCCTCCTGGGCCTTCAGCCTGGCTGGACCGTTCTCCGAGCCTTCGGCCTGACTGGTACGCCTACCGGCCTTCAGTCTATCCAGACCGCTCAACTAGCATTCATCATTCCGAGTTATCCCTCCTGGAAACTCTCCCATGCATACTGATCTAGCCCTCTAGGGGTTCCGAACTCTATCTCCATCTTACATACTCAATCCCGGCCCGATCCCAGGCCTTCCACAATCAATCACCCTTGGTCTGTATCCCGCCCCGCATGCCCGCCACTTACTCATACCAGCCTACGCTCTTGGTTGATCGAACCACTGCTGAATCCCAAGCAGCTAAACAACCTCTAATGCCCATCGATCTTCTAGAGAAATTTCCAATTCTCCCCCACTTAGAGCACTGACTATCAACCACCGGTCGCCATCACCGACCTCCCTTATCAACCTTACACAACACAGTCCCTTACACGCGAATTGGTTCCCACTAGAACGAGCAACCATCACAAAATCACATATCAACACGGATCGTCTCGGCTCGAAAGAAACCCGACCTTCCGCTAACCACTCCTCAGACTGCAGATGCTACCCGACATTCAGACCAAAAACCAGATTCCCACTAATAACCCTCACGAATGATAACCAACAAAATTCCCAACACCAAACCCTTAACCATACCATAACCCTCAAGGAACAACGAATACAATACCAGAAACCACACAACGAGACTAGCAGATATACGATACTCCAAAATAATCACAAAATAACAAGACATCAAGAAAGAAAAATACCCGCAACTGCATCCGGCACTGCCCTGACCTCCTCTGCTGTAAGCTGAAAAGCACGACCCTGAGCCCTTGGAGGCTCCGCTCCACCCTGACCTCCACCGGTAATCCTCAAAGTGGCCGGTGCTGGAGCCTGCATCGGTCCCGCAGCTAGCTGTGGACAGTTGACCCTCAAGTGTCCAACCTGATGACAATGATAACAAATCCTCAAATCCCGACCCGGGGCTACCTGCCGACAATCCCTCGCATAGTGCCCCTCATTTCCGCACTTGCGGCATGCACCACCGGACCTGCAAACTCCGATGTGACCCTTCCCACACTTCCCACAAGTGTGGCTGCTCTGATCTCCCAATCTAGAATCAACGGTTTTGGACCGTTTCGGCGCCTGCTGCGACTGCACCAGAGCCTGCCTCTGCTCTCGCAACTTCAACTCAATCTCTAACTCACGCCGCCTAGCGGCCTCCTGCAACTCCAACAAGGTCTCGCACCTCTGTGTAGACACAAACTGCCTGATATCCCTCTTGAGCATACTCAGATATCAAGACATCTGAGCCTGCTCCGAAGCAAACTCGGGGCAAAACATCGCCCTCTCAGTGAACATCCTAGTGATCTCCGTCACCGACTCCGAATCCTGCTTCAGCTCCAGGAACTCCTGAGCCAACCTCTCTATCTCAACCCGCGACACATAATGAGTGCTAAACATCTCCCGGAACTGATCCCATGAAACCGCAGCCCTCTGCGCGTCCGAAAACGACCCCATGGTCAATCTCCACCAATCCTTCGCCCCGAGCCTTAATAGGTTCAGAGCGCACCTCACCCTCTGATCAGCAGGGCATGAACACGTGAAGAAACACCCCTCCACGTCCGACAACCATCTCATAGCAATAATCAGGTCCTGAACCCCGTCGAAGGTAGGAGGCTTCGTATTATAGAAGTCCCGATACTGAAAACCCCGACCGGCTCCTCCCCCTGCCGCTGCTACAGCCGCTGTAGCCGCTGCGGCAGCCGTCTCTGTGAGAGCTGCATAACGCTCATCAAAATACTCAACCATGATGGTCTTGATCGACCCAAACAGTTTCGGCAACTCAGCCCGAAACAACGCAGCAACCTCATCATGCAGGATCTCATGAATCCTAGCATCCAACTCACATGTGCTCATCTGACCAATAACCTCGGGCGGTACTGAACCACCCTGACCGCCCTCTCCTGCTCCTGATCCCGATCCGGATCCACTCCCAGCATGCCTCGAAACCTCCATACTGAAAAACACCGCAAGATCTCAGATACTTCTCACTAATCCGGGAACCAACCCCCAACCCATCCCTAGAGGTCATGGTTTCTTTGATACGCGTATGGGTCTTGTGCTTTCAGTAGTACGGGTCCATACTACCTTCCACACCTACCCATATTTGTATCAATTATACCACAACACCCTAGTGAAGAACATACATAACAAGCACTCAAACCTCACTCCTAGAGGAACACTGGAAATCTCCCACATAGGAAACCCTAGGCTAACAGGCATCATAAATCAGGCAACATTAACATGCCATATCATAACAGAAAGGTTTTCAATACAATTATTTCAGAGTCTTCCTAGAATCACATCACAAAACATAATCATGAGGAGCGGCACGATCACGCCTTTGCCTTGCCACGGTCTTCTGAAGAACCTGAAAAACATTAAACCACAACTGTAAGCTCGAAAGCTTAGTGAGATATCCCCAAAATACCAACCACAAATACCATACACGCACAACATGCCATATCATAACAGAACACAAAACAGCCATGCACTTCGGGTCTATTGGGTGACTGGTCCACCGCACCGGCCTTTAGTCCACCCGGTCCACCCTCCGAGTCTAACCACATACATCGAGTCTACAGTGTGATTGGTCCGCCCGCACCAGACCTTCAATCCACCTGGTCCACTCCCTGAGTCTACAGTATGACTGGTCCGCCCGCACTGGGCCTTCAGTCGGCCTGGTCCACTCTCCGAGCCTCGGCACGTCTGGTCCGCCCTCTTTGGGGCCTACAGCCTATCCGGACCGCTCGCTGGGCCTTCGGGATAACCGATCCGCCCTGGGTATGTTGGCCTACAGCACAAAGCAGGTCCTGCCTCAACCCAACCCCAATCCAAACAACCATGTGCACAAAAACATTCAAACACATAACAATTCGCATCCAATCAAACTGATCTAGCAGATCACAAAGCATAACATCGTCCTAACCAGGATACCGACCTAACCGGTCACTAGCATAACATCATCCTATATACCAGGATTCCGACCTTAACCGGGTCTCTAACATATACCATCCTAACTACCAGGATGCAACATAGCAAAGCAATAACATAACAACGATACCCGGATCACAATCTGATAAAGGGCCGGCCTTGATGCCGTAGACCCTGCTGATATAGTGAGGATAACTCACCTCGCAACTGCCGACTGAACAGATAAGCCCAAGCTGCTCCGACCACTGACACGATCTCCACCACTAGCCAACACCAACACTGAACTCAAAAAAATATCTAACAATTACTACCTCACTCTCCAATAACTCTAGGGAACCTAAACTTAAATAACTAAAAATATTCTGTAAGGATAATCAAAACATGACTTATTCATGCGCCCTCATGCAATCACCATGGATGATGCTCAACAAGGAGTCCATTTTTATCAAGCCTTAGTGGCTCATGGGATGCTTGAGGCGAATCCTGAAGAAGAACAAGGGGGGAGCCCCTGACATTGGGCCCGATAAGTACACTAATACAGACTATGAGTTTGATAGGACTGACGAAAACATGGATGAGGATGGGACACAAATGAAGCCCCCGTCGAACCACCTACCGATGAGGTACACCAGGACCACCCTGCTCCACCAGGGTACCCTGTTGATGAGGATCGTTCTCTGGAAGCAGAGGTTGCCACACTTCAACAACAACTATTTGCTATGGAGGCACGAGCCGTGCAAGCTGAGCAGGAAAGGGATGAGGTCATCGAAGAGATGACCGAGATGGCTCAGTTATTAGCACAACATTTTGGGATATGATTTCGCTACCACCATTAGGCACTTCTCAGTATGATCAGGGTAAGTAGTATCTCTTAATAGTATTAGGTTTCCCTTGGGTGTACTATGCTATGTACTATCGACTCTATGTTTAAGTGATCACACTACTCATAGGGTCGTCATGCTGCCGGATTTTATATTTCCCCATGTATTGTATGCCTTCTGGCAAATTTTCATGTATCAAAACAATTAGTATTAATGAAAAGGCTTTATGTTTTATCATGATGTTGTCATCTGCTATGTGTTTTACTTCCTTGTTTTATGTTAATGCATGATATTACTTAAATGCACACTCGATACGCCTAGTCTATGGGATTCTAACTCGCAAAACAATATTCATTGAACATCTTTCCATTATGTGACAGAAAGATGCCTCAAAGACCCAACCGTGGAATCAACGCAACACCAACCCCGCTGGAAATAAACTCAGTTGCATTCCAAGCAGCAGTGTTCGCTTCGGTCAATGCTGCGCAGATTCGCAATGGAAACCACGGAGACGGCGTCGGACAGGGAACCGAAAGCATAAATCATGAAACAAACCACGAAGCCACACGAACATGCACCTACAAGGACTTCACCAACGCCAAACCTCGAACCTTTAATGGAACGAGCGGCTTAATAGCCTTGAAGTGATGGATTGAGAAAGTAGAATTAGTCTTTGAAATCTGCGGGTGTCCAGATGTGTGCAAGGTCAAGTTCGCAGCTTGCACATTCACTGATCAAGCTCTCTCTTGGTGGAATGGCCACATAGAGGCCATGACACTCCCAGTGGCGAACACGTTGCCATGGGAGGAGCTTAAAGAAATGATGCTGGCTGAATACTGTCCAAGAGGCGAAATCTAGAAGATGGAACAAGAACTGTGGAACCTCACGGTTCAAAACTCCAATATCGATGCGTACATATTTAGATTTAGTGAGCTATCTCTTCCGTTTCCCGGAATGATCACCTTAGAAGGAAAAAAGATTGAGAGATTTATTTGGGGATTGACTGCACCTATCCAAAGGAATTTCATTGCGGCAAACCCTGAGACGTTTGATAACGCCAAGAGACTGACCAAGAAATTGTATGATCATAGCAACAAGAAGGGTGCCAAAACAGTAGAAGTGGAGGTTAAGAAAGAAAGGGAAAAAAACAAGCGAAAGGGAAAGCAAAACTCAGAATCATCTAAGAAACAACAAACGGTGACTATTCATGCTGCAACACAAGCTACCACCACACCACATGCTCCAGCCTCATCCACGCCAAATGCTCCAAAGAAGTACTCAGGAAATCTCCCCAAATGTAACAAATGCGACTTCCACCATCATGGGGAATGTAGAGAGATGATTTGTACAAGGTACAACCGGAAAGGCCAGACAACAAAATATTGTAGGGCTCAGCTTCAACAAAACCAGATGCCAAACAACAACAACAACAACAACAACAACAACAACAATAACAACAACACCAATGCTGGGGCCAGTTATACCTGTTACGGATGTGGGAAAATCATGCATTTCAGGCGAAATTGCCCCAACGCAAACAATCAAGGGGCAGGAGCAGTAGGGAGAGTGCTGACAATGGGTCAGAGTGAAGCAGTGTTGGACCCAACCGTTATCATCGGTACGTTCCTACTTAACAACTCATATGCATGCATCTTATTTGATAATGGGGAGGAGCGAAGTTTCGTTAGTAATAAATTCAAATACTTTGTAAATCAACAACCCCAGAAGCTCAACAAAGCCTTCACGGTGGAAATGGTCAATGGGAAAACTAAAACAACCAAATATATCTATATAGGATGTACGTTAACACTAAACAACCACTATTTCCAAATAAATTTGATGCCAGTAAATATTAGGAGTTTTGATGTGATCACCGACATGGATTGGTTGAGCCCCCATCATGCCGATATTATGTGTCACAAGAAGGCCGTTTGCCTCCATCTTCCTAATCATGAAACCCTAATAATCTACAGAGATAAACCCGACAAAAACCTTCGCCTTATCTCATGTATCAAGGTACAAAAGTGTCTACATAAGAAGAACTATGCATTCCTTGCTCATGTGGTGGATAAAACCAAAGAGGAAGTGAATATTCAAAATATCCCAATGGAATGTGACTTCTCGGATGTGTTTCTAGAAGATCTTTTGAGAATTCCCCCAGAACGACAAATCGTATTCCGAATCAACCTAGTACCTGGAGCAACTCCAATCGCCAAATCACCCTATAGGTTGGCTCCTGCTGAAATGCAAGAATTGTCAAGCCAACTAAGTGAACTCTCGAATAAAGCATTCATAAGACCAAGCTTCTCTCCATGGGGAGCTCCGATTCTTCTCGTTAAAAAGAAGGATGGATCCTTCAGGATGTGAATCGACTATAGGGAATTAAATAAGCTCACCATCAAAAACCGATTTCCACTTCCATGAATCGATGATCTATTTGACCAGCTTCAAGGGCTAGTTACTTTTCAAAGATAGATCTGAGATCCGGTTATCATCAACTCAAAGTCCGAGATGAGAACATTCCTAAGACTGCTTTCCGAACTCGTTACGGTCATTATGAATTCGTCGTGAAGCCCTTCGGTCTAACAAATGCCCCCGCTGCATTTATGGACCTCATGAATCGAGTCTGCAGCCCATTCCTTGAAAAATTCGTGATCGTTTTAATCGATGATATTCTCGTATACTCTCGAAACGAAGAAGATCATAGCCAACATCTCCGACAGATCTTAGAGACCTTGAGGGCTGAAAAGTTATCATTGGGCTGGGCAATTCCGACAACGCCAACAGAAATTCGCCAATTCTTGGGTCTTGCAGGATACTACCGAAGATTCATTCAGAACTTTTCCAAGATAGACAAATCCTCACCACATTGATGCAAAAAGGCGTACCCTTCAACTAGACCGAGAAGCAAGAGATTGCCTTCCAAACCTTGAAGCAAGCCCTCTGTAGTGCTCCAGTGCTATCCTTACCGGAGGGAACCAAATACTTCATAGTTTACTGTGATGCTTCGAATCAAGGTTTAGGTTGTGTCCTTATCCAACGCGGGAAGGTAATTGCATATGCATCCAGACAACTGAAAACACATGAAGTAAATTATACAACGCATGATCTCGAACTGGGGGCAGCGGTCTTCGCCTTGAAAATTTGGAGGCACTACCTATATGGTACCAAGTGCACCATCTTTACAGACCACAAGAGTCTCCAGCACATTCTAAATCAAAAGGAACTAAATATGAGGCAACAGAGATGGGTTGAACTGTTAAATGATTATGAGTTTTGAGATCAAATACCATCCATGTAAGGTTAATGTGGTAGCCGATGCCTTGAGCCGAAAGGAGTATTCAAGTCGTTGTGTGAAGACTCTATCAATCACCATCCAATCTCATCTAGCCTCACAGATCAAGGAAGCCAAATTGGACGCATTGAAGCCGGAGAATTTCGCTAGTGAATCACTACGTGGAATGGAGAAGGAGATCGAAGTTAAAGACGACGGAACTCACTACTTCATGAATAGAATCTAGCTTCCCAAAATTAGGGGATTCAGAGAGGTAGTTATGCATGAAGCCTACAAGACGCGATATTCTATTCATCCAGGGTCAGATAAAATGTATTTGGATATCAAGCAACAATATTGGTTGCCTAATATGAAGGCAGAGATAACCAATTTCATGGGCAAGTGTCTTACTTGCGCCAAAGTGAAAGTGGAATACTAAAAGCCCTCGGGACTACTGCAACAACTAGTGATACCCGAGTGGAAATGGGAAAGGATTACTATGGACTTTGCGACCAAATTGCCAAAGACAGCAGACGAATTGGATGCTATCTGGGTAATCGTCGATAAATTAACAAAATCCGCTCATTTCCTGCCCTTAAAAGAATCCTACAAGATGGAAAAGCTGACCCGAATCTACATCAAGGAGGTCGTGAGACTCCATGGAGTGCCAGTGTCTATTATCTCAGATCGAGATAGCAAATTCACTTCAAGATTCTGGCAATCTCTTAAGAAGGCAATGGGAACATAGCTAGATATGAGCACTACCTACCACCCACAGACAGATGGTCAGAGTGAGCATTGTTAGATTACTGTCTAAGCCCGTAACTATATTTGATAAGTACTTGACCCGGTTATGCATGGTCCTTTTGGGTTGCCTTCACCATAGCAACTTGACAGGGTAATTTATGAAGAGAGAGAAGATATTATGGTTTATTAATATATTATAAGAATAATATATTAAAGGAGAAATAATATTATTTTATTAATATTAGTCATAGATTAATTAGGAATTAATTTGGTGACTAAAAGAGATTAATCGAATAAAGGGACTTAAACTGTCAAATGTTTGATAGTTGTATTTTGGGCTGGGATACCTAATCAACTAAGGGGTGAACGAAATTATGATGAGAGTCCAACATATTTTCATCCATGGCCTTATTCCGGAAGGTTCCATGGGCTGCTTAATGTTTAAGCTATCCATTAGGGTTTTGACTGAAACCCTAGCTACTCACAGTATAAATAGATTCCATAGGTTACAGAAATTGGCCACTGCTTCTCCTAGATCCCTAGAGCCGATTTCAAGTGCCTCTTTCTCTCTCTCTCTCTCTCTCTCTCAAATACTACCCTCTTGCTAGTTGGTGTTTGTAAGCCATTAGAGGAGTTACACTTGTGACTCTAAGCTCAAGGAAGAAGAAAGATTCAAGTAAGCAACAAGAGGTAATTTTCTAGATCTGGTTTGGTCATTATAATTTCGAATTATTATCATTAGATCTAGGGTTAGAAAGTCTTGGATGAATGCATGTACAATTAGAGAAACCTAGATCCAAGCATTAGGGTTTGCATGAGCACATAGGATGTTCTTGTGGCTCAAAGCCATCAATGGTATTAGAGCTATGTTTGGTTTCTGTTGTATTGATGCCTTGTTTATTTGTTCAAACTTTAAAATCGATTTTTATGCTAACTGCCTGAAGAACTCGACGAGTTCCATGAGGAACTCAACGAGTAGGTTGAACTCGACGTGTTCCAATGTGGACTTGACGAGTTTAGCTGTAAGACAGAGGGAATTTCGGGATCACTTGCTGTTTTGCTTAAGGATAATTTCCTAATTGTTTTAGCCTAATAAACTCTGAATTTTATTACTTTTTTATCAATATCCTCATCAAAACAAAAGATAATTACCAATTGTTTAAATAATAATTTCCTTATTTGATAATACTTGATTATTTAATTTAATTGTTGAATTATCATGCAAGTAATATTGACTAGGTCAAATTTAGATAAGTATTAAAGTAAATGCTTGATTGAAAATTATTTGCTATTTGATCTTTGTGTTTTGAAAAAGTTCAAAACGTGCCCTTAAGTTTTGAAATTTAAATTTTATGATTAAAATGTTTAATTTAAACTATTTAAATTTCAAACCCTAGAATTTTACAAGTTTAAAATTCAACCTTATACTTTATAATATTATAAGATTAATATATATATGTATAACTTAAAATGCTAGTCTTACCATTAGTAGGCCTCATTCACGAAACCAATCTATAAGGGGGGTATAAGGTTATGTCCTATAAAATGGCCATTTAATGGGTGTCCACTCTCACCCACCGCTTCCTTGATTGGTGGGTGGTCGTTAGCCGAACGGGTAGGATATGGCAAACCCTTCCTCATTAAAAGTATAATGAATCTATATATACTAACTAAATGTTTTTACAAAATTCCCAATATTAGTTACTTTAGGAAAAGTGAATTGATGCAATCACATGAAATTACACTTTGTACCCTTGCTAAGAAGTTAGTGGAGCGTGTGTGGTTAACCGACACACTAATTGGTTCTAAGTAAAGGTGGCAAAGGGTGACTCATTGTTTGTCATAGTTCGATGGAGCGTGTGTGGTTACCGGCATATCGAATAGGTGACTGTAACAATGAGGGCACCATGTACATTTGCATGGTTATTCACACCCGCTTTGTGATCCTCGACATCCCAGTCACAAACTTGAGGGGCATATCGAGATTGAAACATGCCATCGAAAAGTTCAATGAATCTCAAAGGAATCTAGGAGTTTTCAATAAATTTAAAACTTAATCTTCCTTTTGTTTTTCATGATGGAGAATTAGTGAATCGCCATTCACTTACCTTCAAATTATTTGCATGTTAGATTACGACATCCCTTTTCTAATATGTAAATAATGTTGTTGGATCCTAGCCCTAATTTCTTATTTTGGGTGATTAATTAGGGATTCATTTCTAATCAAACTTTGTCCTTTTCTTCAGATGTCGAACTCAAACAACAACAACACTTCAGGCTCATCCTCATCTGGCTCGTTCTCACTCATGAACTTGTGTGGGAGAGTGATCTTTGACGAGTCCAATTTCAATGATTGGATCCGTAACATCCAAATGGTCACTCGTTACGAGGACAAAGAGTATGTCCTCGATAAGGACCTGAAGGAGGTAAACATTAACACTGCTACTCCCAAAGAAATCGCTGCCTTCGAGGCCCATGAGCGTGATGCCACGAAAGTCCATTGCATGCATGCTAGACACTATGACTGCTGAACTACAAAAGTCCTATGAGGACTACTATCCCTACAAGATGCATCAAGACTTGGTGGACCGATACCATCAAAGCGCCAGGAAAGAAAGGTATGAGATCATCACTTCGATGATCACTGCCAAAATGGGTAATGGAGAGTCCCTTACCGATCATCTGCAAAAGATATAGATATATGTTGATCGCCTGCTGAAGTTAAATGTTAACTTCGATGAAGAGCTGGAAATTGAAATTATCCTTCACTCCTTTCCTCCCTGCTACAAATAGTTCTGCATGACCTACTATATGAATAAGGAAGATGTCACCTTGAGCAAGCTTCAAGGATTGCTTAGGACTGCTGAGAGCAATCTCAAGGACAAGTCTGTTGCATCAACTCCAACTCCAACCACTGCTCCTGTTTTGGCCATTGGGCAAGGGAGGGGTAAGAAGAGGAAGGCTCCTTCAAAGAGCCACTATAAGGGAAAATCCCAAAATGGTACCTCTTCTAGTGGAACCAAAGTTGGTTATGCTAAACCCAACTCTAACCCAAAGGAGGCAGAGTGCCACCACTGCCATAAGATAGGGCATTGGAAGAGAAGCTGGCTGAAATATCTACAAGCCATCAAGGATGGGAAGATCAAGCCATCTTTTGCAGGTATTTACACAATTAAATCTAATGATTCATCACATGTTATTTCTTGGGTTCTCGATACAAGATGTGGTTTTCATATACGTTTTGATTTGTAAGGACTAAGAAGAGATAGGTATGTGGAGCGTGGAAGAATAAATCTAATAATGGGGAACATAAGATCGTCGCCTGTCACCAAGATTGGAGCATATTCTCTAGCGCTTAGCAATGGATTAGGATTAGATTTAAATAATTGTTGCTATTCGCCAGATATGGAAAGAAACATCATTTCATTTCATCGTTTGTTTAGACAAGGATTTAGATATTCATTTGATAATGAGAAATGTTCTATTTATGCTTATCTAAATGGTTTTTTATATTTCGAAGCACTGCCTTGTAATGGAATTTATGAAACTTTTATGGTCATAGATAACCTAGGAAATGATGTGTTGTGTGTGGATTCTTCAAATAGTATGGATAAAGCATTCTTGTGGCATTGTCGTCATGGACATGTCAACAAGAAACATATAGCCCAACTCCAAAAGGACGGACTGTTGGAGTCATTCGATCTTAGGGAGGATGACGTGTGTGAGTCTTGTTTACTTGGAAAGATGACCAAGTCACCCTTCACTGGCACTTGTGAAAGTGGTGATGGTCTATTGGATCTCATACACACCGATGTGTGTGGGCCCTTTAGATCCACCACAAGGGATGCGAATCGCTTCTACGTGACTTTTACCGACGATTATAGCAGATATAGGTATATCTACTTAATCAAGCACAAGTCAGAAACCTTTGAAAAGTTCAAGGAGTTTAGACAAGAAGTGGAGAATCAATTGGGCAGGAAAATGAAGATGCTTCGATCTGATCGAGGAGGAGAGTACCTAAGTCTCGAATTCCACGACTATCTTAAGGAATGCGGAATAGTTTCGCAATTGACGCCACCAAGGACACCGCAGTTGAACGGTGTGGCTGAGAGGCGTAATCGAACCTTGTTGGACATGGTTCGTTCCATGATGAGTCATGCTTCACTACCTATCTCATTTTGAGGGTACGCCTTAGAGACTTCCGCCCATATCCTTAACTTAGTCCCTACGAAGAAGGTTGCCAAAACACCTCATGAAATGTGGACAGGAAAGGCTCCCTCGTTGGCACATATATTGAGAGGCATATGTAAGACAAGAGACTCACAACAAACTCGAACCACGTAGTGAGCGATGTATTTTCATCGGCTACCTGCATAAATCCTTTGGATATCTCTTTTATAGACCGAGTGACAATGTTATCTTCGTTGCGAGGAGAGAAGTTTTCCGAGAGCGAGAACTCATAATCCATGGAGACAGTGGGAGGCAAATCGATCTTGAAGAGATTGAAGAGCTGAGAGATGAAGGAACCTCTAACGCTGCAGCTCAACCCGAGGAGGAAACTCCGGTTGAACCGATTGACGAGTCATTACCTATTAGACGTTCCAAAACAGTTAGAGTTCAACCCCAGTTGTATGGTTTTCATATTACTATAGAAGGGGACACGTATATTAGTGATAGTACACTAATAAATTTGGAAGAACCTAACATCTATAAGGAAGCCATAGCAGGCCTGGAGTCTGCAAAATGGAAAGAGGCAATGGACAGCGAAATTCAGTCCATGTACGACAACCAAATTTGGAATTTGGTTGACCAATTTCCCGGATGTAAGACGGTTGGGTGCAAGTGGATCTTCAAGATGAATACCGACGTAGATGAGAATGTGCACACATATAAGGCGCGATTGGTTGCGAAGAGCTTTACTCAAACTCCCGGAGTTGACTATGATGAGACCTTCTCGCCAGTTGCGAAAATAAAATCTATTAGGGTGATGCTGGACATTGCTGCATTTCATGATTATGAAATATGGCAAATGGATGTCAAAACCGCTTTCCTTAATGGGAAGTTGGTTGAGGATGTTTACATGGCTCAGCCAGAGGGTTTTGTTAATGCGAAGCATCCCAATAGAGTGTGCAAGCTTGAGAAGTCCATTTATGGACTTAAGCAAGCGTCTCGCAGATGGAATCTTTTCTTTGATGAGAAAGTCAAAGAGTTTGGGTTTATACAACGAGAAGATGAATCATGTGTATATGTCAAAGCTAGTGGGAGTATAGTGAGCATCCTCTTATTGTATGTTGATAACATACTGCTCATAGGAGACGATATCTCGAAAATGCAGGAGGTTAAGTCCTAGCTCGGGAAGTGCTTCACTATGAAGGACCTCGGAGAGGTTTCCTATATTTTGGGAATAAGGATAGTGAGAGACCGAAGTAAGAGACTAATAGGACTTAGTCAGAATACTTACTTAGACAAAGTACTAAAACGTTTTAGTATGGAGAATTCAAAGAAGGGAGAGTTACCGATCCAAAGTAATGCCAAGTTGAGTAAGACTCAATGCCCGACTACGTAAGTCGAGATAGTAGAAATGAGCCGAGTACCATACACTTCCGCAGTTGGCTCGATTATGTATGCTATGACTTGTACTCGCCCTGATGTGGCCTTTGCTTTGAGAATGGTAAGCAGATATCAAGGGAAACCTGGCAAAGCACATTGGACCGCAGGCAAGAACATTCTTAAGTAGCTTCGGAGGACCAAGGAATGGTTTCTAGTCCTCGGTGGGAGTGATGACTTGAAGGTGCGAGGGTACAGTGATGCCAATTTTCAGACCGGCAGAGACAACTACCGTTCGCAGTCGGGCTGGGTTTTTACCCTTAATGGAGGAGCGGTGACTTGGAAAAGTTCCAAACAAGAAACAGTAGCTGATTCAATGTGTGAATAAGAGTATATTGCAACGAGCGAAGTGTCAAAGGAGGCAATATGATTGAAGAACTTCATTGGAGACCTTGTAGTTGTGTCTGCCATAAAGGATCCCATGGAAATTTTCTGTGATAATGAAGGAGCGGTTTCCTTGACCAAGTAACCGAGGGATCATGGTAGATCTCAACATATCGACAGGAAATATCACTTTATTCGACATCGGGTAAAAGAAGGACTCCTCGTAGTGAAGAGGATATCGTCAGAGGATAACCCAGCAGATCCGCTTACAAAGGGAATGAGTAGGGTTAAGCACTTGCAGCACGCTAGGAGCATTGGGATGAAGGATGATGTTAGTTTAGATTAGATAGTTTAGAAACATGTAATAGATAAATGTAATTGACATTTGATGATTAAATAAAGGAGTATTATTTATAAGTAAAGTTATTGTTTTATGTTAATTGTTTAACTATTGTTTAATTTTGCATGTTTTGACTTCCTGAATAATTGAGTTATTTAAGAATAATCGAATTATTCGAACGGTCCATAGTCGCTCATATGTTGGAAGTAGGTATGAATGAAGACTGTCATGAATAGGTGTGTAGATTGTTTGAAAAGTATTAGACATAGCAAAGGTTTGCTACAACGTTCATGTGTACTTATGAACAAGTTTTGAGCATTGGAATAAACTCGCACTTGCTGGAATCACTTCATGGAATTTATCACGAGTGATTGCAAGACGATAATATCATTTGGTCTTAAAACCTAGATATATGGTTTATTGTTTGCTGGTTGGTTGTACATTGATAATGCGAATACGTATCAGTAACTTGATATCATAAAACACATTGTTGTGTATGATTTGATTAGTGAATAGTAAATGCATATAAGTCAAAGTTTATCTGTTCCTTTTATCCTAAGAGGGTAGAAGGCCCCTCGATGATTTGATTTGACTTATGTGCCGAGCCCGGTCAGGACTGAATTGATTTGTTCAATTAATTTCTATGTCAAATGAATCTGAGATCGAGAAACAAACCGCTGGACAATAAGTATGACTATGTTCCATGTAATTGTCCGCATGATATCTAGAATAGAGGACTATACGATCCCTTATCTAAAGGACAGGTTGCTGATAAGATCAGAGTTCGACAGCGTCTTCGAGAGCTATGATCGCTAATCGGAATATGCTTACATTATAGTTACTAGACTTATCGAAGTGGGAGACTTTCAGATTAGTGTCTAAGCTCGTAACTATATTTGGTAAGTACTTGACCCGATTGTGCATGGTCCTTTTGGGTTGTCTTCACCGTAGCAACTTGACAGGGTGATTTATAAAGAGAGAGAAGATATTATGGTTTATTAATATACTATAAGAATAATATATTAAAGGAGAAATAATATTATTTGATTAATATTAGTCATAGATTAATTGGGAATTAATTTTGTGACTAAAAGAGATTCATTAAATAAAGGGACTTAAACTGTCAAATGTTTGATAGTTGTATTTTGGGCTGGGAAACCTAATGGACTAAGGGGTGAACGAAATTATGATGAGAGTCCATCATATTTTCGTCCACGTCCTTATTCCAGAAGGTTCCATGGGCTGTTTAATGTTTAAGCTATCCATTAGGGTTTTGACTGAAACCCTAGCTACTCACAGTATAAATAGATTCCCTAGGTTACAGAAATCGGCCACTACTTCTCCTAGAACCCTATAGCCGATTTCAAGTTCCTCCTTCTCTCTCTCTCTCTCTCTCTCTCTCTCTCAAATACTACCCTCTTGCTAGTTGGTTTTTGTAAGCCATTAGAGGAGTTACACTTATGACTTCAAGCTCAAGGAAGAAGAAAGATTCAAGTAAGCAACAAGAGGTAATTTTCTAGATCTAGTTTGGTCATTATAATTTTGAATTTTTATCATTAGATCTAGGTTTAGAAAGTCTTAGATGAATGCATGTACAATTAGAGAAACCTAGATCCAAGCATTAGGGTTTTCGTGAGCACATAGGATGTTCTTGTGGCTTAAACCCATCAAGCATACCATCCAAACACTGGAGGATATGCTCCGAGCTTGTGTGATTGATTTCGTCAAATCATGGGATGCCCACTTTCCTCGCCCCTATGTTGGGCCGAGGTGGGTGACACTCAACTAGCAAAAGGGAAATTGCCGGCCAGTGCTCTTACAGGACCCGAAATCATCCGTGAAACGATTGAAAAGATAGTCCAAATTAGCGCTCGACTTCAAGCATCTTGATACCGACAGAAGAGCTATGCTGACAAGCGGCGAAAGCCATTAGAATTTCAAGTCGGGGATCGCGTGTTATTAAAGGTCTCTCCTTGGAAGGGAATGACTCGCTTTGGGAAACGAGTAAAACTGAACCCGCGATTGATTGGATCGTTCGAGATTCTTGCTCGGATTGGTCCAGTAGTTTACAAGCTGCATCTACCTGCCGAGCTCAGCAACGTACACCTCATGTTCCACGTCTCAAATCTAAAAAAGTGTATATCAGATGAAACCCTTGTCGTTCGTTTGGAAAAGATTATAAACGAGAATCTCCTATTCGTCGAAGAACCAATCGAGATTATGGATAGGGAAGTGAAGCGTACAAAGCAAAGTCGCATTCCGATTGTGAAGGTTCGATGGAACGCTAAACGTCGACCGGAATTCACGTGGGAATGTGAAGACCAAATGAATCAAAATTACCCTCACTTATTCATTCCTTCGCAATCCTAGTTTTCAAAAGAATTTCAGGACGAAACGGGCGGATGATGTCACAACTAGCATTTTACCTAGGAAATTGTATTCTCGTGTAATCATTCAACTATTGTAAAACATGTACTCTAAGTAAATATCACTCAGTGCTCATTTAAATGTACCTCTCATGTTCAACAAAGAGTCTAAAACCTTAAGAACCCTGATTTAAGTCCATTATGGACTAGGATCTCCTTATTGGGCCATTACAACTCCAATTAACCCTAATGGACCATAAAACCCATTCTTTTACGCTATTTGGGTCGTGAACCATCAATAAGGGCCCAGTCGGCCGAAAACTATTTATTGCGCTTCACAAACTCGATCAAAACCAAGAGTGGGCCAAGCAAGTTCATTTCCATTTATATTAAGCCCAATTTTCGGCCCATGTAAAAAAAAGGGTTAAGGAAGGAATTAGGATGTGATGAGAACTCATGATTATCTAGCATATTTCTAGGTAATCACAAAAACCGATGAGATCTTTACCCTCCATGCAAGACCTTCTCTTTTCTCTCCCTTTTTTCTTCCTCTCGGCCGAAGATAGGCCCACAACACACAGACATTTTTAAAACTCTCTCTCAAACACTCTCAAGAATATCCCTCTTCTTCCATAAAAATTTTGAGATTTCTGTGTGTGTCTTCAAGAGGTTCTCATCTAGATCACCATTCTTTGGTAAGTTGTTATCATACTTAAGTCTTTGATTTTCATCCTTAAGCTAAGAACACTCTCTTATGAAGCTTCATTTCGTGATCTAACACCCTAGAAACCATCTAAGTCCGAAAACTACTTCAAGGTGTTTTATAGAACTAAAAATCTTTTCATTTCTTCTTCAAAACCGAAACATCAAAGAAAAGGTGAGTTCATACCCCCTTATTTTCGGTTTTCATGTGATTTTTAGGGGAGAATACAAGTAAAATGTGTAGATCTATGTGTTTTATGCGTGTCTTGTGTGATTTCTTAGTTTATTTTGTAAAAATGTGTTACATCTTAACACATCTCGACATCTTAAGCAACATTGAGTAAAAATCCATGAACTAAGAAATCTTATACATAATATTATCAAGTTAAAAGTGGTTATATGTTTAAGATATAAACATTTAAAGAAAAAATCTTGTTAAGGGTCATAATTATCAAGAAAACAAAAGAAAAGAGCAAAAAGTGACATTTACGGTTTTATAAGCATCAAACAGATCATACTTATATAAAAATGAGTTTTCATGATAACCTTACTTTTCAAAGGGCCAAAAGTGTAAATTTTAGCCTATTGGGCTTAATATTTGGGCCTCACAGTTTTGGGCCCAAATTTGCGAAAAATAAGAAGTTTGGGGTTAAAAATGTCATTTGATCAAAGTTTGAGTCATAAATGTAAATAAACCAAATTCAGGGGTGAAAATAATATTTATTTCTAAATTAGGCCAAAAATGTAACTTTTATAAAAATTTGGCCGAAAGTGTCAATTTTTACAAATATGGGGTTGAAAATGTAATTTTCTGCAAAATTGGGCCAAAAATGTCAAGATATGAATTTTTGGACTAAATCCGTAAATTTCTAAACATTTGGGACGAAATTACAAATTTTTATAAATTATGGACTAAAGTGTTATATTTACAAAAGTTTGGGCCATAATTGAAAATTTGAGGCTTATTGGCCAAGAACGTCGTTTTTACAAAAGGGGACTTTTTATAATCAATTTGGTAAACCTCGAGCTAAAACAAACAACGAAATAATAACGAATGGATGAAATACATCGATAACAATTTTATTGGGCCTAATATTCATGTTACATGGCCAATGGGCCTTAAGGGCCACTTCAGGTGTATATTAAGCCTAATATTTTCCATGACATGTTAATTTGGGCCTGAGCTATGGGTCACATGTTTATTGGGCTTCGGTGGTCCATGTACATGCTTATTGGGCCTAAATTACCCTCTTACATGTTATTGGACCTTAGTGGTCCATTTACATGCTAATTGGACTTGGACTGAAAATCACATGCTTAGTAGGTCGTAACTATTCCTTTACATAATTCTTGAACTTCGTATACTTATATACATACCTTTGGATTTGAAAACCTACAGCATATACGTAAACATTAAACATGGTGAAAAACATAACAAACATGAAAGGTTGAGAATCTAGTGAGACTTGTCGGTTGACACCTTTGAGTGTACAATCGTAGCTTGTAGTTATAACCAGAGTTTCCTGGAAGGAGAGTGAGAGTTTGTGTATAGATCTATACGAGGTGACCCCCCACATCTTAGTTGTTCGCTACAGCTAGACTAGGCCAGTCTGGGGCGACAAAACCTTGAGCAAAAACCGACGTTTGGAAAAATGCCAAGACATACAATCTAGTCATTATCATGCACGATTATAACGGCTCATATAGAGATCCAATACCATTTAAACATTTCGGAGATTAACCGTTCGATTGTGTCAATACAAAACAACTTATTTGATGATACAAGAACCACGACATTATATTAAATCAGAAAATATCGGATTTTCTGGGGAAATACTAATATTCAATTACCACTTACTTACAATACAAAGAAATTTAAACTACATTCGTATATGTTACTGCTATGAAATTCACCCATGCATTTATACTCGATTTTCACATCATTTTTAGACATTTTACATTAAATATTAGATTTTCTGGGTTTACAAATGATGCGAAGACTTTTATTCAAACATACTTATGAACTCACCAACATTATATATGTTGACCGTTTTCAAAATAACTAGTATTCTCAGGGAATCGTTAAGCAGGAAGATTTTCAAGTGTGTATGGATTTATTTTGTGTAACCTCACTCATCGTACTATTAATAGTTTGGAATTATGTAATCTATGACAACGTACTTGATGTGAACAATAACAACTGTAATATGTAATGTTTGGTGATAAATGTGTTATGTTTCATGTATATTCTTTGTGATGATATTTCAATTGTTATTCACACGAGCCCTCGAATGTTTCCGCCATCTAGTTTGGGGGTGTGAGATCATCTCCAGATTGTCATTTAGGTGAAGAGGAGCGAACTTAATGTAGAACTTGTTGTATGGAGAGATAGGAAGATCAAGCTGTTCAGAATCATTTGCAGGAACATTATAGTACATGAAAGGTACTATATTAGAATCATGAAGAATGCCTTTGCGGCATAGAGGAGATATTCCATGCATCGGATCAGGATTATACTTAAGAGATTGGATCTGGATGCTGTCCTCTAAAGCTTTGTTGATTTCCTCCCGAGACCATCCAAATTTTTGCTTTGGTGGAGGTCCGGAGTGGAAGGCTTGATGTTCGGTTGTGATGGGTTTCTTGCCTTTGTCTTTCGTTAGGGTAGAGATGGCATGCTCCATGTTCTCATCAATAACAAATTCTGGTGTGGGGGTACGAAGAGATTCTTTCGGAATGACATTAGGGATCCGGAGTGGGGTACCCTAGTCAATGGGATCAATCTCCAGGGCGATAATTGGAGGTAACATTGAGGGGGTGGCTCGGAAGGCTTGAGCGGTGAGGAAAGTTTTGGCCTTGGCCATTTGGATTCCCCTTTGAAGAACATCAGGCAAAGAAGATGGCCAAGAAACTACTGACCAAATTATTTTTTCTTCTTGGGTCATTGGCTTTGGGAAAAGCTTCCTTAGAGCTTCAAGAGCAATTACTCTGTTGGTGACATATGCTTCTTCTTCTTCACTTTCTTCATCATCATCATTGTTCCCTAGAAGTCCAGAAAGAACTTGGACTTTATCATCGGAAACGATATCTCCATCTCAGAGTTGAAAATCCGAGGCAGGCTTCCAAGGTTGACTTGGACCTTCTCCCCCTCTTGCATCGGTGGCCTTACAAACCGGTGCACGCATTAAGGAATCCTTTAGATTAGAGAACTTCTCAAACACCTTTTGAAGACCGGTGTTGAGTTGACGAGTTAGAGCATCATAAGCTTCGGAAGCGGGTGCTTGGGAGGAGTGATGATCAAATAGGTGTCCAAGGATGGCAAACAACTCATCAAACTTGTGATTCGGAACATCAACAATGTTCCAAGTGGATCTGAGCGGTTTGATAAGAACTTGTTGTATGATCAAGTTCATCTCGTCCTTCTTCTTAATCTCCTTCTCTGGCCTTTGAATCTGCTTCTCATGACGAACATGGGTCTGCTTTATGAGATCATTGGTAGCAGCAACCAAGTAGTCATGGACTTTGAACATTGTGGTGATTGTATCGAGAGAGTGCTCAACGGAAGCATCATATTTTGCTTCAATTTCTTCGATTGAATGTTTGAGCCAGAGGGAGATCAGTTGATCAAGTTGAGCTTCTTGTTCAACCACAGAAGTATTGGATTAATGTCTAAATCCATAACTATAATTGGTAAGACTTGACCCGACCCGGCATGGTCCATTTGAGTTGCATGGCATCATGCATTTGGATATACTAAAATGAGAGAAATAACACTTAAGGTTTGTTAATAAATTATAAGTTCTAATATATTAATAAGATTATTTAATTAGTATTGATCAAGAATTAATCTAGGATTAATTAAGTGATCAAAAGAAGACTAATTAAATATATGGGTTGGTTGTGTAAATCATCCATACTTGTATAGTGGGCTAATGCTCCATGGATTGTCAAGTTGGGCTAAAACCCAGAAGATGCTCCATGGATGCTCCATGGTATATTTGAACCCATGGATCCAAGGAAGTAGAAAGCCATGACAATTAGGGTTTACCCTAATTGTCATTAACTATATAAGCATCTTATTCTTGAAAAAATCGGCCACTATGTGTGAAAAAAAAGGGCTAGCGGATTTTTATGAAGTGTGGATTTCTCTCTAATCTATTCCAAGTGTATTTGGTGTTGTGTGAACCATTTGAGGTGTGACACTTGGGGCACTAGGCACTCAAGCTTCATGAAGACATTCTACATCAAAGAGGTATGTAATGCTAACTTGATATATTTATATGAATCAATGATATTATGCTAGTTAGGATGAATACCTTGGAAAGTTCATATTTGCATCTATACTAGAGAAATCATAGATCCAAGGTATTAAGGGTTGCATGTACACTTAGGAGTGTTAGAATGCTCAAAACCCAACAATGATATCAGAGCCTAGGCTTGTTTTCTTGTTATACTTGCAAAATTAACTGAAAAATCGAATTTTGGAGTTGTCTGCACTACAGACTCGCCGAGTCCACTGATGGACTCATAGAGTCCAAGGCAAAAAGCATCCAACTCGCCGAGTTGGTTCATGCACTCGACGAGTTGGACCCCCAGACAACATATATTCGACTGTTTTTGCAGGAATTGGACTAGGAACATTACCCTAAGATGTTTTTGGACTTATAAACTTGTTTTTGATGTGGTAATGTTCATGCTAATCCAATTCAAAGATAATTGTCAGTAGATTCATGTTTTGTATTAGTTTAAAAGTTATACTAATTACATGAAAAAGTTTGATGTGAATTATCTTTGTTCATATGAGTTGCTTAGATTAATAGATAAGTTAATTGATTATGTGTTTTCAATCCATTTTAATCTAAGAGATGATTTTAAAATGTGTTTGTGTAACTTGTCCTCAAGTTACATGAAAGGTCACATTTAAGTTTCATAAAACTCATAAAAGTTGGCAATGGTTAAAAAAAGGAAGAGTCTTGTCCTCAAGTTATGTGTAACATCCGGATTCCCATGTATTATATTTTGTTCCTTTATTTTTGGGTTTTGTTGGGAGACTCGGCGAGTTGGCGTCCAAACTCGCCGAGTATGGTCGCGGATTCGTATGAGAGTTCACAGCTGGACTCAGCGAGTTCACGAGTGGACTCGGCGAGTCCACGCTGTTTAATGAAACCCTAATTTCCAGGGTTTGAGACCTATTTAAAGGCCTTTAGGGCCGTCATTTGCGGCCACCAACCCCCAGAGAGAAACCCTAAGAGATCTAGAACGTTTGTGAGGAAGGAGAGGCCATTCTTGATCTTTTTGTGGGCATTTTTGCAAGAAGGAAGTGACCAAGGAAAGAGGAGGCTGAAGGAGGTGCGATTTTAGTGGGTTTTGAGCTCACAGAGACTGTATTGAGGTATTATTCTCGGACCTTCTTCAGTTTTGGTGTTGATCCTTTGTGTTAGGGTTTTCTAACCCTTTTATAGGTTGATTAAGTAGAGCATTTGGTGAGTGGACTTCCCCAGTGAGTCCGAAGAACAGACTCGGCGAGTAGTATGAAGGTTGCCCGTTGATCACCCAGTGAGTGGACTTGCCGAGTTGGGGAATAACTCGGTGAGTCAGGGAGATTCAGGGGAAACTAAGTTCAAGTGGAACTCGCAGAGTTGTTCTTGAGACTCGGCGAGTTGAGTCGGGGTGGCCCCGCGATTCATGCCAGTTGGAACTCGTCGAGTCAGGGGAAGAACTCGACATGCCAAGAGGGGGACTAAGCAGTGGACACATGTAGACTCGCCGAGTTGCCCTAGTGCACTCGACGAGTCGGGTCAAATTTTGACCGTTGATCTTGTTGACTTTTAGTGTTGAGTACAGTTGTATTTATGGGAGTATTTGCTTTATGTGATTAGGCGGAGGCTAGATCACATTTCTTCCAAGTCAGATACTTACCGAGACATCGAGGTGAGTCTTCTCACTATACGTTACCTAGAGTGGTATATGGTGTGGACTAGAGGGTCCTATGTATTATGTATGAGATTTTGTGCTATGTGTTATATGTATGTTATATGATGTTATAGACCGGACCGAAGGGTCCAACGATACAGACCGGGCCGGAGGGCCCAACAAGCTATGACCGGACCTGAGGGTCCAACGAGCTACGGGACTGGAGGGTCCCGCTGAGACACAACGACCAGAAGGTCGTATTATGGCCTCGAGTGGCGTATTTGTTGTATGCGGTATTTTGGGAACTCACTAAGCATTTATGCTTACAGTTGTTATGTTATGTGTTTCAGTTACTAGTGATGAGCGCGGGAACGCGCCGGCATGATTCGTACACACACGTGTTGGAGATTTAGTTTGAGATTTTGGGGAGATGTTTTGTGATGATAAAAATTGATACAATGTGTTTTGACAATATTTTATGAGTGAATGAATGTTTTAAAAATAAAAAATTGTTTTGAAAATTTACTTTGTTACAAGTTGGTATCAGAGCCTTGGTTCGAGGGATTCGGATGCATCTTCGGGCGTATCTGAACTCAAACTGAGGATTTGAGGAAAATTTTGATAATGAAGTAAAATTTTTGAAAAGAGTAAAAAGAGTTTTGAGACAAACAGAGCAAAGCCGTGTGTACGACCAGTCAGCGCCCGAACGGTGAATCCCTAAAGTACCCTTACATTATGTGTTATGAGATATGTTATGTTACATTATGCATGCTAGAGTAGGCTAGGTATACATATTAGGACTAGAGTGGCTTGATTTGTGATGCCTTAGCCTAGGAGATTTCTTTTGTTGAGATGCTTTGAGAGCGAGTAGATAGCAGTTAGGAGCTCATGAGAAAAGAGTACTTGTAATCCAAGATCCATGGAGGAGGACTTGGAGTGAATGCTGATGCGGTGTTGTCAGTAGTATTGGGCCCATACTACTGAAGACACCGGATCAGTGGGCATTCCAAGTAAGAATCTTTTGGACAACGGAGGACAAGTAGGGTTGCGTAATCGAGTATGTGTATGCTCGATCAAGTCTCTGATAATGTTTGTTGTATTTTAGAGGCATCATGGTTGGGACTCGACACACACCTGAGAGCAGCGGTGTCAGCGACGAGGAGATCCGTCGATTGATTCATGAGGAGGTGGCTGCTGGCATCCGGGCTGAGATTCCCGAGATGTTTGGGGACATCAAGACCACGTTGATTGAGACTTTTGATGAGCGGTACGCATCGCTGACTGAGGCTGCTGCAAGTGCAGCTACTGCTGCTGTTGCTGCTGCCAAACCTCAGGGAGGTGACTCATTGTTGTTCTGGGAGTTCAGCAACACGAAGCCACCAGAGTTCGACGGGACACAGGACCCGATTGCCGCTATGAGGTGGATCTCTGACATCGAGGGATGTTTCTATACGTGTTCTTGTCCAGAGCACTTGAGGGTTCGGTTCGCCTTGAACCAGCTCCGCTTGGGAGCGAAGGATTGGTGGAAGTTCGTGACGGCGAACTTCACTTTGGCTGAGATTTCCAAGGCGACCTGGGAGAGGTTCACCGCTATGTTCAGAGAGGAGTATGTTCCCCCGGCGGAGAGGGAACGGTTGATTCAGGAGTTCTTGACCCTCAAGCAGGGTACTGATTCTGTGGCAGTGATGACCAGGAAGTTTCATGAGAGGGAGATGTTTTGCCCTGAGCAGGTGTCATCTGAGCAGGCTCGTATGAGCCGTTATCTGAGCATGATGAGGAGAGATATTCGGGAGTTCGTGGCGAACTTGACTTACTGGACATTTGCTGAGCTTCAGGCAAATGCCCGTAAGAGGGAGATTGAGTTGGAGACTCAGGCCAGAGAGCAGGCCGAGTCAAAAAGGGTGGATCGGCGGCTGGCTCAGTCTCAGCCGGCAGCCAAGCGGGCGAGACCCGCTAATTCGAGATCTGGGGGCGCGAAGGGCCGCACTTGTGGGAAGTGAGGTAAGAGTCACGAGGGTTCGTGCAGGACTGGGGTGTGCTACAAGTGTGGAAAGGAGGGGCATATCGCGAGGGATTTTCCCAAGAGATTTTCGGTTTGCTTTCATTACAACTAGACCGGCCATCGGAAGGCCGAGTGCCCGCAGCTTCTTCAGGGATCAGCGCAGGGATCTGCGCCTGCTGCTAGGGTTACCGAGGTTTGGCCGGTGAAGGCCGAGGCCCCGAAGGCTCATGGGAGAGCATTTCAGTTGACCGCAGAGGAGGTCCGCATGGCGCCCGATGTTGTGGCTGGTATGTATTCTCTTTTCATATATTATTTGAGTTGAGTTCTTATGCTTATATGATGATATGCATAGGTACTTTTCTTGTGAGTTCTGTGCCTGCATTGGTATTATTTGACTCGGGTGCGAGTCCGTCGAGAGGCGTTGGATCGGCCTCTGCGAGTTTCCATAGCTGATGATCGAGCAGTGTATGCTTTGGATGTGATTCGAGGATGTGTCCTTGAGATCTTTGGTGTGGAGTTCCCGATAGATCTGGTTCCGATCGCGATGGGGGACGTGTGCATTAGTGGGTATGGATTGGTTGAGCCGATATGGAGCTGTGATAGACTGCGAGCGTCAATTGGTGACGATTCGAGACCCTAGTGAGGGAGTTCTTACAGTGTACGGCGAGGGTACACGTGCGGGGTCAGAGTTTTGTTCGGCCGCCAGAGCGAGACAGAGTCTACAACAGGGCTGTAGAGGATTTGTGGCATATGTGATGGATGCGAGGGTTGTTTCAGAAAGACCAAAGTCGGTTGATGAGGTTCCGATAGTGCGCGAGTTTCTAGATGTGTTTCCAGAGGAGTTGCCGGGTGTGCCTCCAGAGAGGTAGGTAGAGTTCGGTATTGAGTTGGTTCCGGGAGCTGCGCCTATCGCTAAGGCGCCTTATCGCCTTGTGCCTCCGGAGATGCAGGAGTTATCCTCGCAGCTTCAGGAGCTGCTAGGGAAGGGGTTTATCAGGCTGAGCAGTTCACCATGGGGGGCGACTATTCTTTTTGTCAAGAAGAAGGATGGTTCGCTCCGGATGTGCATTGATTATCGTGAGCTGAATAAGCTAACGGTCAAGAACCGTTATCCATTGCCGAGGATCGATGATTTGTTTGATCAGTTGCAAGGAGCATCTTGGTTCTCCAAGATCGATTTGAGGTTTGGGTATCATCAGGTGAGGGTGCGGGAGGAGGACATCCAGAAGACAACATTCCAGACTTGTTATGGGCATTACGAGTTCGTGGTGATGCCTTTCGGACTCACCAACGCACCTGCGGTGTTCGTGGATCTCACGAACAGGGTGTGCAGACCGATGTTGGATCGCTCAGTGATCGTGTTCATCGACGACATATTGGTGTATTCGAGATCGAGAGAGCAGCATGAAGAGCATTTGAGGGAGATCCTCAGAGTTCTGAGATCGGAGAGGCTTTATGCCAAGTTCTCCAAATGTGAGTTCTGGCTATGAGAGGTTCAGTTTCTGGGGTACCTCATTAACCAGAATGGGATATTGGTCGATCTGGCCAAGATTGAGGCGGTCATGAGATGGGAGGTGCCGAAATCGCCCACCGAGATCAGGAGTTTTCTAGGTTTGGCCGGCTATTATTGGAGATTTATTAAGGATTTCTCCAAGATCGCCATGCCACTCACCAAGTTGACCCGGAAGGGTGTTGCGTTTTCTTGGGGTCCGGAGCAACAGACCTCGTTCGAGACACTTCACCAGAAATTATGCGAAGCACCAGTGTTCGCTCTTCAGGAAGGGATGGAAGATTTAGTGGTAAATTGTGGTGCATCGATATCCGGATTGGGAGCGGTGCTTATGCAAAGGGGGCATGTGATTGCATATGCATCGAGGTAGCTTAAGCCTCATGAGTCGAGATATCCCACTCATGATTTGGAGCTGGGAGTGGTAGTGTTCGCTCTCAAGATCTGGTGACATTATCTGTATGGGGTTCGGTGTATGATATACGCGGACCACAAGAGCTTGAAGTATTTGATGGATCAGCCCAACCTGAATATGCGCCAGAGGAGGTGGTTGGATGTGGTCAAGGATTATGATTATGAGATCCTGTACCACCCGGTCAAGGCTAATGTGGTAGCCGATGCATTGAGCCGTAGGGCGGAGGGCGCCCCAATACGAGATGTTTGTTTGAGATTGACAGTGATGACCCCGGTGTTGGATGCTATTCGTGGGGCCCAGGCTGAGGCTGTGAAGCCAGAGAGCCAGAAGAGAGAGCGAGTTATCGGGCTGGTATCAGAATTTGTTACCGATAGCCAGGGGCTTATGACATTTCAGGGTCGGATTTGGGTACCGTCCGTGGGAGGCACGCATACCATTTTGATGGAGGAGGCTCATCGATCGAAATTCTCGATCCATCCCGGGACCACTAAGATGTATTTAGACTTGAAAAAGGATTATTGGTGGCCCTGTATGAAGAGGGATGTCGCTTGGTTTGTAGAGAGGTGCTTGACCTGTCGTAGGGTGAAGGCTAAGCACCAGCGTCCACATGGTAAGCTGCAGCCATTAGAGATTCCCGAGTGGAAATGGGAACATATTACCATGGATTTCATCACCAAATTGCCAAGGACCACAAGGGGTGCCGATGCAATTTGGGTGATTGTGGATAGGTTGACGAAGAGTGCTCACTTCCTAACCATCAGTGAGAGCTCTTCCGCGGAGAAGTTGGCAGAGATGTACATGAGAGAGGTGGTATCGCGGCATGGAGTGCCGATCTTGATTGTCTCAAATCGAGATGTACGTTTCACTTTTTGATTCTGGAAGAAGTTTCATGAGGAATTGGGTATGAAACTGCATTTTAGTACCGCATACCACCCACAGACTGACGGGCAGAGTGAGCGGACAATTCAGACGCTCGAGGACATGCTCCGAGCATGTGTGTTGGATTTCGGCGGGAGTTAGGACACGTATTTTCCCTTGGCGGAATTCTCTTACAACAATAGCCATCATTCGAGCATTGGCATGCCGCCCTTTGAGCTGTTGTATGGGAGGAGGTGTCGGACCCCTATTTGCTGGGGAGAGGTAGGACAACGTGTGATGGGTAGTACCGAGATTGTGCTTCAGACGGCAGAGCGGATCCAACAGGTCAGACAGAGGTTGTTGACCACTTAGAGTCGTCAGAAGAGTTATGCGGACAGACGCCGGTCCGAGCTCGAGTTTCAGGTCGGCGACTTCGTGCTCCTGAAGGTCTCTCTTTGGAAAGGGGTGATCTGATTCAGGAAGAGGGGCAAGTTAGGACCCCGATATATTGGTCCTATCAGGGTGATCGTGAGGGTAGGCAGGGTAGCTTATCGTTTGGAGTTGCCGGCAGAGTTGGGTCAGATTCATGACACTTTCCACGTGTCGCAGCTGCGAAAGTGTATAGCCGACGAGTCGGCAGTGGTGCCATTAGAAGATATTCAGGTGGATGCGAGCCTGAATTATGCTTAGAGACTGATGGCGATCAGGGATCAGAAGGTCAACGTTTTAAGGAACAAGGAGGTGCCTCTGGTGCAGGTCCAGTGGCAGCATCGGCAAGGGTCAAAGTTGACTTGGGAACCGGAGCGTGAGATGCGGGAGCAGAATCCAGAGTTGTTTGCAGAATGAGACTTCGAGGGCGAAGTCTGATTCTAGTCGGGGAGAATTGTAACATCCGGATTCCCAGGTATTATATTTTGTTCCTTTATTTTTGGGTTTTGTCGGGAGACTCGGCGAGTTGGCGTCCAAACTCACCGGGTATGGTCGTGGATTGGTATGCGAGTTCACAGCTGGACTCAGCGAGTTCACGAGTGGACTCGGCGTGTCCACGCTGTTTAATGAAACCCTAATTTCCAGGGTTTGAGACCTATTTAAAGGCCTTTAGGGCTGTTATTTGTGGCCACCAACCCCCAGAGAGAAACCCTAAGAGATCTAGAACGTTTGTGAGGAAGGAGAGACCATTCTTGATCTTTTTGTGGGTGTTTTTTCAAGAAGGAAGTGACCATGGCAAGAGGAGGCTGAAGGAGGTGCGATTTTAGTGGTTTTTGAGCTCATAGAGACTGTATTGAGGTATTATTCTCGGACCTTCTTCAGTTTTGGTGTTGATCCTTTGTGTTAGGGTTTTCTAACCCTTTTAGAGGTTGATTAAGTAGAGCATTTGGTCCCTTCTCGAGTTTGTGTTTTGGATTTGGACCCAAAGAGGTCCAGAGGCCTTAACCATTGGAGCTTTATGAGTCATTTTGGGAGCCATGAGCTTGGGATGTCATTTTTGGGGCTAAATCACCATTTTGGACCATTTAGATGTTATATGAGTGCCAAGGTCCGAACTTTACGTGATTATCAGGCTTGGGGAGGCCAGATCTATGATTGTATGAAACAGATCTGAGCTCAGGAGTTGTATAGAGTTTGTGCATGGCATGAACTCGGCGAGTCCGAAGAACAGACTCGGCGAGTAGTATGAAGGTTGCCCGTTGATCACCCAGTGAGTGGACTTGCCGAGTTGGGGAATAACTCGGTGAGTCAGGGAGATTCAGAGGAAACTGAGTTCAAGTGGAGCTCACCGAGTTGTTCTTGAGACTCGGCGAGTTGAGTCGGGGTGGCCCCGCGATTCATGCTAGGTGGAACTCTTCGAGTCAGGGGAAGAACTCGACATGCCAAGAGGGGGACTAAGAGAGTCAGTGGACACATGTATACTCGCCGAGTTGCCCTAGTGCACTCGACGAGTCGGGTCAAAGTTTGACCGTTGACCTTGGTTACTTTTAGGGTTGAGTACAATTGTATTTATGGGAGTATTTACTTTATGTGATTAGGCGGAGGCTAGATCACATTTCTTCCGAGTCAGATACTTACCGAGACATCGAGGTGAGTCTTCTCACTATACGTTACCTAGAGTGGTATATGGTGTGGACTAGAGGGTCCTATGTGTTATGTATGAGATTATGTGTTATGTGTTATATGTATGTTATATGATGTTATAGACCGGATTGAAGGGTCCAACGATACAGACCGAGCCGGAGGGCCCAACGAGCTATGACCGGACCAGAGGGTCCAACGAGCTACGGGACTAGAGGGTCCCGCTGAGACACAACGACCGGAAGGTCGTATTACGGCCTCGAGTAGCGTATTTGTTGTATGCGGTATTTTGGGGAACTCACTAAGCATTTATGCTTACAGTTGTTGTGTTATGTGTTTCAGGTACTAGTGATGAGCGCGGGAAGGCGCCGACATGATTCGTACACACACGCGTTGGAGATTTAGTTTGAGATTATGGGGAGATGTTTTGTGATGATAAAAATTGATACAATGTGTTTTGACAATATTTTATGAGTGAATGAATGTTTTAAAAATGAATTTTTTTTTTGAAAATTTACGTTGTTACATTATGGAGGTTCAAGAGTCACTTCATGAAGTAATAAAATGTGTAACGTTAATTAATTCCATAAGTTACAAAATATAGAAAAGTTACATTCTTTTATTAGTTTAAAGTTTTCCATAACTTGTCCTCAATTTATGGAACTCGAAGAGTTTTTAATTAAAACTACTTTAATCACATAAGTTATGGAATTAATTAGTTTGGATAGTTTCAAAACTTGACAAAACTTTAATTCCAAGTTAGCCCTTAGAATTTTAAAAGTTAAAATTCAACCCTTATACTTTTTAATATTATAAGTTAATATATATATATATATATATATATATATATATATATATATAAGAGTAAAGTCAGTCTTACCGTTAGTAGGCCACATTCACGAAACCGGTCTATAAGGGGGGGGGGGGGTATAAGGTTACTGCCTATAAAATGGCAGTTTAATGGGTGTCCACTCTCACCCACCGCTTCCTTGACCGGTGGAGGGTCGTTAGCCGAACGGGTAGGACAAGGACTATAATTCTCCCTTCATTAAAAGTATTAATGATAAATACTAAGTAACTAAACCTTTTATAAATACCCAATATTAGTTACTTAGGAAAATGTGAATAAGGTGCTAATCCATGAAATTACACTTTGCACTTTGTTTAAGTCGGTTGGTGGAGTGTGTGTGGTTAACCGGCACACTAACCTGGACTTAACAAGGTAGACAAAGGCTAACTTAATATTTATCATAGTATCGGTGGAGCGTGTGTTGTTAACCGACACATCGATTAAGGGGTAAATATTAAGGGTACCAGGTATATTTGCATTGTTACTTCACACCTTGTTTTGTGATCCTCGGCATCCCAGTCACAAAACCTGAAGGGCACACTCGAGATTGAAACATGCCATTGAAAAGTTCAATGAATCTCAAAATAATCTAGGAGTTTCAAAACCAATTAAAACCCAATAATACATTTCGTTTATGTTGGTGGAAATTGATGAATCGTCATTCACCTACCTTCAAATATTTTATAGCTTGGATTACGGCATCCCTCTTCCAAGTTATAAAAGTATTGTTTTGGGTCCTAGCCTTAATATTTCATATTGGGTGTTATATTAGGGACTCTAAATCAACTATCTTGAATATCTCCCAAAAGATGTCTAGTTTAGACATTTATGATCTTCCCAAATCTCTTGAAACAAGCTTTCCTAAATGAAGACGATGTCCCATGGAAATCATACTTCTTTCACCTCCTCCAATTATTCTCCCTAACCCACAAGTTCTGGAAAAGTTTAAGGTCACTCAAGCCCTATTGGCAAGCAAAGGTCTATGTGTGATAACATCTTGGAGATGTAGTCACATATTGACAAGCTGAGAGAGTTGGGTGTCAAAGTCTTGAGAAAGTTGGTGGCTCAACTACTTTCTAAGTCACATAGTGAGTTCCTTTGGGACTCCTATGAAATAGACTATGACAATACCCTTAATGATCTTATCTATTTGCTAAGATCAACTTCCTAAAACTTTATGGACATTGACAATGATGACATTGGATATCCAGTAAAGCTTTCTCTTCCTAATGGAAAGGGATCAGCCATAGTCAAGTTGGTTGACCAAATAGTAAAGAGAGAGGCTAAGTCTGAGAAAGGGGCATTAGTTGTGAAGCTGCCAATTTTACCTAAGGATGTTAAAGTCAATAAGTTTGACTCTACTTCAGGTAAAGTCCACTATCTAACTCTGCTAAGTTTCTATTCTGAGATTCTTGATACATGATGTGACTGGGTCACATGTTGATGTTTTAAGAATCAAAGAAAAGTGAAGAAACTTAAAGAAAGAATATGTTGAATCTGATCGCGTAGATGGATTTCTATCGCATAGTTTGAAGATCGGATTCTTGGGCTGTTACTTAAGAGTTATGATATATATATTTCTTAGGACTAAATAACAAGTTTTCATATGGATTGTAAGGATAAGTTTTTCTGCAACGTTTTAAAATAAAAGGTAAAACTTTTGATTTTAGTTATTTTATGTATACTTACAATGGCGTTTGTGGAAAATTGTTGCTTATAAGATTCCACTAATAGCAATATTGGAAAGTGAATTTGATTCTTTCATTTGTGGTAATGTCTAAATTTAGCAAATAAGGAAAGATTCTCATCACCCAAGTTTCAATTGGACCAAAACTTGGAATCATGCAAGTTGTATAGTATGATGAATCATAACTTTCAAGCATTGGAAAATTTAAGACTAACTACTTGTTCACATGGATGTGTGAGTCATGTAAAGGACTAAGGGATCGAGTACACATTCTTGTGCACTGGTTAAGTCCACCACAAAGATTGATAAGACTATTCGTCATAATTTACTATAGCTCAGTAAATATGGTTATACTTACAAGCTTAAGTGTAATTATGAGACATTGGAAAAGGTTCTAATGTATGGCAGAGCGAATAAGAAGAATTTACTTAGGCAGAAAAATAAAAGTTTCTCAAATTTGTAAAGATGGGAGAGTACTTTAGTATCATGTCATATGATCATCTTAATGATTAAGAGACCTTATCACAATTCATCCTCTATGTACATCCTGATAGCTAAGAAGAGGAGCTATGAATTGTTGAAGTGGTCAAATCAAGAAGATGAGTCATACTTCGTTCCAAAAAAAGTCTTAGAGTCATACTCCAAGACTGTAAGTTGAGTGACATATCTTAAAGAAAGGTTTAAAACACTTGTTAAATGTAAGAGTAAAAGTGTCTTACTCTTGTACATTTGAAATTGGTAAGTTGTGATGTTTTGGATAAAACAAAGACCAACTAAGGCCAATTGTGTAAAGTGTTTGTCTTGATAAAGAATCCAAACTATCTCTTGAATATTTGGCAAGTGAGTTTTATGTGTCAAGAGGATAGTGGGAGTCTTAAAGATCCTGAAAGGATAATCAAGAATAAAACCCTATAAGTTTATCGCTAGCACACAACGTGAGGTTTATAACCTATCGCGTTGACATATTTCTATTTCTGTGCCCATTCCAATTAAAGTTGGCTTTGCATATGAGTTCTTAGAGTTCTCAATTGGTTGCACGACAAATTGAAAGCAATGGCAGGCCCTTGAGCTGCCAGATGGCAAGAAATTAAGATTGAGTTCAGTCCATATGAGTTTGGATTTGTCATTATCCTTGTCTTGTGACGATGGTTTTACCAATTCACATGGATAAGAACACGTACACCATTAAATCTAAGTGTCACAAGGTTTCTCTTCGATTCATGAAAATGATGGTAAGGAAACACTTTCACTAAGTAGATTTTAGCTAGACAACAATTGTGATATTTGCGTTCTCAAAGTCGTTAGTGGAGCGTGTGTGGTTAACCTGCACACTAACATGGACTTGTGAGAAGTGGCAAAGGTCTAAACAATCAAGACTATGATTACGTTATTCTTTTTCATAGTTCTTAAAATTGTTTAGACACACCTGTGAGCTATCTAAGATAAGGTGTATGATATTCATAAAAGTTTTATCAAAGCAATCTAGTATCAGAAATCTGAACTTTGGTATGAAAGTCAATAAAGTATTGATTTCTAGAAGTCCAGCTGATTTCTGAGTACATGTCAAAGCTAGTGGGAGCATATGTATTTTGCTAATAATCATCATGTTAGTGGGAGCATGATAATTATGATAAAGGTTGCAAGTTAGCAATGTTAATTATAGAAAACAAAAGGTTTTAATTGGGAAAAAGTTGTTTTGCTATAATTAAAGGTGAGGAAATTATACTTCATCTCAAATCTAAAAGCTTAGATTGAGGTTTTAATCGTATTTAGTCAAGGATATATATATATATATATATATATATATATATATATATATATATATATATATATGAATTTCATGTTGGAATGGCTCAACATAAGGAAATTCTATATATGGGTCTATTATTTGCGTTCTAAAATTCGATTATGATTACGACATCCCTTTTCATAATCTGAAATTATGAGAACTTGGCAAATAGAAATATTGTAGCAAAAGGACTGGTCTAGTATCATGTCTTTATGTGAGACATCATGAATCGTGTCCCATATGCTTCAGATATAGGATCGATTGCATGTACTATAATATTTATCCTTTCTAAATTTTCCAAATGCCTAAGGCATTAAGAAGGGAAAAGGTCTAGAATTGGATATGACTAAAAGGATGCTCTGTAATGTTTGTTGTCAAGTCTTTGTGACTTTGTGCATAATCATTATAAGAGGATCAATGCATATAAGTTTAGAATCTAACAGATTTTAGTAAATGGCATGAATTTGGAATTCTTGCATTTGCAGTACGGATTTGGGACTGTGAAATGAGAATCATTGGAGTTATGTTCAATTGGTCTATTTCACAAAGTAAAGATCATAGACAAACTTAGTATGCATACTTGGTGTGTGGCATGACTAGTGTTTAGAAAACATAGTGTACATGCTTGGAGCATGGGACCACTAGTGTTTTAATTCAAGAATAAAGTTGATAGCTGAAACAGTATACAATGAATAATGTGTAATCATATGGTGATAAATAAAAGGTGTTTTATTTATATTCATCAGTTCTGAGACCATATTGGATTCGATTATTATTGTGTTTCATTTTGCATGTTTTGACTTCCAGAATAACTAGGTCGTTCTTCCTAATTGACTAAGTTATTCAAACCATCCACAGTCGGTCATATGTTGGAAGTAGATATGAATCAAGACTGTCATGGTTTGGGCTTGTAGAGGTCTAAGATGTTGGACAAGGTGGTGCTACAACACTCATGAGTGCTTATAAGTTCTAAGTATTGGATTTAACCCGCGCTCATTGGAATCACTTCATGGATTTTATCACGAGTGATCACGAGATGATAATATCTTATATTCTTCAAACCTAGAGATATGAGTTGTTACTATGAGTTGGCTATATATTGATTGCACGAAAACGCATTGGTAACTCGATGTTATAAAACATGCCTTTTATATGATTCAACAAGTAGTAGAACAAGCCATATGAGTCGAAGTTTATCCATTCCTTTTACCTTCGAGATAAAAGCGATATCTGTGGGCCTCTCAATGATTTGGTGATGACAAATGTAAGTGATCGACCGGGCCTGGACTGATTTGATCTGTTCAATTAGTCAGTCGCCATAAATCGGAAATCGGGAAACAAAAAATGGACGGAAAGAATGATTATAATCCATGTCTCAATCCAAATGATATCTAGAATGGAGGAATATATGATCCCTTATCTAATGGACAAGTCATTGACAAAGGTCAGAGTTCATCAACAAGGTCAGAGTTCGACAGAAGCTTTTGAGAGCTACGATTGCTGATCGGTTCCTGAAGTCATACACAATAATAGTTTTAGACTTATCCAAGTGGGAGACTGTTGGATTAATGTCTAAGTGCATAACTATAAGTGGTATGACTTGTCCCGACCCAGCATGGTCCATTTGGGTTGCATGGCATCATACATTTGGATAGACTAAAATAAGAGAAATAACTCTTAAGGTTTGTTAATATATTATAAGTTCTAATATATTAATAAGATTATTTAATTAGTATTGATCAAGAATTAATCTAGGATTAATTAAGTGATCAAAAGAAGACTAATTAAATATATGGGTTGATTGTGTAAATCATCCATACTTGTATAGTGAGCTAATGCTCCTTGGATTGTCAAGTTGGGCTAAAACCCATAAGATGCTCCATGGATGCTCCATGGTATATTTGAACCCATGGATCCAAGGAAATGGAAAGCCATGACAATTAGGGTTTACCATAATTGTCACTAACTATATAAGCATCTTATTTTTGACAAAATCGGCCACTATGTGTGAAAAAAAGGGCTAGCGGATTTTTATGAAGTGTGGATTTCTCTCTAATCTATTCCAAGTGTATTTTGTGTTGTGTGAACCATTTGAGGTATCACACTTGGGGCACTAGGCATTCAAGCTTCATGAAGACATTCTACATCAAAGAGGTATGTAATTCTAACTTGATATATTCATATGAATCAATGATATTATGGTAGTTAGGATGAATACCTTGGAAAGTTCATATTTGCATGTATAATAGAGAAAACATAGATCCAAGGTATTTAGGGTTGCATGTACACTTAGGAGTGTTAGAATGTTCAAAACCCAACAAGAAGGTCTGGACTAATTTGATAAGGACTGGAGAATAGCGTCCAACTTGAAGTACAGTCTGGAATCCTTTTCATCAATCTTGGTGTTGAGCCCTGCCACAGAAGTTTTGATAGAGGTGACCTTCTACACTATTTCTGACACGTTTGTTTGTATGTCAATAAGGGTGAATGGATCAATGTAGTGACCAACAGAAGATCCGGTCTCAGAGTTGGAATGTTGAGGCTACGCTTTGTGAGATGTGGGTTTGATGGAAGGACCAGGTTGGTTGGTGGCATCATCTTCTTGAATCTTGTGGGTGGAGTTATTGTCTTCATCCAGAGTGGATGAGGATGATCTAAAATCAAATGCGGATTTGGAGGTGGAGGGCTTTAACTGGAATTGAACAGAAGACATGAAGTCAGTGTCTGGAACGGTGGTACCTTCTTCATTAAGCATAACCTCTTCCGAGATTTCTTCATTCGAATCAGAAGACATGAAGGCAAGCTCTCGATCAGCATCATCGTTGGTAGGAGCAACACAAGGTTGATTGCTCTGAATAAATCGGTTCCTCATGGAAATGAGTGTGGCTTCAATATCAGAGTGTGTAAGATCCGGATGCTTAGACACAACCCTGTTAACATAGTCTTCCCATAATGGATCATTAGCTCCTGGTCGTCCTGTACTCCTTTCGGGTATCAGACCATTTGAGGCATCCAAATTTGGAGGGACAACTCCCGCTCCAGAATGCTTAGGGTCCGGAACAGGGGTTCTGGAGAGTGTCCGTGATGAACTTTTTTCAACACATACATCACCTTGTTGGGAAGGTGTGGGTGGTTTATTAGCAGACTCCCTATGTGTGTGTGATAGTGATGTTGAAACATTGAGGGGTACCTAGGATGAGTGGGTAGGTGGGGTGTTCAGACGGACATAGTCAGCCGGAATGTCTGGTGCTCCTTCATGTTGAGAGGAAGAGCTTAATTTGGATCGCTTTTTCGGCTTTGGCTTAATGGAAGAAGTCTTCCGTTTAGTAGACTTTTTGATTTTGACTGCGGACATGGTGGGACTGGACTTTTCTAGAATGGGCTCGACAGTGACAGGGGCAGGTTGTGTTGGACTGAACACAACCGAAGTCTCTAAGTGATTTTTGAAATGAATGGATAAAGAAGGAATTAGGGCCAACATATGGTCCGGAAGTCTTCTAACAGGACCAAAGGATGATTGGTCCAGAATGCGGTAGTGCTTAATGGCTTTGATAGTAACACATACCTCTTTCGGAATCATTGAAATAAGAATAGGTTCAGATCTTTTTTTGTAGAGTTCCTGAATCGTCAAAGCCCAAAACCTAGGGCTTAAAATCTCGTTTACTTTCCTCTTGATAGCAAACTTCCGAAGGTCTTGCCATAACACCTCTGGAAGATCAAATGCATTGCTTCTTCCAGAGTAGATGTTGTATACCACTTAAAGCCAATCTTTTCTTAGGGTGTCCGTACCTCCATGCTTTCCGGACAGCCCACAGATGATAAAGTGCATCATCATGGTCCATAGTCCGAAAACAGCTGATTTCTTGAAATCCTTGGCCTTGTAGTCTTGGTTGTATCCGATGTGATTCAAGAAGAGTTGAAATTCTTCTGTAGTGGGTTCTTGAACCGTGAAACCTTCCGGATTTTCAGCAACACCAATGTCCCTAAGGAAGATTATTTGTGAATGGGCACAATCCTATCACCAGTTAACTTTGTTTCTAGAATGCCATCTTCAATTTTTTTCCTCAAAAAAGCAGTATGTAAGAGATGAAGTGGAAGTACTGGTTCTGGAACTTTGGTGAGGGGGATGGCATTGGGATGATGAGCGATGAACTCGATCTTCACTTGAATGGGTTCGTCGAAATCCAAGGGATTTATCGAGAATAGTTGAGTCGTATCCCTAAGAAACGGATTAGATGATTGAGAAGAGGATGAGTCTTTGGATGTTTTCTACTTGGTGACAGTCTTCTTTGGTGTTGAAGCAGTTGCAGATGGTTGTTGAGTTGAGGATTGGGACGCCATTGATGAACTGGTAAGATAGCTTCAAGAACACAAAGATCATAGAGGGTTTTGAGGGTTGTGAGATTATTTGAGCGCATAAAGAGGTTAAAGAGGGTTTCAGAGAGTATTTATAGGTAAGTGAAACGGTTCGGGTTAAGAAAAGTAATGATGAGGCTCCAAAGCTAAACCATGTAGCTTTTAATGAATAACCGTTTTTGGGTCTGAGTTGACTTGGGAAAGGAAAGGTAGGGTTGGAGTATAGCTTAGAAAGGAAACCCCAAACGGCGATTTGATGGTTGCTTTTGGAGACGTGTGATCATGGCACGATTTTCAAGGAAGATAAGGATCCTCAAAAGTTAATGTTACAAAAGAAACTTTCCATCTTATAGACCTTTGTGTTTCCGAATGATCGATTTAAGATAGTTTGAGATCCGAAGGGTAAAGATTTGAGTTATGGATTGTGGAAAATTGAAGAAATGGTCTGAAATGTGATTAGTCCGGAGTGAATCTTTGAAATTCCAGAGCCAAATAATTAATTGTGATGCCGATGTGAAAGGTTGAGAATTTAGAAATGGTTTTTGGATGTTCCATAGGAAACTAAAGAAATTCCTGGACTACAATACCTTTCTAGATTTAAAGTCCTGGATGACCTTATGAAGTGAATTCTGAGATGCAAAATGTGTTTAATATGACTTTGTGGACTTTGAACAACAAATAATCAGGATGAACTATACCACTTAAAACTCAAGTGATGGTTAGAAATAAAGACAAGTAAAATGATCCGATGTATTCCGAGAGAGAATAGTTCCGAGATGATAAACTACTTTTGAGATCGGAACCAATTTTCTTTTGAATACTTCCATCAAAGAGAACAAGGCTCTTGAAAGAATTGAGGATCTGGCGTCATCATGCCCATCTTGTTCAGAAAACCGTTGAATTTGGTTTCGTCTAATGCCTTAGTAAAGACATCAGCAATCTCATCGTCAGATGGAACAAAAAGGAGTTCAATGTTACCATTTAAAACATGATCTTTTATGAAAGGGTACCTTATGTCAATGTGCTTTGTCATGGAGTCCTGAATTGGATTGTGTGCATTCGCAATGGCACTTTGAGAATCACAGTAGATATGAATTCGTTGAAAGCTATAACCATAATCCAAGAGTTGAGACTTCATCCATAGAACTTGAAAGGTACAGCTGGCAGCAACAATGTATTCAACTTTGGCTGTAGAGAGTGCAATGCAGTTCTGTTTCTTGGATGACTAACTACCCAATCGACTACCCAAGAATTGACATCCACCTGATGTGCTTTTTCTATCAAGTTGTAGGCCACCATAGTTTGAATCTGAATATGATTTAAGTAGGAAGCTCTCATTTGCTAGGTACCAAATTTTGAGACTCTTATTACCTTTGAGGTATCGAAAAATTTGTTTTACAGCCAAAAGATGAGATATCTTTGGGTTGAATTGAAATCTAGCACACAAACAAGTTGCAGACATGACGTTCGGATGACTTGCTGTGAGATAGAGAAGGGATCCATCATTCCTCTATATTTCTGTTCCTCAACTTCTACACCTGAAGGATCGGTAAAGATCTTGTGTTCGAAGCCCATTGGTACCTTGGCTGAGGCACAGGTGTCCATTGAGTACTTTTTGAGGAGTTTCGAAATGTACTTCTCTTGGTGAATTAAAATTCCTTTGTTAGTTTGTTTGACTTGGAGACCAAGAAAGAATCTTAACTCCCGATTCATGCTCATTTGGAATCGATTGATCATTAGTTTAGCAAAGTTAGCAACCATTGATGAATCCGTAGATCCAAAAATGATGTCGTCCACATAAATTTGAACTAGCATGAGGTGCTTTCCATTTGATCTACGGAACAGGGTTGGATCTAGAATGCCTCTTTGGAAACCGGAGCACTTGAGGAAGTCAATGAGAGTCTTGTACCATGCGCCAGGAGCTTGCTTGAGGCGATAAACTGCCTTCCGGAGTTTGTAGCAGTAGTTTGGAAATGAGAGTTTCACAAAACCGGGAGGTTAGTGAAGATATACTTCAGTGTCAAGTTCACCATTAAGAAAGCACTCTTAACGTCCATTTGGTAAAATTTGAAGCCTTTATGAGAAGCATAAGAAAGAAAAATTTTGATTGCTTCAAGACTTGCAACAGGAGCAAAGGTTTCGTCGTAGTTGAGACCTTCAATCTGTGTAAATCCTTAGCCACCAATCTTGCTTTATTTCGAATAATAACTCCTGCGTCATCTAACTTGTTGTGAAACACCCATCTAGTACCGACAAAGTGATGATTCTGAGGTGAGGGACGAGAGACCAAACTTCATTTCTATCAAATTCTACCAATTCTTCCTACATGGTTGTATTGCAATCAACGTGTTCAAGTGCTTCTTTAATGGATTTAGGTTCAACCATAGAGATAAATGCCGAAAAATGACATTCATTTTGAAGACTTGCAATAGATCGAGTTTGTACACGAGTGTTTGGGTTTCCAATTACTTGGTTCGGAGGATGATCTTTGGTCGAAGCGTGTAACCTTGGAAGTTTTTGTGAAGCAGATGATCCAATATGAACAGTAGGATTAAGTTGTTCCCCCTGAATGACTTGAACTTGAGGGTGATGCTGCCCCTGAACTTCTGAACCGGAGAGGTTAACACCATCATCTGTAACATCCCAAAATTTGAGGCTAAAAATTTTGTTTCTTTAATTAAGTGATTTATAAATTGTTTATCAAAACATTGCCAAGATCATGTCAATACATAAAACCATACTATCTTGTTCCAAACCAAATCATCTTGAAGTAACAAAATATCATAGTAGAATCCTAGAAACTCCAAGCGGAAATCATGTGTGTGTGAAGCGTTGATACACCGCCGACTCCTTCCCCTTAGACGAAGAAGTACTTGAAACTAGAAACTAAAACTGTAAGCACGAAGCTTAGTGAGTTCCCCCATCTTACCACATACCATACAATCACATAACATATATACTGCTGGGCAAATCCGAGGCGCCCGTCCTACCCATGTCAAGCCATTATGAGGTGCTAACCTACCCATGTCACGCCATTCTGGGGAGCTGACCTACCCATGTCAAGCTGTTCTGGGGTGCTGACCTACCCATGTCAAGCCATTCTGGGGTGCTGACCCACCCTCCGATCTATCTCAACCGTACACGGGGACTATTTCACCCCTACTACTAACACATACTATCATATGATAATCATGATGTTAGACATATCTGGGGTGTTCGACCTACCCATTGGTCCTAGCGATCGAATCGGGACTAGTCCCCCTTCTACTGATACTATCTCACATACATAGCAACTAGCAAACTAGCATACTCACATATCTAGCAATCTAGCATACTCACATATCCAACAATAATAGACTAGACAATTACCACAAAGATAATCATCCCAACTAACAATTACTAGTGGGCCGGCCTCTGTGCCTTAGACCTACTTCTACTGGAAGCTAACTCACCTCGATGTCGTGTAGTGTCTGAACTGTCCTCGGCGTGAAGGTCGGCTCTCCTCGACTACTTAACCCCTACACGACAACCCCCAAATCATCAAACAAAACATACAACCCTAACCCAGGTCAATACCAAAACCATGCGAAGTCAACATTGGTCAAAGTCAACACCCAGCTGACCTGACTCTCCGAGTTGGTCTACCAACTCATAGAGTCCATACTCCATTAACCCTATCCAAATCCGACTTCACTCATCAAGTCTAGCAAGAACTTGACGAGTACTCCTTCATTCAAACCATCGAGACCATCTTCATCCGACTCGCCGAGTTGTATGAACAACTCGTCAAGCCTATCTTCAAAGATTGGGAGATTGCCTTGGACTCGTTGAGTCTGTTCTAGCAGTCATCAAGTCTCATGGCTTTCAGGTCCAAGGAAAACCCCCTAGCAGGCTGAGCTTTCCTTTCACTCAACCAAAACCAATCCAGAAGACGTTTTTTGGGGGAAAAGCGTCTCGACTCGCCGATTTACCCAAGTGACTCGCTGAGTCCCTCCTTGTCCCATATATACAGTTGATTTCAGTGGGACTTAACACACCAAAACCATAGATTTGGCCTCCTAATGTCCATTTTACACATAAAGTTCCAAACTTGGTATACATGCAAGGGGTCTTTGGCCTAAAAAGCCATAAAAGATGGCCTCCAAGGTACATGGGGTGTTCATGGTAACAAAATGGGCACCATTGTGCCATAAAACCCCCCAATAGACCTAGATCTAAAGCATACACTGACTTCCAACACTAAATCCCGAAGGCAACATCTGTAGGGCTTAGAAAGATGAAGGAAAAAGGCCCAAAATCAAGATCTATAGACAAAGGTTCAACTTCATACCTCCAATAAGCTGAAAATGAACTACAAACTTTGGATCTTCTTGTTTCCCCTTGGCCTCACAATCTCCTTTCCTCTTCTCAAGCTTCACAATCTACCAAAAAGCACCAAAAGGGCCTTAGAACACACAAAACCGGCTAGGGTTTCGATAAGATGTCTTATGGGAGCATATTGGACGATGGAGACTGAGATAAGGTGGTTAAATAGGGTGCAAACCCTAAATTTAGGGTTTTTACCCAAACAACACCTACTCGCAAAGTCAGTCTTCCGACTCGTCGAGTAGGTCACTTACATTATCCGCGGATCTCGACTCTACTCGACGAGTTAGGCCTCCAACTCATCAAGTCCCAGAGAAAGACACAAGAAATGCTTGAATAATAGGCATACCAGGTATCAGGTGTTACAAATCTCCCCCATTTATCTTAGACTTCGTCCTCGAAGTCTGCGGCTCGATCCTGAAAAAGCACGGGCTAATGCTCCCTGATCTTGTCCTCCAGCTCCCAGGTCCATTCCAATCCCTTGCGGTGCTGCCACTGCACCTTTACCAGCTCCACCCTCTTGTTCCTCATATCCCTTGAATTCGTGTCAAGGATTGCCACTGGCTGCTCGATGTAGTTCAGGCTGTCATCAACCTGAATATTCTCCAAAGGCACCACCGCCGAATCATCTACCAGGCATTTCTGTAACTAGGAGGCATGAAAAGTGCTATGAATCTGACTGAGTTCGGCTGGCAGATCTAGCATATATGCCACCTTGCCCACCCGGGCTATAACCTTTAAGGGTCCAGTATACCTGGGGCCCAGCTTGCCCAGCTTCTTGAACCGAATGACGCCCTTCCACGACGACACCTTCAGGAGCACCATATCCCCGACCTAAAACTCCAGGTCGGACCGTCGCTTGTCGGCATAACTTTTCTGCCGACTCGGAGTAGTCTGAAGTTTGCCCCGAACCTGCTGGATCCTTTCCGTAGTGTTGAGTACCACTTCGGTACTCCCCATGACTCTCTGCCAAACCTCACCCCAACATATCGGGGTCCTGCACTTCCTCCCATACAACATCTCGAAAGGAGGACGGTTAATACTCGCATGATAACTATTATTATAGGAGAACTCAACAAACAGAAGGTAAGTATCCCAACTACCTCCGAAGTCTAAAACACACGCCCGCAACATATCCTCCAGAGTCTGGATGGTTCGCTCGCTCTGGCTATCCGTCTATGGGTGAAAGGCGGTACTAAAATGCAGTCAAGTACCCAACTCATCATGAAACTTCTTCCAAAACCTGGAAGTGAACCGCACGTCCCTGTCCGAAATCACTGAAACTGGCACCCCGTGCCGCACCACTACCTCTCGGATATAGATGTCGGCCAACTTTTTGGCCGAAATACTCTCCTGAATCTGAGTAAAATGGGCGCTCTTGGTCAATCGATCAACGATGACCCAAATCAAATCCACTCCTTGCACGGTCCTCGGTAGCTTCGTAATGAAGTCCATAGTAATATCCTCCCACTTCCACAGCGGGATATCCAATGGCTGGACCTTGTCGTAAGGTCTTGGTTCTCATCCTTAACCTTCGTACAGGTCAGACACCTCTCCACGAACCAAGCTACATCCCTCTTCAAACAGGGCCACCATTAATCAAGACGAAGATCCCTGTACATCTTTGTCGCCTCGGGATGGATATAGAACCTGGATTTGTGCGCCTCTGCCATCGATACCTGGCGCACACCCCCATGATAAAGGACTCACACCCTATGGTGAAGAGTCAACATATGAAATCCCCATTTTCATGGCCAGAAAAGACCAATTTTGTTTATGATTTATAAAAATCAGAGTCCCTCTTTTAATAAAAATGTTGCGGAATTTGTTCCCAGAAAACATGATAAATAGGTTATCAAAGCATTTCCGAGGAAATGTATTTTTATTTATTTTGAAAACATTGGGATGTCATCGTCATACAGAAACATAAGCATAAACAGAACTTACATTTATTTACACTAGTGATCTACATCTCTTTTAAATCTCTCAGTATAAAGTAGCTTCGTATCGACACCTGTGATACAAATAAGCTTGAGTGGGTCAGGTTGGGAAACCTGGTGAGTACATAGGGTTTTCAACCCACAATAATATAATTATGATGTTTAAACAACAAACAATCAACCTCAATTACTCATCCCCATTATCTTCCTTACTCTCAATGGTCAACCCTAAGAGTCATCTATTCATTCATTCCAAAGTCCCTTGCTTCCAGGGTTATAAGACTGGCACTAAGTCCATAGCTTCCAATGCACTAATTCCATAGCTGCAAAAGTTCATTCATCGGGTACTAAATCCATAGATACCAGTGTAGGTACTAAATCCATAGCAACCAGTGTAGGTACTAAGTCCATAGCTTCCAACGTTTATCTAACAGGTACTAAGTCCATAACTACTAGGCACTAAGTCCATATCTCCCAACACCTAACCGGTACTAAGTCCATAGCTACCTGTATTTACCTAATAAGTACTAAGTCCATAGCTACCATTGTTTGTCCAATAGGCACTAAGTCCATAGCTACCGGTGTTTATTTATTGGGCACTAAGTTTATAGCTACCAATGTTTACTCACATCATCTTTTATCTCTAATCATTCATCTACCCATGTTATACCCAACATATTTGTAGATATAAAATACGTATACCGTTTAAATCAGTTAAAACATGTATAAAACGTTCATCCAGCATAGATAGCAAGTATAAAGATAATATGCACACATAGCACATAATTTATATTAAATACTTCATATATATATGTATATATATATATATATGTGTGTGTGTGTGTGTAAGATGAAAGTAACTATGCACTCACCTGGTAAGGTGGTGACTCGGTACTCGGACAACACTTCGTTTACTATAAACAACTCCTTTGACAGAACCTAGTATCATTACCACTAGAGATTAGTCTAATATTCGTCAAGTCTAATTAATAGTCTAACTATTATTACTATTATATAAGCGTTAAACAATACTCTTCCCCCACTATGTAGAGACAGACGCCAGACATAAAACACCGGAGGGCAGGACCATTTTGGCATATAGCACTTCTGAAATACAACAACCCTATGCGTCCCTTTAAACTAGATTCCCCGTACCGTGATTGGTTAAAAAGATATTATAACGACACTTATATAACTCATAATAATACCCAAATATTTATTATAAGGTCCTAATAACATTACTATATTGAATCATAAGCTATACTAAAGATAGGTTAGGTGTAGCGCACTTACAACGGGTTTTTCTCAAAACCGGGTTCCATTGGAGCAGCATTCCCAAGCTGAAAGACTCTTTTTCTTAGAGCCATCGGGCACTCTGGGGCTTCCGCCTCGTGCTAGGGAGGTTCCCTAGGCCTTTCAGGGGGTTTCGGGGCTAGAGAGAAGTTCTAAAGATAGAGGGAAGTGATGGGAGGTGTGAGGAATGAAGAGGGCTTCACCTCTTATTTATAGGATGCTGGAGGGTCACTCACATCGTGAGTTTTAAGGTGCTCACGTCGTGATCCAGGCTGGCTACAGCCAGGCACAGCCTGGTGCTGACACGTGGCATCGCACATAGGGTGAAAATCAGCCGATTTTCAAAAATTCATAACTTTCGCATACGAGCTCTGTTTTCAACGTTATTTTTTTGCACTTGTAGGTAAAAACAAGATCTACAACTTTTATTTAGACTCCGTCGGCTAATTCTCGACCAATATTAAATTTAACAGTGCGAGGAGATTAGATTGTTAAATGACAGCGAAGAATTCGTAACTCCTTCATACGGACTCCGTTTTCGTATGTATTTTTACCGTTGAGTTCCTATTAATGAGATATTAAAAATCTCATTTAGGTCGTGTAGGCCAAAAACCGCTCGAACTAAAATTCGAGTTTCGAGTCGTACACTGCTAAGCCGAAACTTCGAAAAATCATAACTTCCTCATATGAAGTCAGATTTGGGCGTTCTTGTCATGGACGCTCTCGGTTTAACATATACTACAACTTTGGTTTAGATCACTAAGGCTAAAAAGTCCTTTATCAAAAATTCACTATTTACGTCTCCCGGTGCCGTGCCGTTTTTGTCGTAAAACTTTGACGAGCCATAACTTATTCGTTATAACTCGGATTTCGGCGTTCTTTATATGTACGGAACCCTTGAGACATATTCTACAGCGTGGTTAAGATTATTTATTCTAAATAATCTTTTTTTGAAAAGTCATTTTCAACCCTATAATCTCTAAATTGACTAGCCCGAATCTACGGGCGTTACATAACAATCCTCAGCTATCATAGTCGATGAAGGAAACCTGACCCACAATTTGCTCGCTCTTCCGATTTTCCTCCTTCATGGACTCCTACTGGGCCTCCCGAATCTGCTCCAGCAATGGAGTTAAAATTGTCATCTTCAGACAGATGTACCTGATCGGCGTTGCCTTGCAGCTAAGTGCATCGACCACTACATTGGCCTTCCCCGGGTGGTAGAGGATCTCGCAATCCTAATCCTTCACCACATCAAGCCACCGACGTTGTCTCATATTCAGATTCGGCTGGTCCATGAGATACCTCAGGCTTTTGTGGTCTATGTAAATGGTACAACGAACCCCATAGAGGTAATGGTGCCAAATCTTGAGGGCAAAAACAACAGCCCTCAGCTCCAAATCATGCGTCGGATAATTCGCCTCGTGAGGCTTCAACTGCCTCAAAGCGTAAGCTATAACATGCCCCCTCTACATCAATACCGCGCCCATACCCGAGATGGAAGCATTGCATATACCACAAAATCCTCCATGCCCTCCGGCAGGGCTAAGATTGGCGCCTCACATAATTTCTGTCTCAATGTGTCACCAACCTTGTTCCTCAAGGTTTTTGTCTTTTGGTCAAGAATCGCTACCGGTCTGTCGATGTAATTTAGGCAATCATCGACCTGAATATCCTCCAATTGTACCACCGCAAAATCATCCACTAAACATTTCCGCAACAGAGAGACATGGAATGTGCAATGGATCTGACTGAGCTTCTCGGGAAGATCCAAGCGATAAGCAACCTAGCCCACCCGGGCCAAAACCCTGAAAGGACCGATATACCTGGGGCCCAATTTGCCCACTTTCCGATTCGGATGACACCTTTCTAAGGTGACACCTTCAAGAGAACCATGTCCCAACCAAGAACTCTAGATTTGATCGATGTTTGTCGGCATAACCTTTCTGCCAACTCTGAGCTGTCTGGAGTATACTCTGAACCTGCTGTATCAACTTAGTAGTCTTGAGTACCACCTCGGTATTCCCCATGACTCGCTGACCAACCTCACCCTAGCAAATTGGGGTCCTGCATGTCCTACCATAGAGCATCTCAAAAGGAGGTCGATCGATACTGGCGTGATAGTTGTTGTTATACGAAAATTCTGCTAACAGAAGATACATATCCCAACTCCCATTGAAATCCAAAACACACGCCTGATGCACACCTCCAATATCTGAATAGTCTACTCACTCTGACCGTCAGTCTGTGGATGGAACGTTGTGCTGAAATGGAGACAAGTACCCAACTCATCTTGGAACCTCTTCCAAAATTTAGATGTAAACCGGACGTCGCTATCTGAAACTACTGAGATCGGCACCCCATGTCATGGTACAACCTCCCTGATGTATATCTCAGCCAACATCTTCGTAGAGATACTTTCCTAAATTGATATAAAATGTTTGCTCTAGGTCAACTGATCCACAATGACCCAAATCGAATCCACTTTGCGCGCAGTCCGATGCAATTTCATTTTGAAATCTATGGTAATCTCCTCCCAATTTCAAACGGAAATATCGAATGGCTACATCTTGTCGTGAGGCCGCTGATTCTCGGCCTTGATTTTCCTGTAAGCCAAGCACATCTCCACATACCAAGCTACATCTTGCTTCATGTAGGGACACCAATAATCAGGACGAATATCTGTATACATCTTTGTCGCCCCGGGATGAATGGAGAACCTAGATTTTTATGCCTCCTCCATCAGAACCTGACACACATTTCCCCAATGCGGAACCCATACTCTTTGATGAAGAGTCAACAACCTTCAACTATAATAATGAAAGGATGCCACCTGACCCACTATGCTATCACTCTTTCAGTGCTCTTCCTTCATAGCCTCAATATGAGCTTCATGAATTCGCTCCAAAAGCAGAATAATCACGGTCATCCTCAAACAAAAATTATTGATCGGAGCCACAAATGCCTTGCGGCTGAGAGCATCGGCTACCACATTGGACTTCCCCAGATGGTAAAGGATCTCACAATCATAATCCCTCACCACATCCAACCATCGACGTTGCCTCATATTCAGATTTGGTTGATCCATCAAATACCTCAGGCTCTTGTGATCCGTCTACATGGTATAGCGGACCCCATAGAGGTAATTTCGCCAAATCTTGAGGGTGAAAACCACAGTCCCTAGCCCCAAATCATGTGTCGGATAATTCGCCTCATGAGGCTTCAGCTGCCTAGAAGCGTATGCGATCACACGACCCTCTGCATCAAAACTGCCCCCAAACCCGTGAGCTAAGCATCATGATAAACCATGAAGTCCTCGAAACCCTCTGACAGGTTCAAAATCGGTGCTTCACACAATCTCTGCCTTTGGGTCTCAAAAGCCACCTGCTGCTCAGGCCCCAACAAAAAGTGATTGTCTTCTTCATCAATTGGGCCAGAGGAACCACTATCTTATAGAAATCCTGGATGAAACTCTAAAGTAACCTGCTAACCCAAGGAAACTCTGAATCTCAGATGGAGACCTCGGAACCTCTCACCTCATCACAGCCTTGACCTTGGGCGGATCGACCAGAACATCGTCTTGGTTGACAAGGTGCCCCAGAGACTGCACCTTGCGCAACCAGAACTCACACTTGGAGAACTTCGCAAAAATTCTCTCCCTCCTCAGAGTCTCCAAAACATCTCTCAAGTGCTCCTTATGTAGTTCCCGGGTCTTGGACTTGGCCAAGATATCATCAATGAATACAATCACATACTAATCCAGCATCGGCCTGCATACACAGTTAATGAGGTCCTTGAATGCGGATGAAGAATTTGTGAGCCGAAGGGCATCCCCACGAACTCGTAATAATCATAACGAGTATGGTAGGTTGTCTTCTGCACATCCTCCTCTCTAAGCCTCATTTGATGGTAACCCGAATGCAGATTAATCTTGGAAAGCCAAAAAGCACCCTGAAGCTAGTCAAACAAATCATTAATCCTCAAGAGTGGATAATGGTTCTTCATCATTAGCTTATTCAACTTTCGGTAATCAATACACATCCGATGAGACCCATCCTTCTTCTTCACAAATAGGATCGATGTTCGCCATAGAGAACTGCTCGGTCGAATGAAACCGTTGTGAGAGAACAAATTCCTCTGATGCGTAGGGACAAGGTTTGAAAACTCAAACCTTGAGTTAATACTTTAAGATCAGTGTCTGCTTGCTAATGAATGTTCCGGTCAAGTCTGGATAGACCAGTCAAGTCTGAGTTAATGCATTCAACAAATGTTCATGCCATAAATGAAGAATGAGAATTAAGATCAAAGTAAAGTTAATAAATGAAGAACAAAGAGAATGTTGTAAAGAGAGTGAATGAAATATTGCTAAAAGGTTTGAACAATCCGTCTATTTATTGAACATTGAATGCTCCTATACATATGAGAATGAAGTACATGGTACTAACCAATTGCATACATAGGACTAGATAAAAGAGTTACATATGACACTCTGAATATCTGACTAGACAAAAGATTAAGTCCTATGACTAGTTAAATCAAACAAAAGACAAATACATTTAATGCATCAAGACAAAATATAGATTCCGGAACAACAAACATTCCGGACATAAAATCCATTCTGGAATGTCTTCACTCTCATTCTTCTCATCACCAACTTGACCTTGGGTCTGGACACAAACGGATTCCGGAGCAGACTTAACTTCGGAACTATAGCTTGACTTTGGGAATGACAAAGAGGATTTAGGATTACTAGAGGTTCACTTTCAGGTTCCATCAATCTCCCCTAAGTAAACTTAGCAATCAAGTCAGCTTAGCTAACTTCTTCTTTGATGAACGTCTAGGCTCGAAATAACCATTCTCGGACTTCGATGTACTAGGTCAGCTGACTCACAAACTTTGCTTTTACTTGTGCCGGAGCTTTAGATTTGGATGCTCGGCTGATGGACTCTTTGAGAGCTTTTCTTGGAACTAGATGTTTGTCAAGGACACGGAAAAAGTCCTTTTTGTTCATTTTCTTCGTTGTGTAGACAAATCCTAGAACTGGTTCATCGATTGGTCCATCAGCAAGCAATTTAGCTTCAGGAAGAACATAATCAATTTTGGCAACAAATTCTTCAGTTCTGGACAGATGAGCCTGCTCATAGTCGTATCGACAAAATTCTGTGACGAAATCCTTGAGGAAGATCAGAGCAGCATGGTAAGAACCCAAGCTAATATCATCATTTTGAAGTCCTCGGAGGTGAGCACCCAAACTAAGAACATCATTTGGATTTATTGCCGGGAAGTCAGCATCGGTGATGGTGCGGTAAGCTGGTTTGTTCCGGATGATGTGATGTGACATCCTCAATTTCACGGCCAGAAAAGACCGATTTGTTTATGCTTTGTTTTATAAAATCAGAGTAATCCTTTGATTAAAAGAGTTGCGGAATTTGTTCCCAAAACAAAATATGATAAAAATTATCAAAGCATTTCTTTAAAAAAATGTATTTTCATTTTATTACAAAATATCGGGATGTCATGTTCAATACAGACCAAAAGCATAAACAGAACAAAATAGACCTTACAACAGTTATTCATAACTACTGGCCTATAATCCAAAATCTCTTGTTAAGTCCACCAACTTATACTCTTGTGCCATTACCTGTAATGCAAAGAAAACTGAATGGGTCAGGCTTGGGAGCCTGGTGAGCATACAGGGTTTTCAACCCACAATAGTATAATTATTATATTTAATTATCAAACAATCAATCCAATTACCCACCCCCATTATCTTCCTCTATTTCATAAAGATTTACCCTAAGAACCAATTACCCTTCTCCCATTTATTTCTAAGAACTGCCCTAAGGAATTGACACAAAGTCTAGTGCTGCCATGGTTCTTAGATTACCTCTGGTGAACACACAATTCACAATAATTAATGAACACCTAGTTCAAGAAAACCTAATGAACACTTAGTCCCAATATTACCCAATGAACACCTAGTTCACAAACACTTAATGAACACTTAGCACAAATATCCCTGATGAACCTAATCATCTAAGGAACACAGAGTATGAAAGCTCTTAATTCCAAACAACGTAATAATAATGTATATCTCGATCCTGCAAAACCACTAATATTATTAACATATATAAACCATATTTCTAAAACAATCTATCCCATCCCGTTGATCCCCACATACTGACCCTATACAATGATCTTACGAGATCTAGCTTAAGAAATCGATATTAACCACAAACTGACGAAGCTGCTTCGGAAATTCCCTAGCAGCAAACGAGGATCAATAAAGACATCAAATGAGGGGAATGGAATAAGTTTCACCATGAAGCTTTGTTCGTAAAAGAAAGAACCACAAGACATTTTAAGTCAGGGGTAGTTATCTAGATAACAATGCCTAGTCGTGGTCCGTCGATCATGAGGTATTATACCTCCAGACTCTACCTATCCCAGCATCGAACTTTGCCTAGCAGTGGCTTGAATACATGAGGTATTTCACCCCCAGACGCACCCTATCCAGCAATATAACACCAGACATACCTAGCAGTGGTCTATTACCGACACACTTTATTAGGCAGTCTACGAAGTTCCCTTAATTACTTCGTGAAAGAAAACACTGACATATGAAGCTCGGTCGATCACCTCATAAAAGAAACGCTGACTCAAAATCTCTCTCAAAAGAAAAGTATGGGGAAATACTACTAGAGTACTCTCGTACGCTCCCGTAACCGACACACAAAGACTTTGTACAAGATAGTACTTCAGGCACATTATAGTACTCTGGTATGCGAAAGAATCGTACCCAAGAACACAATAGTACCCTGGCACGAGCAGCACCCAAGACACAGATCTTTGAAAAATACTTCGTACATAAAATGTACTTCTGTACGTAGGACGTACTCCACCGATCATCAATCTCACCCCACACGTACTCTTAATAAGAGACTACCCAAATTCCAATCTTAATTGAACTAAACATCCCATTTAAGTCTTAACCAATCACTAGGTAAACCTACAATGTTTATAATCAATTTTTTATACTATCTCCATTTAGGAAACGCTAACTCGTGTATACTTAAATCAAGGTTTTAAGTAATAGTATCATATATACACATCTTAACACATATTGAACCATATCTGATTCGCACGTTGTATATTATCAAATATATCTAACACGTATTTCGGAAAATGACAAATACTTCACATACATATGTATATTTCATATTATAATCAATACTGGTATTTAAGATCACGTTCCTAAAAGGGACTATACACATGATACCATATCGAATGAATACGTATTTCTAAAATACATAATCCGTACTCCTGGATCTTAAATTTGCCTCATTACCTAATCCATATTCCCGGACCTAAAACTAACCTCTTGATCTGATCCATACCCTTGGATCTAAAACTAACCTCCTGCTCTGATCCATACTCTCGGATCTAAAACAAGTTTATCTCTTTATCCTTTAATCTCATGGTCCAACCCACCTTTTATCACCTACCAACAACCTCATCTACTCATGTTCTACCCAACATATTTTTAGATACAAAATACATATATAGTTTAACTCATTAAAACTTATATAATCCATCCATTCCACAATCATCTCAACTAAACAACAATATATTATACACATAGCACGTATTTCATAGCAAATACTTAATATTTATGTGTTAGAAGAAAGTGACCACACACTCACCTAACACATACACTTAATATTTTCAAACAATACTTGTATTAAAATTGTGTTTATGAAAGGGACTATACACTCACTTGATCAGAAGATGATCGGACAATACTACGGTTTGCAACGGTAGTATTCTTCGGTGAAACCGGGATCACTTCACACACCGGGTTTCTCACCGGCAGAGCTTCGACTCAGAAACTCTTTTCTTCTCGGGATCTTCTGACTTCGAGACTTGCTTCGGGTCTCGGGATGATATCGAGGCTTCGAGGGGTTAAAATTGCACGTAAAACGATGTAATATGGGAGAGAGATGAGAGAATGAGCAACCAAACTCGGCTGGCCCTTCAAATCTATTTATAGGGTAAAACTGGCCCTTGCCACATCGTGGAACCATTTTCCACGTCGTGGGTTTGGTCGTCACTGCATGCGTCATCGCAAGTTGCATCTGGGGGACTCCCGGAGGTGTCAGAAAACTTGCCACGTCGTGGTATCTGAGAGTTTTGGGGTTTCGCGCCCCGAACTTCAGAAATTCATAACTTTCGCATACGAACTCCGTTTTCGACGTTCTTTATATCGACGCGTAGGTGAGATTATGATCTACAACTCTCGTTTAGACTCCATTGGCTAATTTTGAATTTATTTTTAATATATTATAAATATATTACTTATATATTATCTTTAGTAGGCCGGGACAGGAAAACTCGGTTCGAAATTCATAACTCCTTCATCTGAACTCCGTTTTCGTCTGTCTTTTTATTGTTGGACTACTATCGAAGTCATCTTCGACTCTCGTTTAGATCACTAAGGATAGATATTTGTCTACCTTAAATTCACTATTTACGTCGCGTTGGGTCGCAATGGGTCGTGCCGGTTCTGTCGCGGAACTTCGACAGGTCATAACTTCTTCGTTATAACTCGGATTTTGGAGTTCTTTATATGCACAGAAACCTTGTGAAATATACTACAACTTAGTTAAGATTAATCCTTCTAAATAATCTTCCATCAAAAATTCATTTTTGATGGTTATCTTCTCTAAATTGACTAGCCCGGATCTACGGGCGTTACATGTGATATCAGAGCAATTGACAGTTAAGTTCAAACTTCACCAAGATCTTTCTTCCGAACTATAAATCTTTGTAATCCTTTTCCTTGTACACACTTCCTTTTGAGGTTGTGCGTTCTTGGAGTAGAAGGTTTTTAGTCTTTCTCGCTCTGTCTGGTTATTCATCTTCGGATCGCCGTTTGAGTGAAAAGGAACGAACTTGATGTAGAACTAGTTGTAAGGAGAGAGAAGAAGATCGAGATGTTCGGAATAATTTGATAGAAGATTATAGTACATGAAAGGTACTATATCAAAATCACGAAGAATGCGTTCGCGACACAGAGGAGATACTTTACGCATCGGATCAGGATTATCCTTAAGAACTTGGATTTGGATACTGTCCTCTAAGGCTTTGTTTATTTCCTCCTGAGACCATCCAAATTTTTTCTTTGGTGGAGGTCCGGAGTGGAAGGCTTGATGCTCAGTTGTGATGGGTTTCTTGCCTTTTTCTTTTGCAAGGGCAAAGATAACATGTTCCATGTTTGTGTCGATAACAAATTCTAGAGTGGGTGTCGGAAGAGGTTCTTCCGGAATGACCTCAGGGATCCGGAGTGGGAACCCGAGTCAATGGGATCAATCATTGGGGCCATAATTAGAGGTAGCATTGAGAGAGTGGCTTGGAAATCTTGAGCTGTGAGGAAGGTTTTGGCCTTGTCCATTTGGATTCCTCTTTGAAGAAAATCCTGCAAAGAAGATGGACAAGAAATTGCAGACCAAATTCTTTCCTCTTCCTCGGTCATTGGCTTTGGTAAAAGCTTCCATGGAGCTTCAAGAGCAAGTACTCCCTTTGTGACATATTTTTCTTCATCACTATCTTCATCATCATCATTGTTCCTTAAAAGTCCGGAAAGAACTTGGACTTCATCATCAGAAACGAGATCTTCACCTCAGAGTTGAAAAACCGAGGCAGGCTTCTAAACTTGACTTGGACCTTTTCCCCCTTTTGCATCGGTGGCCTTAGAAACCGGTGCAAGCGTTAAAGATTCCTTCAGATCAACAAAATTTTCAAACACCTTTTGAAGACCGGTGTTGAGTTGATGAGTGAGAGCATCATAAGCATCGGAAGTGGGTGCTTGGGAGGAGAGACGATCAAATAAATGTCCAAGGATGGAAAGAATCTCATCAAACTTGCAATTCGGAACATCAACAATGTTCCAAGTGGATCGAACTAGTCTAATGAGAACTTGTTGTATGATCAAGTTCATCTCATCTTTCTTCTTAATCTCCTTCTCAAGCCTCTGAATCTGCTTCTCATGACAAACATCAGTCTGCTTAATGAGATCATTGGTAGCAACAACCAAGTCGTCATGGAATTTGAGCATTGTGGTGATTGTTTCGAGATAGTGCTCAACTGAAGCATCATATTTTTCTTCAACTTCTTCGATTGAGTGTTTGAGTCGGATGGAGATCAGTTGATCTAGTTGAGCTTCTCTTTCAGCCATGGAAGGTCCGGACTGATTTGATAAGAATAGCGTATAGCTTGGAGTCCAGTCCGGACACCTTTTCATCAATCTTGGTGTTCAGCCCTGCTGCGGAATGTTGAGGCTTAGCTTACTAAGATATGGGTTTGATGGAAGGACCAGGTTGGTTGGTGGCATAATCTTCTTGAAGCTTGTGGGTGGTGTTATTTGTCTTCATCTAGAGTGGATGAGGATGATCCAAAATCAAATGCGGATTTGGAGGAGGAGGGCTTCAAGTGGAATTAAGCAGAGGACATCAAGTGAGTTTACGGAATGGTGGTACCTTCTTCATTTAGCATAACCTCTTCCGAGATTTCTTCATTCGAATTAGTTTGGATAAGGTTGTTGTGAGCATTTACTGGAGATTTTTCAAAGGCAGGTTCTCAATCATCGTCATCGTCGGTAGGAGCAACAAAGGGCTGATTGCTCTGAATGGCTCGGTTCCTCATAGAAATGAGTGTAGCTTCAATCTGAGATCGGGTAAGATCTGGACACCTAGACACAACCCTGTTAACATAGTCTAACCCTAATGGATAATTATCTCCTGGTTGTCCTATACTCCTTCTGGGTATCAGACTAGTTGAGGCATCCGAAGTTGGAGGGACATCTCCCGCTCCGGAATGCTTAGGGTCCAGAGCAGGGGTTCCGAAGTGTATGCGTGATGAAAAAGATGAGATATCAAATTTGACTCATGGGTATGTTCCAGGGGGCAAGGAACTTTTTTCAACACCTACATCACCTTGTCGAGAAAGTGTGGGTGGTTTATGAGCAGGGTCCCCGTGTGTGAGTGCTAGTGATGTTGAAACATCGAGGGGTACCTCAGATAAGTGGGTAGGTGGGGGTGTTCGAAAGGCTAGATTCAGCCTGAATGTCATGAGTTCCTACTTGTTGAGAGGAGGAACTGAATTTGGTTCTTTTTTTAGGCTTAGACTTAGAAGGAGAAGTCTTCCATTTAGCAGACTTTTTGATTTTGATTTCGGACACGGTGGGATTGGCCTCTTTCGAAATGGGCTCAATAGAGACAAGGGAAAGTTGTGTTAGGCTGAACACAACCGAAGTCTCTAAATGATGATTGGTCTGGAATGTGGTAGTGCTTAATTACTTTGAAAGTAACACATACCTCTTTCGGAATCGTTGAAATAGGAATGGGTTCAGATCTTTCTTTGTAGAGTTCCTGAATCGTCCAAGCCCAAAACCTAGGGCTTGAAATCTCTTTTACTTTCCACTTGATGGCAAACCTCTGAAAGTCTTGCCATAATACCTTCGGAAGATGAACAACCTTGCTTCGTCCGGAGTAGATGTTATAGACCCAATAAAGCTTATCTTTGCTTAGGGTATCCATACCACCATGCTTTTCGAACAACCCTCTAATGATGAAGTGCACCAGCACGGTCCATAGTCTGGGCCTCTTGCCCGAGCCATGTGAAACTTGAGCCTAAACTGGATTCCTTTGCCTCTCCATCTCAAGATCAATCTCCCTATCTCTGGCTCTCGCAATCATATCCTCCAGTTTCTACAAGTGGATCAGCTCACAAACTGTCGAATATCACTCCTCAGAATCTCATGGTTTCTCGCCTTCTTCATTTTCTCATCCGACACATACTTAAGAACCAACAACGCCCTATCACAAAACATTGCGGTGATCTCAACCATCGTCTCAATAGAATGACAAAGGTCCTAGAACTCCCTCGCTAGCTGTTTCTTCTCAATCACTAGTGCGAACTCAGCTTGAAATTTGTGTAACATCCCAGGTTTCAGGTATTTTCAAATCCTTACTTTGGTTTTAAATTATGTCATTTTGGTCGTTGGATTGTAAATATGTAGCCCTGAGAATCCCTACAGGCAAAATGGTAATTTTGAAACAGGAGTTGTAAGCTGAGTGAAAATGTGAGCACGCTAAGCGTACCAGGGCGCGCCCTAGTATGCAGGGCGTACACATATGTAGGGTAGGCATACTAATGTCCGAGTGAAACCCTAATTTTTACGGTTTGAGGGGTATTTAAACACCTTTATGGATCCTTTAGCCTCATCCTTTCAGCTTCTAAGCCCTTGAGTCATTTTTGGCAAACCCTAACCCCATAAGAGAGTGTTTTTAGCTAAAAGTGTGTGTTCTTTGTGTGCTTAAGGAAGAAGGAGTTGCATTAAAAAGATTAGAAGTTAAAGCAAGCTTGTGGATCTTGGATCATCACTTTCTTGGTAAGCTCTAGAAGGTAAAAATTTGCTACCTTTATGATTTGTTTGCTTGGAACTCATTTTGGTAGCTTTATGATGTTCCTCTTGTCCTAAAAGTCCCATTGTTATGCATGTTTTCTTTTGGAAGTTTTGGGTTGTCCTTTCAGACCCTAGGAAGGATTCTAAGCCATAAAATGAGGCCCCTTTAGCTAGTTTGGCTCCATGCTTCTTGTAGAAGTTCTTAATGGATTAAGTGATGGGTTTTGAGCATTCTAACACTTCCTAAGTGTACATGCAACCCTAATAACCTTGGATCTATGTTTGTCTAATAATCATGCAAAGTTGTTTTCCAAGGTTATGAACCTATCTAGCATACATGGGGTACAATTTTCTTTGTATAAAAGATAGAACTACATACCTTGTTGTTGAAAGTGTTCCTTGAAACCTTGTGAGCCTAGCACCTCAAGTGTGATGCCTCAAATGCTTCACACAACACCAAATGCAAAGAATAAACTTGAGAGAATACTCTAACACATGCAAAATCGGCCAAGCCCTCTTGTTTCTTAGTGTGTAGCCGATTTTGGGGAGAGTTGCATTGCTTATATAGTGTGTTGCATTAGGTAAACCCTAGTGCTCCATGACTCTTCATTTCTTGATCCATGGGTTAACTCCATGGAGCATCCTATGGGTGGAACCCAACTTGATAATCCATGGAGACTCTTAGCCCACTATATAAGATATGGAAGATTTAAATAATCTACCCATATATTTAATTAGTTATCTTTTGATCAATTAATTAATTCTAAATTAATTCTTGATCAAAACTAATTAAACAATATTATTAATATAGTAGAACTTATAATATATTAATAAATCATATGTGTTATTTCTCTCACTTAGTTTATCCAATTGCATGGTGCCATGCAACCCAAATGGACCATGTCGGGTCGGGTCAAGTACTTACAAGAAATAGTTATGGACTAAGACACCTTATCCAACAGTCTCCCACTTGGATAAGTCTAATAACTATAACTGCTATACTTTAGGAACCGATCGGCAATCGTAGCTCTTTCAAGGTCTCTCGGAACTGAGAAGATGTTGATACGCCATTTAAGATAAGTGATCAGATAATCCTCTGTTCTAGATATCAGCCGGACAAATACATGGAACAATGTCTTACTTATTGTCCAGCAGTTTGTTTCCCGATTTCCGATTTGTTTGACAAAGAACTTAATTGAACACATCAACTTAGTTCTGGCCGGGCCCGGTACATAGGTCAAAACAAAATCATTGAGGGGCCCAGATATCAGCTTCTAATCCAAGAAGGTTCCTTGGCTAAGGCAACAGCACTTTCACTATCACAGAAAATTTCCATGGGCTCCTTTATAGCTGGTACTACTCCAAGGTATCCAATGAAGTTCTTCAGCCATATAGCCTCCGTTGCTGCCTCGCTCGCTGCTATATACTCTGATTCACAAGTGGAATCAGCCACTGTCTCATGCTTGGAACGCTTCCAAGTGATTGCTCCTCCGTCTAGGTTAAAGACCCAACCCGACTAAGAGCGGAAATTATCCCTATCAGTCTGGAAACCAGCATCACAATACCCTACAACTCTCAAGTCATCACTCCCACCGAGGGTAAGGACCTAGTTCTTAGTCCTCCGTAGGTACTTGAGGATATTCTTTACCGCACTCCAGTGAGCCTTGCCAGGGTTCCCCTGATACCTGCTAACCATGCTCAAGGCAAAGGCTACATCAGGTCGAGTACAAGTCATAGCATACATGATCGAGCCTACTGCCGAAGCATAAGGCACTCGACTCATTTTTGCTATCTCAGCCTCAGTACTAGGGCTTTGTGTCTTACTCAATCTGGCATTACTCTGGATGGGTAACTATCCTTTCTTGGAGTTCTTCATGCTGAATCTCTTCAACACCTTGTCCAAGTAGGTACTTTGACTAAGTCCAATTAGTCTTTTACTCCGGTCTCTCAAAATCCTTATCCCTAGAATATAGGCAGCTTCTCCTAGGTCCTTTATAGAGAAACACTTCCCAAGCCAGGACTTAACCTCCTGTAGAGTTGGGATGTCATTTCCTATCAGTAGTATCTCATCCACATACAATACCAAAAAGCTAACTATACTCCCACTAGCCTTGACATACACACAAGATTCATTTTCACTCCTAGAAAAGCCAAATTCCTTGACTTTCTCATCAAAGCAAAGATTCCATCTGTGAGGTGCTTGCTTTAATCCATAAATGGATTTCTCAAGCTTACACACTCTAATAGGGTACTTGTTACTAAAAAACCTTCTGGCTGACTCATATAAACATCTTCAGTCAACTTTCCATTAAGGAAAGCGGTTTTGACATCCATTTGCCATATTTCATAGTCCTGAAATGCAGCTATGGCAAACATAACGCTAATAGACTTCATCTTGACTACTGGAGAAAAGGTCTCGTCATAATCCACTCCAGGAGTTTGAGAGAAACCCTTTACAACCAGTCGAGCCTTATAAGTGAGTACATTACCATCCATGTCGGTCTTCTTCTTGAAGATCCATTTGCACCCTACAGTCTTACGACCTGGTACATTCTCAACCAAGTTCCAAACTTGATTGTCATACATGGATTGTATCTCGCTATCCATAGCCTCTTTCCATTTAGCAGACTCAGGGCCTACCATGGCTTCCGTGTAACTGTTAGGTTCATCCAGACCTACTAGTGTCTCATCCCTAATAGTAATGCTCAGGTGCATTCCTAACTCTTGTGGAACGCCTCAGAGGTATAGACTCGTCAATTGGCTTAACATGAGTTTCCTCCTCAAATTGAGGGCTAGGGTTTGAAGTTCCTTCACCACTTGACTCTTGAAGTTCTTCAAGGTCAATTTGCCTCCCGCTGTCTCCTTGGCTTATAAACTCTCTCTCTCAAAAGACTCCTCTTCTTGCTACAAAGACCACATTATCACTAGGTCTGTAGAAGAGGTAACCAAATGATCTTTGTGGGTAGCCGATGAAAATACACCTCTCACTTCGGGGTTCAAGCTTATCATGAGTCTCACGTCTCACGAAAGCTTAACAACCCCAAATCTTGATGTGGTATAGTTTGGGTACTTTACCAATCCGCATCTCGTGAGGAATTTAGGCAACTTTCTTTTAGGGGCTAGATTAACTATATGGGCGGCAGTCTCTAAGGCATACCCCCAGAATGAGATTGGTAGCAAAGCTCGACTCATCATGGAACGAACCATATCCAACAAGGTTCGATTACGCCTCTCAGCTACACCATTCAACTGTGGTGTCCTGGGAGGTGTCAATGTGTGAGACAATCCGACATTCCCTAAGATAGTCGAGGAACTCTGAACTAAGATACTCACCACCTCGATCGGATCGAAGCATCTTAATGTTCCTGCCCAACTGATTCTTGACTTCCTGTTTAAATCCCTTAAACCTTTCGAAAGTCTCTGACTTATGCTTGATTAAGTAGACATATCCTTATCTACTATAATCATCAGTAAAAGTCAAATAATAACGATTAGCATCTCTTATGGCATGTTTGAATGGTCCACACACATCCGTGTGTACAAGGTCCAACAAACCTTCACCCCTCTCACAAGAACCTGTGAAGCGTGACTTTGTCATTTTTCCAAGTAAGCATGATTCGCAACTATCATCTTACCTTAGGTCAAATGACTCCAAGACTCCATCCTTTTGGAGTTGGCCTATGCGTTTCTTGCTTATATGTCCAAGACGACAATGCCATAATGATGCTTTATCCAAGTTATTATTATTCATAGAATCAATACACAAAACATTATTTCCTAAGTTATCAACTACAGATACAGTTTCATACACACCATTACAAGGTAATGCTTTAAAATAAAGAATATTATTAAAGAAAGCATTAATCGAACCAACTTCATTATCAAATGAAAAGGTAAAACCTTGTTTATACAATGCATGAAAGGAAATAATATTTCTTGCCATATCTGGCGAATAACAACACTTATTCAAATCTAAACTAAACCCACTACTTAGCAATAAAGTATAAACTCCAATCTTGGTGACAGGTGAAGCTTTCCTGTTTCCCGTGATCAAGTTTATTCTTCCTTGCTCCACATTCTCACTTCTTCTTAGTCCCTATAAATCAGAACAGATATGAATACCACAACCGGTATCAAGGACCCATGAGTTTGAATGGGGTGAGTTATTAGATAAGATAGTGTAAATAGCTGCATGGTTGGGTTTAACTTTCCCATCCTTCACATCTTGCTGGTACTTTGGGCAGTTCCGCTTCCAATGTGCCTTTTCATGGGAATAGAAGCATTCAGCCTCTTTTAGGTCAGAAGAAGGAGTGATGAAACCTTTCTTGGTTCCACTTGAAGAAGAGCCATCAAGGATCCTATCCTTGGTAGCATTCGAAGAAATCTTTCTCTTCTTTCCTCGTCCTTTCCCGATTGCCAAGACAGGGGCGGAGTTGGTAGGAGTAGGAGTAGTAACAACCGCCTTACCCTTAAGACCACTTTCTGTGGTCTTTAAGAGTCCTTGAAGTTTGCTGAGAGTGACCTCTTCCTTGTTCATGTGGTATGTCATGCGGAATTGATCATAACATGAAGGTAAGGAGTGAAAAATGATATCTATTGCAAGCTCCTCGGGGAAGTTCACATGAAGCTTCAGCAAGCGGTCCACAAATCTTTGAATTTTCTGCATGTGGCCCGTGATGGGTTCACCATCCTTTATTCGGGTTGTTATCATGGAGGAGATGATTTCATACCTCTCTTGTCTTGCACTTTGATGGTATATTTACATAAAATCTTGGTGCATTTCAAAAGGGTAGTAGTCCTCATAGGAATTTTAGAGGTCAGCTGTCATAGTGGCCATCATGATGCATGCCACCTTGGTGGCATCCCTCTCATGTGCCCTAAAGTCAGCGATCTCTTGAGGAGTAGCAACTGTCTCATCAATCTCCTTAAGCTCCTTATTGAGGACATATTCTTTTTCCTCGTAGCGGGTAATCATTCGGATGTTTCTGATCCATTCATTAAAGTTGGATCCATTAAAAGTGACATTCCCACACAAGTTCATTAGAGAAAAGGAGCCATTAGGATTAGAGCCAGAAGCAGCAGTGTTTGCAGACATCTGAACAGAAGAAAACTTTAGTTTAGAAATAGAGATAGTCCTTAATAAAACACCCAAATGTAGTATTAAGGCTAGGACCCAATCACAATATATTATACTTAGAAGAGGTATGCCGTAATCTATGTAATAACATATTAGAAAGGTAGGTGAATGACGATTCACCAATTTCCACCAAAGACGAATTATTAAAATATTTAATTTTGGTTCTTAGAAACCCCTAGATTCTTTTTGAGATTCAATGAACTTTTCAAAGGCATGTTTCAATCTCGAGCGTGCCCTCTAAGTTTTGTGACTGGGATGCCGAGGATCACAAAACGAGGTGTGAAGTAACCATGCAAATTACTTGGTACCCTTAATGTATTACCCCTCAATCGATGTGCCAGTTAACCACACACACTCCATCGATACTATGATAAACATTAAGTCACCCTTTACCTACCTTGTTAAGTTCAAGCTAGTGTGCCGGTTAACCACACACGCTCCACTAACAACTTAAGCAAAGTGTAAAGTGTAATTTTATGGATAAGTCCTTGTCCTACCCATTTGGCTAACGACCCTCCACCAGTCAAGCAAGCGGTGGGTGAGAGTGGACACCCATTAAGTTGCCATTTTATAGGCAACAACCTTATACCCACCTTATAGATTGACTTCGTGAATGAGGCGTACTAGCGGTAAGACGACTTTAATCTTATACATACATATATATATATATATATATATATATATATATATATATATATATATATATATATATATATATATATATATATATTATTAACTTATAATATTATAAAGTATAAGGGTTGAATTTTAACTTTTAAAATTATAAGGGTTGGAACTAAAGCTTTTAATATGACTTTACTTGTTCAAAAACTTGAGGGCAAGTTTTGTAAACTTTCAAAACTTTTCATTTCTTGTAACATACGAGTTAATTAGAGTATTAAAAATGAAGACTCTTCATTTTTATAACTCATGTGTTCTTTTAATGGTTTTAAAGCAAAGTGACTTTTGGTTTTCCATAACTTGAGGACAAGTTATGGACTCCATTAAAACACATAATGATCATGAATTAATCTACCACATAGGTTACAAACAATTCCTATGATCATCTAAACATCATAAGATCAAGAACATGAATATGAACACTTTCATGAATCAAAAATTACACTTAAAACTTGTAATTTTGATGATTTGTCATTGTAAATGGATTACCATGAACATTACACCAACTAAAACAAGTTTTAAAACACCAAAACAGTTTAGGGTAATGTTCCTCGTCCATTTCCAGCAACAAAAATCGAAATTCTGAAAACTGCAGTCTCTACTCGTCGAGTGCACGAACTGACTCGGCGAGTTGCTTGGATTTGGTCATGGACTCGTCGAGTCCCCCCATGGACTTGACAATTTCATACGGACAGAAAGCAGAAAACTCGATTTCTTAAGCAGTTTGCACAAAAATCAAACAAGCAAGCCTAGGCTCTGATACCACTGATGGGTTTTGAGCATTCTAACACTTCCTAAGTATACATGCAACCCTAATAACCTTGGATCTATGTTTGTATAATAATCATGCAAAGTTGTTTTCCAAGGTTATGAACCTATCTAGCATACATAGGGTACAATTTTCTTTATATAAAAGATAGAACTACATACCTTGTTGTTGAAAGTGTTCCTTGAAACCTTGTGAGCCTAGCACATCAAGTGTGATGCCTCAAATGCTTCACACAACACCAAATGCAAGGAATAAACTTGAGAGAATACTCTAACACATGCAAAATCGTCCAAGCCCTCTTGTTTCTTAGTGTGTAGCTGATTTTGGGGAGAGTTGCATTGCTTATATAGTGTGTTGCATTAGGTAAACCCTAATGCTCCATGACTCTTCATTTCTTGATCCATGAGTTAACTCCATGGAGCATCCTATGGGTGGAACCCAACTTGATAATCCATGGAGCCTCTTAGCCCACTATATAAGATATTGAAGATTTACATAATCTACCCATATATTTAATTAGTTATCTTTTGATCACTTAATTAATTCTAAATTAATTCTTGATCAAAACTAATTAAACAATATTATTAATATATTAGAACTTATAATATATTAATAAATCATATGTGTTATTTCTCTCACTTAGTTTATCCAATTGCATGGTGCCATGCAACCCAAATGGACCATGCCGGGTCGGGTCAAGTACTTACCAGAAATAGTTATGGACTTAGACACCTTATCCAACATTAAGACCATGCATTAAGGAATTTTTGGACATCTATAGTCATAAAGTTGGAGACTTTATGACTCTAGGGTGCGTTTGGAGCATGGATCTGAAGTTTGTACTTAAGTACTTAAGCCATTAAGCACTTATTGAAGTTTTAGGCTCTGCGAGGGTACGCCCCGTGTAGAAGGGAGTACGCCATGCGTACTCAGCCAACGTCCCCGTAATGTAGTTAATGAAAGGCTTGTGTACACTGAGCGTACTTCCGGATTATGCCCCAAGTACTCACATGGTTCACCATTTTCGAGTTAACTCGACTGGGTTAACTCGGTTGGGTTGACTCAGTGGGTTTATGGGTTTTGACCAGTTGACTTTGAGTTGACCAAGTTTGACCATGTTTAACAAAGTTTTACTTGTAAGGGTATTTTGGGTATTCTTGGGTTTTAATGGAATTGGTCACTTGGTGGTTATAGGAATTTGAGTTGAGAGTTGAGATTCAGAGTGTGGCCTTATCAATTATGTGTTGCTTGTGACGTAAGTTTTCCTTACTATACTTTTGGATCGAAGGCACCAAGATTGGCCCATTGGTTTGATAACCTCATATTGTTTATATGTTGAATATGGGATAGATATGCATGCTAGTTTTGATATGCTAGTCTGATAGATCTGTAGGACTACTTGTGATACTGTCTGTTTATCTGTATATGATATTATCTGTTATATGTTGAGATATTGTGTGGGTTGGATTGAGGTTGTACTACTCCGTGTTGTAGCCAACAAAACCTGGAGCATACCAGTTATGAGATGAGGGCTAGTGAGGGCATGCCAAACTCATACTGAGGGCTCATGAGCATTCCAGATACGAGCTGAGTGCCGGTAACGACATGCCAAACTCGAACTGAGGGCTTAGTGGTATTCAGTCTGCGAACTGATTAGGCCGGGGAGCAAGCCAAACATGAGTTGTGGGCCAAGGGGGCAAGCCATACTTATGTTGTGGGCTCAGGGGTAATCCAGTATGTTAACTATGGACCCATTGCATGCTGTTATTATGTTTGTGCTATTTGCTTTTGCATTGGTATTTTGGGGGAACTCACTAAGCTTTGGGCTTATAGTTTTGGATTATGTTTTAGGACCACAGAGGATCGCGGGAAGGCGAAGGCATTAGTCAAGGGCGATGATTCAATTATTAATTGGATGTTTATTTGCTGTTATAGTTTGTGGTTTTTGTGGGCCAGCAACCGAAGGTTTTTGTGCGTTTCGTTAGTGTGAGGTGAGTTTTCCCTCACTATACTTTCGAGTAGAAGGCATCAATGTCGGCCCTTGGATTGATATCATGTTGTGCATGTTATTCTATAGTGATCTGTTAGATCAGTATCCTGGTAGATAGGATGATGTTATTCTTAGTGATCTGTAAGATCTGTTTATTTACTTGCTAAATGGTTAATAGTATGGTTTTCGGTATTATGTACACATCTTTGGTTGGTGGATAAGGCTTCACTGCAATGTGAGTAAGCCAACAGTTCGGGTCATTCCAACCCGATGGTTGAGGGGCCTGGGGTATTCCAACTCAATGGTTGATTGGACCCATAGTATGTTGGCATTCCAACCCGATGGTTAGGGGGCTAGGGTATTCCAACCCGTTGGTTGATTGGGCCCATAGTATGATGTTATTATGTTTGTGTTATTTGTTATGTATTGGTATTTTGGGGGAACTCACTAAGCTTTGGGCTTACAATTTTGGATTATGTTTCAGGTACCTCATAGGATAGTGGGAAGGAGAAGGCGTGATCATGAACCTCCTCATTTTTTATTGGGAAAGAGGCCAAAGCCCCGGCAAAGATAAAACCTCATCATGCTTGTTTTTATGATTTTGGGATTACTCTGATATTGAACTCATTTTGAAAATAATTTGTAAAAAATGATGGTTTTTGGGTTTGTCAAAAAATTTAAATTTTTCACGAATTTTGTCTATGTTACAAGTTGGTATTAGAGCATTGGTTTGAGTGAATTAGAGGAACACTCGTGTGAATCCAGTCTCAAACTATGGAAAAGATTTTTAAAATGGTTTTCAAAATAATCAAGGAGGATGTGATGTGTACGATCAGTTGGAGCCAGTAAGTAGACCCCAAAATACCATACTGTTATCTGATATTGTGATATGATAGAACATCATGCTAGTGATAGGCTAGAGATCTTCAGGTTTTGCATGATAGAGTTGCCTGATTATATGATGCCTGATATCCTAGGGTTCTTCTCTAATGGAATTTACATCATTAGTGTATGCGTCATGGTTATACATAACTAAATCTTATAGCGTGAGAATGTTTGGTTTGGCCTTATTTATTCTTCTTGTTTTATGAAGGGCTTAGGGTAGGATCATATATTCGAATGCCTATAGGGTCTAGTGTTATGTATGGCTAGCATACATGAGTGTTGTAGGGTTGGTGGAAGTTTAATGGATTAGTTGTGTGGGTTCAACCGGACAGTTTTGAGATATATATATATATATATATATATATATATATATATATATATATATATATATATCATTCCTCTAGGGTGCGACGATTGAGCGTATGAGTATGCTAGAAAGTATTGTTAGGGTGTTGTGATGACTCTCTGAGACAACTACGGGTAGGTGTGGGAGGTAGTATGGACTCGTACTACTTTAAGCACAGGACCCATACACGTAACAGAGAAGTCACATTCCCTTCAGCTATGTTGGGAGTTGGTTCCCCATTATGATATGCGTGTTATTTGATATCCTCCAAGTTTATTTTTAGTATAGTGACTATGTGTCGAGTTGAGGCAGGATCCGGTTAGGGATCAGGAGTTGGCCGTCAGGGTGAGTTAGCTGCGTTGGATGATAGGATCAGGGAGATCCTGTAGGAGGAGGTTGTTGATCATTTCCAAGCGTAGTTGCTAGAGATGTTTGGGTCTATCATGACCACTATGATTGAGTACTTTGATGAGCGTTATACTGCTTTGACTGAGGGTGTTGTTGTAGCTGCTACTACAGCCATTGCGGCTGCAGGGTTTGGATAAGATTTTCAGTATCGGGACTTCGAAAATACGAATCCCCCAACTTTCAATGGAGTGCAGGACTGGATCGTCACCATGAGGTGGCTAACTGATGTGGATGGATGTTTCTTTACTTGTTCATGTTTAGCTGACTAGAAGGTCAGGTACGCTTTGAACCTTCTCAGGACCGAAGTTGTTGTGTCTTGGGAGCAGTTCTCTGAGATGTTCTGCTCTCGATATGTTCCGTTGATAGAGCGAGAGAGGTTGGCCTAGGATTACTTGGATTTTAGGCAGTCTTCTGAGGCGATGATGGAGATCAGGCAGTTTGTTTCTACTCAGTGCTATGGTACTTTATTGGTGATGCAGGAGGCTGCTAGGCGAAGTTAGATTGAGACTAATCTGCAGACAAGGGAGCAGTGGCTGTCCGCGGCACAGTCGCAACTTACGTAAAAGCGGTTTAAGACCGTTGATGTCAGATTTGGAGGCCGGAAGTGACGCACTTGTGGGAAATGTGGCATTGCGCATGAGGGTGCTTGCTGATCATTATCTGGGTGCCACAATTGTGGCCAGAAGGGCCATATGGGGAGGGATTTCCTCCAGCAGGGTCCGACACTAAGTTCTAGGATATGTTATCATTGCAACCAGGTTGGTCATGTGAAGGCCAACTGCCCATCGCTTGCTGCTAGGCCGGCGTAGGCTCTAGCGCCTGCTACTTTGAAGATCATGTATGGGAGTCAAGGTAGAGCAAAGCCCCTGAGTGATCAAGGTTGCGCTTTCCAGCTTACTGCATAGGAGGCCAGAGTATCTCCAGATGTTATGACCGGTATGTTTCCATCCCTTATTTTGTTGATTATGTTTTGTGTTATGCTTATGTTTGTACCTATGTTAGATACGCTCCTAGTGAACTCTTTGCATGCTCTTTGTGAGTCTCTATCGCCAATGAACACGGGGTTTCTACATCATCAGTATATCAGGGTTGTATTCTAGAGATTTTCAGGGTGCCTTATCCGATTGATTAGATCCCTATCCCCATGGGGATGTCTGCGTGATTGTGGGTAAGGATCAGCTGATCCGTTTCGGTGCTATGATTGATTGTGAGGGCCAGCGCATGGTAGTTCGAACCCCAAGTGCGGGAGAACTAGTTATCTATGGAGAGGGAACCAGGATGGGTTCAGGGTTTTGTTCTGTAGCCATAGCTCGACAGTATATTCAGCACGGGTGTGCGGGTTATTTGGCTTACACGGTGGATACGTGTTTTGGGGGCCAGGTTTCAGTTTCATAGGTCACGGTTGTCAGGGAGTTTTCCAGTGTATTTTCGGAGGATTTACCCTGTGTGCCTCCTCAGAGACAGATCAAGTTCAAGATTAACCTCGTCCCAGGTGCGACCCTGATTGCCAAGGTGTCCTACTGCTTGACACCGCCTGAGATGCATGAGTTGTCATCTCAGCTGAAGGAGCTACTAGGCAAGCAGTTCATCAGACTGAATAGTTCTCTATGTGGAGCACCGATTTTATTCGTCAAGAACAAGGATGGTTCACACTGGATGTGTATTAATTACCGGGAGTTGAACAAGCTAACGGTGTAGAAGTGTTATCCCATTTCCCAGATTGATGATCTCTTTGATCAATTGCAGGGTGCATCTTGGTTCTCCAAGATATATATGAGGTCCGAGAACCATCAAGTTGGGCTGAAAGAGTAGGACGTCGAGAAGACTGCGTTCCCGAATCGTTATGGGCATTAAGAGTTTGTGGTGATGTCGTTCAGTCTCACCAATTCGCCTGCAGTATTTATGGATTTGATGAAACGGGTATGCAGGTCAATGCTCGATCATTCGGTTATTGTGTTTTTATAGATGATATCTTGGTGTATTCCAAGACCATAGAGCAACATGAGGAGCATCTTCGCGAGCTTCTAAGAGTTTTGAGGTGAGAACGACTTTATGCTAAGTTCTCGAAGTGCGAGTTTTGGTTACAAGAGGTTCAGTTCTTTCGAAACCTCATTAACCAGGACAGGATATTGGTTGATCCATCCAAGATCGAGACGGTGATTCAGTGGGAGGTTTCGAAATCTCCCTCGGATATCAGGAGTTTCTTGGGATTGGCAGGGTACTACCAGAGATTCATTCAGGATTTATCCAAGATTACAGTATCCCTCACTCATCTGATGAGGAAGGGGTGGCTTTCCGGTGGGGCCCTGGGCAGCAATCAACATCTGAGACCCTTCGACCAAGATTATGTGAGGCCCTGTTTTTGACTCTCCCAGAGGGAATTGAGGATTCAATGGTATTATGTGATGCTTCCATCATTGATTTAGGGCGTTCCTCATGCAGAGAGGACGGGTAATAGCATATGCTTCGCGACAGCTGAAACCGCACAAGACGAGGTATCCCACGCATGATCTAGTGTTGGGGGTAGTGGTTTTTTCCCTCAAGATTTAGAGGCATTATCTTTATGGGGTATGATGTACTATCTACAAGGATCATAAGAGTTTATGCACATTAAGGATCAGGCGAACTTGAATATGAGGCAATGCAGGTGGATAGACATAGTCAAGGATTATGACTGCGAGACCATGTACCATCCAGGTAAAGAGAATGTGGTGGCGAATGCTTTGAGCCGCAAATCGACTGGGTCCTTAGATGGGGTATCATGTATGATGATATCAGTGGATTCCCTGCTTTTGGGATTGATACAACCCTAATTGCTTTGGATCTAAGTTTTTTACTAGTTGAACATACAAATGAATACCAAAGAAATAAACCCTAAATCTACCATACATTTTTGAAAATCATACAATAAAAGGTTTTTGATGATTACCTTGCTTGTTATGTAGTAATAACAACAACTCCTTGATGATCCTTGACTCTTGAAAGCTTAGTGCCCCAAATGTTGCACCTCTAATGGCTCGCAAACACGACTAGCAAAAGGATGAGAGGAGAGAGAAGAAGGAATGCCCTATGAATTTAATCTAGGGTTTCTAAATACAAGCATTGGCCAGAAATCATAGGTAGAGGGGTTCTTATATAGTTGTGGGCTACTAGGGTTTCTGGAGGAAACCCTAATTTTCTGCTTAAGGCTTAAGCAGCCCATGGACTCTTATTTACGAAGCCTTGGACAAAATATATAGGGCCTCCTTATAGGATTTCGTCCACTCCTAATTAAGGAGTCCATCAGCCCAGTTTCACAACAATCAATGATTTGAAAAACTACCCATATGATTTCTTTAATCCCAAAATTAATTCCAAATTACATTCTGATTAAATATTAATTAAATAACATGATTTCTTCTTAATATATTGCTTTCATAATACATTAACAAATCAATTTATTATTCCAAATAATAATTTCAACCTCTCTCTCCAAAAGTCATCCTGTCAAGTTGCTAAAGTGAAGACAACCCAAAAGGACCATGCTACTATCAAATCAGGCACATACCAATTATATTTATGGGCTTAGACACCTAATCCAACTATCAACCACTTGGATAAGTCTAATAAATATGATTGCAACTATGACCTCAAAATTTGACCAGTAATCGTAGATTTCAAAAGCCAGTGTCGAACTCTACCCTAGTCAGTTATGTGTCGTTTAGATAAGGGATCAGATATTCCTCCATTCTACAAGATATCGTATAAACATGAGACATAGATTATAATCATTCTCTTTGTCCATGGTTTATTTCCTGATTTCTGATTTATGACGACTAATAACAGACTACTAATTGAACACATCAATTTAGTCCAGGCTTGGCCAAGCGCTTAACATGTCATCATCAAATCATCGAGGGGCCCACATATATCGCTTTTCCTATTAGGGCAAAAGGAACGGATAAACTTCGACTCATACGCTTGTACTCTTTACTAATCAAATCACACACAACAATACGCTTTATAACATCAAGTTACTGACACATTTACGTATTATCATTGCACAAATGACTTGCAAACAACAACTCATATGTCTCCGTTTCAAGAATATAAGATATTATCGTGTCAAAATTACTCGTGATAAAATCCATGAAGTAATTATCTGAGTGTTGGTTAATCCAATACCCAAATCTCCATTTCTGAAGTACTCGTGAATGTTGCAACAAATCATTGCCATGGCTAAACCCTTAGACAATCTACAACCCAATTCACGATAGTCTTAATTCACTACTTACTTCCAAAGTATGATCAACTGTGGATGTTTTGAATAATCTAATTATTCAGGAAGTAAAACATGCGAAGTGAAACACAATAATAACCTAATTAACTATGGTCTCAAAACTACTGAATATAAATAAAACTCCTTTTTATTTAATCACCATATTAGTTAGACTTTATTAATTGTATAATGTTTCGATTAATCATCTAAACACTTGAATTTAAACATCAGTCATGCCATGTCATACTATGTCTCTCTATGGTCCTTCCTTTGTGAACAAATCAATTAGACAAAATTCCAATGATGCTAATTTCAAAATTCCAAATCCTTATTATAAGTGTAAGAATTTCAAATTCTTATCACCACTAAATATGTTATAGTCTAACCTTGCATGCAATATCCTTTTGTGACGACGTGTTCTGAAAGTCACAAAGACTTTGTCGACGATGTCAAAGATGCTCCATTGAAACTTTGTTACTTAAAACAATTTCATGGTAATGAAGTATCAAATTCAAGGTAACTCCTTGAACACCTTCCTTGCATTAAGGTTTCTAACTCATATGCAGATTTTAACAACCAACTCCCATTAAGGAAACATTTCCATATTCCTATATGACTATCAATTATGATCAAGAATTATCCCAATCAAAAACATGTCAATATGGTCCATCTAAATATCACTATACTTACAACGGTCCACAAGCAACCAATCCTTTGGAGTGACCTTTGAATGTTCTTGATAGTTGTTCAGTAACTTTACTCATACCAAGTTCTAGTCCTTTTCCCTCTTAATTCCCTAGGCATTTGAAAAATCAGAGCACGTGAATATTATAGCACATGTAATCAATCCTATATTTGAAGCATATGGGATTGGACACATGATGTCTTACATAAAGACATGATACTTGATCATTCTCTTGCTATAATATTTCCATATATCGAATTTTCCTATGTTGAATCACTTCAACATGATATTCATATATGTTCATGACTAAGTTCTATTAAAATCTCAATCTAAGATTTTAGATTTCAAATGAAGTATGAGTACCTTCTCCCCTATGCTTATCATAGTGAAGCAATTCCAAACTTTACAACTTGCAAATCTGAAATATTTATTTCCTACAAATAGTATTGCCAACTTGCAACACTAAGCAAAACTACTATCCTCCTATCCGCACAACAACTATGTTCACTAATGTATAACTATTATGCTCCCACTAGCTTTGACATTTACCTAGAAATCAACTGGACTTCTACAAATCAATGCTCTTGACTTCTCACTAAAGTTTAGATTTCTGATACGTGATACTTTAATAAGTCTTCATCTAGACTTCTCAAGCTCATACAAGTTCATTAGATATCATATGTGTGTGTTTAAACCCTTTCAGAACTTACAACGATAATTCTTGAACGTTCAAACAGTCCTTTGCTATTTCTCACAATTCAAAATAAGAAAAAAGATGCCATAATCATATACGAATTTGAGAATGCAATTATCACAACTGCTAACCATAATGATATCAATCAGATTTAAAATCTACTATCGAAAGTGTATCCTCATAATTGTTTTCATGAATTAGAGCGAAAACTTTTTCCACCTATATTTTATGGTGTATGTGTTCCTATCCATGTGAATTTATCATTTCCAACCTACAATCATAAGATAAGGTTGAGGACAAACCAAAATCAAATTTTTTTTTTCCTTTCATGGACTGAACTTTTCTTATTCATAATTTCTTGCCATCTTGTAGCATAAGGGCCTACCATGTCTTCCATGTTGTTTAGCAGCTCACTCATATTGATCAATGTACTATCACTGACCAACGTGAGTTGCCTTTTGAAGTCAAATGAGAACCATAGAACTTACACGCATTGTCAACTGGAATGTGCACAGAAATGAGAATATGTCAACTTAACACAATAGGTTATCACCACGGGTCGTGTGCTAGTGATAACTATAAGGTTTATTCTTGATTGACTCTTGAAACTCTTCAAGACCATTAAGACTCCCACTGACTTCTTGACATATATGTTTTTCTATTAAGAAACATTCCTTGACAAGCAAAAACAAATATTCAAAAGTTAGTGTGGGTTCTTATCAAGATAACACTTCATTTAATTGGTCTTAATTTATCTTTGTTTTAACCAAAAACATCACAACTACCAATTTCAAATGTGCTAGAGTAAGAAAACTTTTCAACTCCACATGTCATGAGGTGTTATAAACCTACTTAGTTTGAAAAAAAGCTTCGAGATACGATAAAAAGTTACTAGAGCGTGACTCTAAAACTCTATTTGATACGAAGTATGACTCATCTCTTGATTAAACCATTTCAACACAATCAGATTCCGTCTTCTTAGTCAAAACAATTTCACTAAGATTTCCTAAGAGGATTAATTGTGACATGGCTCCACAATTATGAAGATGATCATAAAACATGATATTAAAGTAATCTCCTTTCCTTTTAGACCAGAGAAACTTTTATCTTTCTGCCTAATAGATTCTTCATATTCGTTTTGCCATTCTTTGAAACCTTTCAAAGAATCATATATACACTTAATCTTATAAGTATAACCATATTTACTGAACCATCAGTAAATTATGACAATTAGACTTATTGTCCTTTGTGGTGGATCTAAATAGTACACATCAATGTCTAATAGATCCTTTAGTCCTTCACTTGTCTCACATAAACATGTGAACAAGGAAGTAGTCTTAATTTTCCAAAGATCCAGATTCTCATACATAACACAATTCAAATTGATTGACTCAAAGTTTCTATCCAATTGAAACTTGGGTGATGAGAATTCCTTTTCACTTGGTCATTTAAGACATCACCACAAATGATATAACAAAGAATTAAATCCATATTTAACATTGCTAATAATAGAAATATTATCACCAACTTTAATAAATGTCATTGCAAGGAAATATAAAGTAAAAAAATCACTCTATTGATAAAATGCAGAAACTTTTGTCCTTACAATGCAAATATAAAAATTATGTTTCTAAACATTTCCTAAGCAATCTATTAATCTATCATAACTCCTAAGCTGCAACTCAAAAATCTGATCCTCGAACCATGCGATCGAAATCCATCTCTCACGATCATATTCAGCTCACTCTTCTTAAGCTTCCTTCTTTCTCTTAGATTTTGCAAAACATCAAAATGTGACTATCACATCATGTATTAAGAATCTATGAATAGGAACTTAATAAAGTTAGATAGTGGACGTACCTGAAGTAGAGTCACACAACTTGACTTTACTAGCTCTAAGATCTTTCAGGTAGTCTGGGCAGCTTCACATCTAATGTCCCTTCAATTGGAAATAGAGACATATGGACTCTTCAGGAATGGCACATGGAACTATCTCAGAATTAGTTTTTCTCTTTACCATATGGTCAAACGGTTTGACCTTCCCTTTCCATTGGGAGGAGAAACTTTTTCTAGACAACCAATGCTGCCATTGTCTATGGAGTTTTGGGAGACGGATCCTTCAAACATATTTTCTTGACCAGTGCACTTGAGCATTTCTACTTCAGCAACAATTAGCAAATATGTCATATCAATAAGGATCACGTCCTTGTTAGTGATATAGTAGTCTTTAACAAACTGACTATATGACTCAGGAAGCAAGCGAAGAACCAAGTCAACAGCCAGATCCTCTGGGAAAACGACACCCAACATTCCCTATCTGTCAATGTGCGACTTCATGTTTAGAGCATGTGCACACATAGAATTTCCATCTAGGTGTTTGCAAGCCAACAGGGCTTGAGTAACCTTGAACTCTTCAATTTTACAAAAACGTGGGTTCGGGAAAATCACTGGAGTTGGTGGAGGAAGACTTGAAGAAGTATGATTTCCAGTTCCACCATTTGAAGAAGGGAACATTCTTTCACCTTGATCAACAAGTGGAAGATCATCTTCAGATTAAGAAGGAAAACTATTTCTAGGAAGACCATAGTTGTCTGAACTTAACATCGATGAAGGAAGAAAAGAATTCAAGTTAGGTTATTTATATAATCCTTAATTGTTAACCCAAAATTTTAAATTAAGGCTAGGATCCATATTTTCTATTCAAATTGAAGGGTCTAATTAGTGGTTTGGTCTAGGCTTTCTATGTAATAGGTTCCTTTGAGTAAATTTATAGCTTGTGGTAGATTATGTGTAGTTTACGGCCCATCAATGAGTTTACGGCCGTAAGCCTATTTACGGCCGTAAACCCAAGGTCGGCCCATGTCAAGTATATATAGAGGTGTGCTAGGTCTTTTGTCAGTTGTTGATGCCTTCGAGTTCACGGTTGCTTTCACCACAAGTTGTACCATACGTTATTCCTAATAGAAAAGCGTGTGCAAGCTTATTATCTTTCTTGTTTCTACTTGTTCTTATTGTTAATTGATTGTTTGCTATTAGATCACTGGTAAGATCCGTTTCAGGACCTTACAATTCGTATCAGAACGAAACCAGTGTCAAGGCATCCTACAATTGAAATTTTTACCGTGTTCTTATTTGTTTGCGACTGAAGTTGGTGTTTGCTGCGAAAGGGTTTCAAGCTTCATTCAAAATTGCATTTTTCTCGAGTTTCTGGGAGATTACGGCCATAGCTTACGGCCGTAAACTTAGATTATGGCCGCAAACTCCAATCAGTTCTTGAACCGTAAACTTGGTTCTTGGGCCGTGAATAAGGATTTTTCATCAATCGGAAACTTAGATTCTTGGACCGTGAACTTAGACCGTAAACACCTTACGACCGTAAACTCTGGACCGTGAACAGAGTTTATGTCTGCAAACTCTTCTTTGACTGTGAACATAGTTTACGGTCGCAAACCATTAATTGATTGTGAACCTGTGTCTGACTGGAAACTTAATTTATTCTTAAATAATTTAATTTCTATATAATATTAATGGATTCACAAAGTCAAACACACCACCACGAGCTGGATTTTGTAATGGGCACAACCACTCGAATTCCAAGACTGTTGTCCGCTAAAGGTTTCCTGAATGGAAGTACAGGATTGAGAAGTAAATCAAGATGAAGGGTTCAAAATCTGGAGAAACATCGTAAAAGACCCTGTCAGAATAACCACCACTGTTGCAGGGCAAGTGGTTGACAAGAAGATTGAAAATTACACAGATGAAGACTTTGAGAAGGTCGAAGAGCAAGAAAGGGCTTTGGCCACTCTAACCATGGCCCTATCCCCGGACATAGCAGAAGGTTATAGGGAGTACACTTCTGCTAAGGCTTTGTGGGAAGCCCTAATCGAGGTTTATGAAGGGAATGAAGATATGAAGGAGAGTCGCCAAGATATGTTGCGACAACGGTTCAACATGTTCAACTACGTTCCTGGAGAAACTCTTGAAGCACAGCTACATCAATTCACATCTCTTACCACTGAAATGATTGTAGTCGGGATCTTCTACACCAAGTATGAGATAAACAAGAAGCTACTGAATGCTCTCCCAAAGTCTTGGGACATGAATGTAACTTTTATAAAGAAGACTAAAGATCTAAGTCAGCTCTCTCTTACTGAAGTGATGGCAGTCATCAAAGCCTGTGATATTGATGACAAGCAACGGGAGATAAACCATGTGAATTCATACTCAGCTGCAAACCTTGGGATCTCTTCTAACAATGCTCTTTCATCTCTCACTTTTTCTTCTGCAGGTCAACCCTTTGCTGATCAGCAAGCTCAGGTTTAGTCTTTTTCCACTCCGTCAGCTTCTTCTCTTCCTACTGCATCAGCCATGCCTCTCTCTTAGAACCAATCGTTTGTGGCTGCTCAAGCTGCTTCTTCCTCCAATGTGGCTTCCTGTTCAAAAGGAAATGAGGGTGATGAAAATCTCGCTCTTGCTACAGGGCTTTTTCACTGCTACAATGCACTTGTAGTTGGAGATCTTCCGCCCCAATTGTCATTTGCCGATCTCGATCAGATTCACCCTGAAGATGTAGAAGAGATGGAGATCACATGGCAAATTTCCATGGCAGTTTTCAGGGTGAAACAATTTGCCAAGAAGACCGGAAAGAACAACCGGGGGATGAGTGCTGACAAGAAGGTTGGGTTCAGCAAGGGAAAGCTGCGTTGTTTCAAATGCCACGAGCCAGGGCATTTTGCTCGTGAGTGTCCACGGCCGGATAGAAGATTGAATAATGACTGGACAATGGTTGCAGTTGGGAACAATCGAAGCGGTGATCAGGTCAACAGGGAGAAGGCCATGTTTGCGCAATCGTTTGATTGGGAGGATCAGATGCAGGCCCTGAACATATCTAGACCTAAAAATGCCCATTTGGCATAGGTTGGTGATGATGCTCCGGCAGAGATTGTTGCAGCTGAAGATCAAATGATGGAGCTACAGTTTGCATTGATGGTATCTTCTTCTCATGAATCAAACAAAAACGAGGTAAGTCTACCCTCATGCTCTCAAGCTTGTATTGATTATGTTAAAATTCTTCATGAGGAAATTGAGACACTAAGTAGAGAACCTTACAATTCTTCGTGAACATAATGACTTACTCAAAAGGGAAGTAGAGGATCTTAGGTATGAAGGTTACCAACTCAGAAAAGGACAAAAACCTCTTAAAGCCCAGTTAGAATCTAAAATAAAGGACTTTAGGAGACTTCAGGAAGACTATAGTAATAAATGCGAAAATTATGACTACATAAAGAAACAAAACACTGAATTAGTGGCTAAAATTGAATCATTAAAGGGAAATTTTGAAACTGCTGATTTTGATTTTAGAAAATATGATGTATCGAGTGAGGTAGTTGCCAATATGCTAGACCACTGCATGCAATTTAAACAAAAATCAGTCAAAGGGTATAGGGTATAGTCAAGTGCCTCCTCCTTTCAATCATTCATATAAGTTTCAACCCTTGTCCAAAGAAGAGATTGCCAATGAACCATTCATGGTATATGGCAAGCCATCTGGTTTTATTTCGGGAAGATTTATTAATGTTGAAAGTACTAACATTTCTACTTCTCCTGCAGATCAATCCTTGAATCAGTCAAAGCACGAAGTTGAAGGATCTGTTTCTTAAAATAAAACTGAGTCTGAACCTGAAGTTTTAGTTTTAAATAAAGTCAATAATTTTTCTGGTGTTGCAAGGGACAATGTTTTTTGTGATGTTTCTACATCTTCTGATATTGTTTTGAATGGTTTTAAAGTGTCTGATACAGTTTTGAATAATATGGTTGGCAATTCTAATGTTTGTGATGATAATATCGAAAAGCCACCAGTTTCACAAGCTTCTCCATCTAATGTACCCTCACTTGTCTCGCAACCTAATTCTTGTTCTTGTTCATGTGAGAGAAGCAAGGGTGTTAGTATAGAAAAAAAATATGATCAATGTAGGACAAGTTATAACAATAACAAACAGATTTGTTTCAATTGTGGTATTGGTGGTCATAGAGCTAGGAATTGTCCAAATCGTATGTTTGTACATTTTGAGTCACCTAGAGGAGAGAACGAATTCAGAGGAAGGTTTTTAACTAGAAAGTCCTCTAGAAATCGTTCTCGGAATGATGATTGGAAGGATGATCGGAGTAGAAAATCAGTTGTTTTTCAAAAGCATAAAAAGGTCTTTCATAACAAAGTCCCAAACAGTTTGCCAAAACCGAGCATGGCCAATCCAAGGTTGGTTTCGTCAAGAAGCAGCAATGGGTCTTCAACCAATTCTGGTGGAAACCCCAAGTGCTTCAAGCAAACTGATAAAAATCCGACTTCAAAACCACCTGGGAATGTTAGAAAACCTAATTATCAATGGTTGCCCAAATTAGCCTCCAATCCGTCATCTGTGTCCTCTGAAAAGTCATTAAATGATAATAGATCTGAAAAGGCATCGGGACAACCGAGGAAAATAATGACCTAGGTTCCCAAATCTAAATAAACCCGCACATTTTGCAAGGACAGTTAAGGGTGAATGTCGTCAGACCTTGCTTCGTCGATAGCGGCTGATCCCGGCATATGACAGGAGATATCGCCCAACTGCACAACATTTAATCTTTTAATGGTGGATATATCTCCTTTGCGGGTAGAGAAGGTGGAAAAATCACTCAAAGGGGAACCATCACAAATGGGGTGTTAAGTTTCGAGAATGTCAACTTTTCTCCCGAATTGAAGCATAGTTTGTTGAGTGTGTCTCGGATATGCGACAAAGGCTATTTTACACATTTCACCGAAAAGGAATGTATGATTCTCAAGCTAGGCTTTGTCATCCCAGAAGAGTGGATTCTTGTGAAATCTAAAAGGGATGGGAATGCTTACATCATAGATATAAATAGCAATCTTCCAGAACAAGGTACATGCCTCTTTTCAAAGATCTCTGAACCAAATGCAATGCTATGGCACCGAAGACTCGGTCATGCTAACGCCAAGAACTTGAATCGTCTTGCAAAGAATGAGATGGTCCGTGGTTTACCTGTCAAGGACTTTATCACGTTTGAGAAGTGTGTATCGTGTGCCCATGGTAAGCATCATAGAAAACCACTCCTGCCAAAACAGGTCAACTCAATTAGTCAAGTGCTTCAATTGCTACATATGGATCTGTTTAGACCAGTAAACGTTCTCAGCATTAACCGAAATTCCTATTGTCTGGTTGTGATTGATGATTTCTCTCGTTTTACGTGGGTTTTCTTTCTATCCAACAAAGCTGGAGTTGCTGATCTAATTAAGAAATGTATTGTATTAATTAGGAACCAAACTAACAACCGGGTGAAGGCGCTTCGTACCGAAAATGGAACAGAGTTCAAGAATTTTGTACTCGATCATTTTTGTGCAGAAAAGGGTATTATGCGTCAATACAGCTCCGATCACACACCCCAAAAAATGGTGTTGCTGAGAGGAGAAACAGAACTTTAAAAGACGCTGCAAGGACGATGCTGTGTGACTCCAAACTACCAGTTTTCTTCTGGGCCGAGGCGATAAACACTGCTTGCTATGTTCAAAATCACATGTTGATCAACAAAGCTCAGATGAAGCCCCCGTATGAGATTCTATATGGTCACAAGCCTTCAGTCAGTCATTTCCATGTATTTGGCTGCCCTTGCACCCTTCTTCACTTAGAGACCAACCCGAAGTTTAATGCCAAAGCCAATGATTGTTACTTCGTAGGGTATGCTGCTCGCACCACTTATAGGGTCTACAATAAGAAGACAAAGCAGGTTGTAGAATCTTATGACGTGTGCTGGTTGGAAGAAAATGAGATGGATGCTCGAGTAGGTACGGATTGGTTATTGGACTACACATCTTTGTTCAAATCCATAAATGTGTTTTCAGGTAGCTCATCTAGATCTGTCTCTGGTTCGAAGAATGTTTCTGAAGACGAAGACGAAGCAGTTGTCTACAGACCTCCAACGGTATCCTCTTCACAACCTGAGGGGGAGACTCCAGCTTCGCCTAAGGGGGAGTCCTTCGCTTCACCTGAGGGAGAGTCATCTTTACATTCTGATAGTCCGAATTCTCCAGTTCAGAATGATACTCCTGATGCTGAATCTACACCACTCACTCCTATAGAAAGAGAGTTCATGTCTAAAGAGGCTTCCGCTGCTACTTCAACTTTTATGGAGCTACTCTTTCTTGAAGATTTTTCAAATAAGTTTGTGGCAGAGTTGTCTAGCGCAGCTCAATCAGCAAATGAAGGAGGTGTCAATATTCACAATCTTCCTGTCTCGCTTAATGATATCAGCCAGGAAATACCCTCAAGGATTCAACATGATCGTCCGATTGACAACATCATTGGTCAGCTGAGCGATGACGTTAAAACCAAAACTTAGAGTGGAGATGTCAATACCTGTCTTTACTCATGCTTTATCTCTCAAATAGAGCCTAAGAATGTTGAAATGGCTTTAAATGAGCCCAGCTGGATAGATGCAATGCATGAAGAATTACATCAATTTGAGAAACTCGGGGTTTGGAAGTTGGTTGAGTTGCCAAAGGGCAAAAAGTCTCTTGACACACGATGGGTCTATCGAAACAAGTAGGATGATTCAGAGGTTATAGTTTGAAACAAAGCTAGATTGGTGGTTCGCAGGTTTCGACAAGTCGAGGGTCTTGATTACACTGAAGTTTATGCTCCAGTGGCTCGCATGGAGGCTATTCGTATCTTTCATGCATGTGCCTCTTACATGAACTTCACCGTTTACCAAATGGACGTCAAGACTGCTTTCTTGTATGGCAAGGTAATGGAAGAAATCTACGTTGACCAACCCCCTGGTTTCATTGACTCAAAGTTTCCTAATCATGTCTACAAGTTGGACAAGGCATTGTATGGGTTACATCAAGCTCCTCGAGTGTGGTATGCGACTCTAACAAAGCATTTTCTCGTGCATGGATAGTCTCGTGGCACTATCGATCAAAATTTGTTTATCAAGCATGTCGGCAATGATCAGATTATGGTTCAAATCTATGTTGACGACATTATCTTTGGGTCGACCAGTCCGCAGCTTTGCAGGGAATTCGAAGGTGTTATGAAAAAGAGGTTCGAAATGAGTTCATTGGGGGAAATGACCATATTTTTGGGGCTTTAGGTCAAACAAAATTCAACCGGAATCCTGCTACATCAAGCCAAGTATGTGGAGGATATTCTTGAGAAGTTCGGGTTTCATGACGCTAAATCTGCATCGACGCCAAATTTAGGAGGAGAAATAATCAAAAAAATCATTTTCAGAAATCCCACAAATTTAGGAGGAGAAATAATCAAAAAAATCCGAAACAATAAAAATTTCAAAAAATCCAAAAACAATAAAAATTTCAAAAATCCAAAAACAATATAAAATCCAGAAAATTCAAAATATTGTTGATAGTCTTGTTTGCAGGTGTTGTGACGGGAAGTGATATTATCAAGTGATAACGGGCAGTTTGAATCTGCGTAACATACTAGAATTGAATTGTCTACGCTCTGTGCTCGATGCGTCGGTAGGCACGAAAGATTTTAAATGGACGTGACTAGGGAGAGCTGAGCTTAAGGAATTAAAGGACTTGACTAACATTGACCTAGTTAGATCCGATTAGCCTGACAATACGATGCTCGGATAGGTTGACCAGGGAGATATACACGGGAATCTACTGGTCACACTAAAGAACCCGTATCTAGAACTATGGATTCACTTTTCCTCAATGTGCGGATTCTATCCTTAATTCCTGTTTTGATGGGGTGACTGGGGAATTCCTATAAACTAGGTCTGTAGAAGGTTATTTTCTTTCTTTCTGTCTGTTAGTCATATGTTGACTCCTCTGTGTGATCGAGAGATCCGACCTGGACTGTAACATATGTCATTCTATCTCTCTGCATCTTCTCTCTATGTAATTCTTTCTATCTGTTAGCCATATAATGTCTCCTTTGCGTGACTCAAAATCCGACCTGGTACACAGTATATGCACCATTCTCTTCTCAATCCCTCTGAAAACTTCAGTTAGTCATATGTTTCATCCTTTGCGTGATTGGAAGAGATCTGACCTGGATGTATAGCATATGCATTCCAAATCTATCTTCTCTCTTAATAATTGTCTGCTCACCCGGTGTAAGGAGTGTTCTGGAAGTCCTTGATGCCCGAACCTAGGATCTCGTCGTCTTCTTTTGGACGGAGGCTGCGAAGCCTTGTTTGTTGAGAAATCACCCTGAAGTGGCTTAGATGTAGGTGAAGTCTTGTCCTTGATGGCTGCACCTTCTTCTAAGGGCAAGGGAATTGCTTTCAGTGGAGGTCAGCCAAGAGAAGATGACTCCGTGTTCGATGAACTCCAGAAAAGGGTGAATGTGTTGGATCAGAAAAATATTGAGCTAAGCATTCGTGTTGAAGATCTCTTGAATGAGAATACAAATTTGAAAATTCAAGTTTCTGATCTCCAAGAAGATAAAGCAATCAAGTCCAGGCAATTCTCTGAGCTCCAAGATCATTTCAATCTTCTGACCTCTAGCTACTTTAGTCTCAAGAAGAAGCTTCAAAAAAGACTTTGGTGACAAATATAAGACATCCGCTGATGAGCATAGAATCGATCTTCACTGTCAGAGTCATCCTATTGCAGTGCCAACTGCTCAGACTTCTCGTGCGGTGAATCGTTTTGAAGAAGAGCCTGTGCATGCTCCTCATGTCGCAGAGATTATTCGAGATCAAACAGCCAAAGCCGCCGAGAAGGGAAAACTCTTATTCAAGAGAAGTTCCAACAAGAATGCACCAGGAAGTCCATCCACAATCACTGTTATGGATCTCGAAGACGCAAGGTTTAGAGACACGTATGGTGATCGGTCAGGAATTATATCTTGGGGTTTTCATGATCCCCTGAAAATGTGGATTGTTCGCAGAAAGAGCGGTAAGACGGAGCTTTATAAAGACTGTCACGACTTTAATTCTTGGACCAGGGTGGATCTCTCAGAGTTGTCTCAATCACCCTTCTCAAACCCGACAGATAATCAGCAAGTGACTAACTTCAAACACTTTCTGGAATATCAAGTAAAGAAGGGTTTTCCATCCATGAAGACTGCTGAATCTGTGATAAAGCAGTATCCTGATGTTATTGATCCCAAAACTGGTCATCCACTCCAGGTGGTGATGTGGCCTGCTACAAATCAGGTCAAACAAATTCCCATGCTTCAAGATTACCCGGATGGATCCTTAAGCTCTATGCTCTACTGGGTATTTGATGAAACCACAACATCTGCTGTCATCAAACTTAAGGATGGGTGCATTCGTTTGTATGATAGATGGGATTTATTTCAGTTTAGAAAATAGGACATTCATCATTAGAGCCGTTTTCAGATCCAGGTTGCTAAGGAGATATTTTGAGTTAGTCGCGAAAGAATACACCACTATGGTTGTTGAGATTATAAACAAGCGGATGTGGAATGGAGCTATGAGGCTGGATGATGTGATGATCGTGGACAAAGATTGATTTCAAGCTAGCACCAAACCAAGGGGGAGATTGAAGGGTCTAATTAGTGGTTTGGTCTAGGCTTTCTATGTAAAGGTTCTTTTGAGTAAATTTATAGCTTTTGGTAGATTGTGTGTAGTTTACGGCCCATCAATGAGTTTACGGCCGTAAGCCTGTTTACGGCCGAAAACCCAAGGCCGGCCCAGGTCAAGAATATATAGAGGTGTGCTAGGTCTTTTGTCAGTTGTTGATGCCTCAGAGTTCACGGCTGCTTTCACCACCAGTTGTACCAGACGTTATTCCTAATAGAAAAGCGTGTGCAAGCTTGTTATCTTTCTTGTTTCTACTTGTTCTTATTGTTAATTGATTGTGTTTGCTATTAGATCACTGGTAAGATCCGTTTCAGTACCTTACACGAATTCTGAAGAGGGATGCCATAATCAAATTCGAATCTATTTTAGGTAGGTAAGCATTTACCAGTTTCAATCTAATGAAACTCCTAGATCTTTTGAGATTCATTGAACTATTCAATGGCATGTTTAATCTCGATTATGCTCTCACTTTGTGACTGGGATGTCGAGGATCACAAACGAGATGTGAATAACAATTCAAATTAGGTTGGTACTCTCAATGTCATTTATCACCTAATAATGTGTCGGCTAACCACACACGCTCTATTGATCAATGAAAATTTACGAGACACCCATTGCCAAAAATATTAGTCCATATTAGTGTGTCGGTTAACCACACACACTCCACTAATGACCAATAAGGTGCAATGTACAATTTCATTGGTTAGCATCAAATTCACATTTTTCCTAAAGTCACTAAAAATGGGATTTTAGAAAAAATTTAGTTACTTTATGTCATTATACTTTTAATAAGAGTTTAGAGTCATATCTTACCGGTTCGGCTAACGACCCTCCATTAGTCAAGAGTGCAGTAGGTAAGAATAGATACATAATGACGGTCATTTTACAGGTCACTTCCTTAAATACCCCTTATAGACCAACTTCGTGAATGAGACCTACTAACGGTTAGACTGACTTTTCTTATATATATATATATATATATATATATATATATATATATATATATATATATATATATATATATATATATATCTAACTTTTAATTCTATAACAGTATAAGGGTCTATTTTAAACTTTTAAAATACTAGAGGTTTAATCTTTACATAAATTAAACTTTTAATTTGATTAAATTTAAACCTTTAAAATACTATGGTTCTAAAATTTAAGATTTCAAAATTAAACTATTTAATTAAATTTTAAATTATAAAACCACAAGGGGTATTTTTAAAACTTTTCAAAAAAAACTAGATCAAATTTTAATTAATTAAATTAATTAATTAATTTTGTCTTTATCTTAAAATTTGACCAAATCTCTTAATTAGATAAGGATATTTATATATGTTTCCATAAATTTCAATTTTAGGCATTAAAAACGAATTTTGGCAATTATCCTAATCAGGAACCCATCGAGTTGGTCCTATTCGTCAATTCCCATGAGGAACTCATCGAGTTTCATGAACAGATTGATGAATATGTACCTTCATCCTTTGGAAAATTCACATATGCATCAAATTCAACTGAAAAATATCATAGCTTCTGATACCAATGATGGGTTATGGGCATAACTACAATCTGTGTGATCATGCAACCCTAATTGCTTTGGATCTAAGTTTTTCACTAGTTGAACATACAAATGAATACCAAAGCAATAAGCCCTAGATCTAGCATACAATTTTGAAAATCATACAACAAAAGGGTTTTGATGATTACCTTGCTAGCTATGTAGTAATAACAAGAACTCCTTGATAATCCTTGACTCTTGAAAGCTTAGTGCCCCAAATGTTGCACATCTAATGGCTCACAAACACTACTAGAAAAAGAATGAGAGGAGAGAGGAGGGAATGCCCTATGAATTTCGGCTAGGGTTTCTAAACACAAGCATTGGCCAAAAATCATAGGTAGTGGGGTTCTTATGTAGCTGTGGGCTGCTAGGTTTTCTGGAGGAAACCCTAATTTCCTGCTCAAGGCTTAAGCAGCTCATGGACTCTTATTTAGGAAGCCTTGGACAAAATCTATAAGGCCTCCCTATAGTATTTTTTTTCCACTCCTAATTAAGGAGTCCATCAGCCCAGTTTCAAAACAATCAATGATTTTCAAAATAGTCCTTATTCCTTTAATCAGTCCCCTTAATCCTAAAATTAATTCCAAATTAATTTTTTATTAAATATTAATTAAATAACATGATTTTTGATTAATATATTATTTTCAAAATACATTAACAAATCAATTTATTATTCCAACTAATAAATTCAACCTCTCTCTCCAAACATCATCCTATCAAGTTGCTAGAGTGAAGAGAACCCAAAATGACCATGCTACTATCAAATTTGGCACATACCAATTAGATTTATGGGCTTAAACACCTAATCCAACATTAAGGAGGCTCAGGAAGAGGGTGTTCAGGAAGAGAACTAGAAGATTGAGAGGATCAGAGGTGAGATCACCATATTTGTTCCAGATAGTTGTGGATTGTTGACCCATTGTGGTCGAGTATGGGTACCTATGTTCGGTAGAGTCAGACAGATTTTGCTGGAGGAGGCTCACAAGTCTCGATTTTCTATACAACTGGGGGCCACCAAGATGTATCAGGATCTAAGATTCATTTATTGGTGGTCGTGTATGAAGAGGGAGATCACTTGGTACGTGGAGAGGGGCTTGACCTGCATGATGGTCAAGGCCGAGCATCAGAGGCCAAATGGCATGCTGCAGCCTCTAGAGGTTACCATGTGAAAATGAGAGCATATTTCGATGGATTTCATCACCAAGTTGTTAAGGACAGCAAAGGGTTTTGATGCTATATGGGTCATCACCGATCGATTTACTAAGAGTTCCTATTTCCTGGCGATATGGGAGAGTTCTTCGGCCGAGAAGTTGGCTAATGTATATATTCGCGAGATCGTTGCTCACCATGGGGTTCCGGTCTCCATTGTTTCAGACCATGATGTTCGGCTTGCCTCCCGTTTCTCGTAGAAGTTTCATAAGGAACTGGGCACGAGGTTTCACTTCAGTGCAACTTATCATCCGCAGAACGACGGCCAGAGTGAGTGGACGATACAAACCTTTGAGGATATGTTGTGGGCCTGTGTTGTTGATTTTGGTGGGAGATGGGACTCCTACCTACCTCTTGCGGAGTTCTCCTATAACAAGAGTTTTCACTCCAGCATTGGTGCTCCGCCTTTTGAGCTCTTGTATGGGTGGTGATGTCATACCCCCGTCTGCTAGGGCGAGGTTGGTCACAGGGTAATGGTATGAACCAAGATGGTCCTTCAGACTATGGAGATGATTCATCAGATCAGGCAGAGATTATAGACAGCTTAGAGTCGGCAGAAGAGTTATGCCGACCGGAGACGATTCGTGATGTGTATATAATGCACTAGTTTTAGTCCTACTTTTAAGATATAATTTAGACAAACAAAGGCAGTAGACCTATCATTTGGTGGTATAGTTGAATAAGTAGGGTATCGAACACAGGAAACGGTAATTAAACTAATGACTAGAATTAACTAAGACAAGTAATAAAAGTAAAAGATTTTCTCTAGTTTTGCAAGACTAGAAACTTAAACAATTAACTAATATGCTAATTAAGTAACTAACAGCTAAAGCAAGTAAAAACCAACTAAATTCAATGATAAGAAGACTTCTGTTTAGGTTCAATTCATTTACTCCTCTTGTTGATTTTATGGCAAGTGCAATGGATTAATTGTTATTGGCTACCGATTAAAGTGATTAGGTTCACATTCGCTATTACCAATCCTTAGAAAAAAAATTAATTTAAGCAGTGATCAAGTGATTAAACTAATGAATTTCCTAGTTTATTTATTCAGGTTAAATAAGACTTGTAATCAGCTAATCAAATTACTAATTCAATTAACTTCTTGTTGATGGTTTATCACACAGGCCCAACATTAATTTACCCATTTTCTAGTTAACCCTAGTTTCACATTCGCTATTCCTAGGAACATAACAATGTTTTCACATAAATCATATGAGATAAGCAATTAAGAGATGTTCATGCAGCTTAATTACTTGTTAATTAACAGAAAATAGTTGTGGTTAATGCATAAGGTTCTTTAACAAGCTTAATAAAACAAAATTCACCAATAAACAATTAATCCAACCACAAATCAATCCATAGTCATAAATTATCTACTCTAAATAGAAGATATAAGGTTTAGTTCATAATTACAGCAGGAAGAAACTCACAAACAATATCTACTAGTTCACACATGGTTAAAACATGAGATAAAGTAAAGAGTAAGCTTGGTTTGCCTTTAATCTCCTTAAAATCGGAGGTTAGGGTTTTCTCCACGAACTCCAAAGCTTCAGCAGCACCTTAAGCCGCAAAATAATCCCTAGAGGTTTCAAAGAGAAGTTTGAATTCGGCAATTGGCTTTTATTTATAGACTTCTGAAAACAGGGGCTACTCGTCGAGTAGATAACCGACTCATCGAGTCCCCCTTGTAGAATCCGAGTACGGCAAGGAATTTGTATTTGCTTCGCGAACATTCGTGTGGACTCATCGAGTAGACGTCCAACTTGCCGAGTCTTTCAAGATTTTGACTCTTTTCTTCTTTTTTTCTTCTTTCTTCAATTCCCGAGTTCCCGATCGCATTTCCCGCTTCCTTTTGCTTCCGAGCTCCTATTTTAGACTAAAAATACAATTTAAACATAATTAAGTACCTTTTGTCCATAAATTGCAATAAATTAGCCAAAAAGTAATAAAATTCTAAATTAAATCTATAGCTAAATATGCACATATTAATCCGAGTTGGAGTTCCAAGACGGCGACATGGTGTTATTAAAGGTATCACCTTGGAAAGGTGTGATTCGCTTGAGGAAGAGTGGGAAATTGGATCCCCAATATATTGGGCCATTCCGGATTATTTCCATGGTTGGCAAGGTCGCCTACAGATTGGATCTTCCAAAGGAGCTCAGTCAGATTCATAGCACTTTCCATGTTTCGCAATTGCGAAAGTGTGTATTAGATGAGGATGCAGTTGTGTCATTGGATGATATTCAGGTTGATGAGTGCCTGAACCATGTTGAGAAACCAGTAGTTAATCTGGAGAGGAAAGTAAAGGTTTGATGAAGCAAGGAAGTACATTTAGTAAAGGTACGATGGTATCATCGAAGGGGCCCTGAGTGGACCTGGAAGCCGGAGGCTGAGATGCGGGAGCATTAACCAGGTTTGTCTGTTGCAACAAACTTCGAGGAAGAAGTCTAGATCAAGTGGTGGATAGTTGTAACATCCTGGGTTTCAGGTATTTTCAAATCCTTCCTTTGGTTTTTAAATATGTCATTTTTGGGTCCTTGGATTATAAAGATGTAACCCTAAGAAGCCCTAGTGGAAAAATGGTTATTTTGGGAGTAGGAGTAGTACGCTAAGCGTACATGTGAGTACATTGGACGTACAAATATGTACGTTAGGCATATTAATGCCCGATTAAAACCCTCATTTTTAGGGTTTGAGGGTTATTTAAATACCTTTATGGATCATTTAGCCTCATCCTTTCAACCTCCAAGCCCTTGAGTCGTTTTTGGTAAACACTAACCCAATAATAGAGTGTGTTGAGCTAAAAGTGTGTTCTTTGTGTGCTTAAGGAAGATGGAGTTGCATCAAGGAGATTAGAAGTTGAAACAAGCTTGAGGATCTTGGATCATCACCTACTTAGGAAGCTCCAAAAGTTAAAAAGTTGTTACATTTATGCTTTGTTTTCTTGGATCTCATTTTGGTAGCTTTATGATGTTCCTCTTGTCCCACAAGTCCCATTGTTATGCATGTTTGGTTTTAGACATTTTGGGCTGTCCTTTCAGACCCTACAAAGGGTTCTAGATAATAAAAATGAGGTCCTTTTAGCTAGTTTGGCTCCATGCTTCTTGTAGAAGGTCTTAATGGATTAAGACCATGTATTAAGGACTTTTTGGACGTCTAACGTCATAAAGTTGGAGACTTTGTGACTCCAGGGTGCATTTGGACCATGGATTTGAAGTTTGGGCTTAAGTGCTTAAGTCATTAAGCACTTATTGATGTTTTAGGTTCTGCGAGGTATGCCCCGCATAGAAGGTAGTATGCCTCGCATACTCGGTCAAAGTCCCCGTAATGCAATCAATGTGAGGCTTGCGTACGCTGAGTGTACCTCCAGAGTACACCCTGTGGACTCGAATGGTTCAGCCATTTTCAAGTTAACTAAGCTGGGTTGACTCAGCTATGTTGACTCAATTTATGGGTTTTGACCAGTTGACTTTGAGTTTACCAAGTCTGACCAAGTTTGACTTGTAAGGGTATTTTGGGTAATATTGGGTTTTGATGGAATTGGTCACTTGGTGTGTAACATACACAAAATTCATGAAAATTTTAAACTTTTTGACAAACCCAAAAACCATCGTTGTTTACAAATTGTTTTCAAAATGAGATCAATATCAGAGTAATCCCAAAATCATAAAAAAAACTTGAGGAGGTGCACGATCATACCTTCGCCTTCCCGCGATCCTTTAAGGTACCTGAAACATAATCCAAAACTGTAAGCCTAAAGCTTAGTGAGTTCCCCCAAAATACCACTACATAGCAAATAGCACCAGCATAATAACAGCATACTATGGGCCCCAATCAACCATCGGGTTGGAATACCCCAGGGCCCTCAACCATCGGGTTAGAATACAAACATACTATGGGTCCAATCAACCATCGGGTTGGAATACCCTATGCCCCTCAACCATCAGGTTGGAATACCAACATGCTATGGGTCCAATCATCCTCTGGATGGAATACCCTAGGCCCTCAACCATCGAGTTGGAATGCCCTGGCCTATTGGCTTACATACAAAGCTGTGAAGCATCAGCCACCAACCAAACATGTGCACAAAATACAGATAACCATACAATTAACTAGTTAGCAAGCAAATAGACAGATCTTAGAGATCACTAAGCATAGCATCATCCTATCTACTAGGATACTGATCTAACTGATCACTATATCATCACAAGCACAACAAGATATCAATCCCAGGGCCGGCATTGGTGCCTTTGACCCGAAAGTACAGTGAGGAAAAACTCACATCACACTGACGAATCGTACAAAATCCTCCAGCTATTGGCCCACTAAAATCCCGAACTATCACAACAAATAAGCATCCAATTAATAATTGAATCACCGCCCTTCACTAATGATCCAAACTTAGGGTAAGTGGCCACTTTACCCTATCCATAATTAGGCCAAGACCCAGGCCCAATTGTTGATCCGAACGCCCAAAATTATACAACGCCCATCAGTGGTCCAATTATCCAAATTGGGCCCAAACTCCTTTTTGGGCCTTATCCTACGGTCCAACTCTTCACTTGGCCCAAAACACTCATACTTTGTTACTTGGCTCGATAAGGCTCGCGAGCCTAAACGAGCCTACATATATATAATAAAAAAAAAATTTATTTTTATATATTAAAATAAACAATAATTTAATAAATACCATTTTAGGAAATTAGAGTATAACGTATACGAGCCGAGCCCAAACCGAGTCCGATCCCATACATTTCATAACGAGCCGATCTCGAGCTTGGTACCATAAGGCTTGAACAAGCCGAGCTCAAGCTCGAGCCTATAAATAGTTAAACGATCCCGAGCATGCGGGTTATTAATCACATATGATTGATATGATAACTAGCATGTTTTAACTTGTATTCCCCCCCCCCCCCATAAAAGCATGTAAAAACATTTAAAAGGTTAATTCAGGGGTATGAACTCACCTATTGTAAGTGGATCGGATGGAGGTGCCGGTTGGGTGCTCGGTGTCAAGTGAAGACTTGAACACACTTAGTGACCTATTAACATATGATGACATATGTTTACATACAATTAGTAATTATAACACAAATTAAACACGTATACGCATCCTAATGAGCAAAAAAACACTTTGGTCAAGTGCTAGGAGGCTATTCGGTTGCAAATAAGGGAGTGTATGGCCTAGATAAGGAATTTAATCTTCAAGAGTAAACTCTTTATAGAGTTCATGGCCCATATGACCAACTCCCCATGAGTTTACGTCCATAAACTCATGGTGGGGGTGTTCTTGGATGCTTAATGGTCTTATCTCTTGAGGAGTGATGTTAGACTTAGTTTTTAAGGCATTAGAATGGCATTGGAATAACATAAGGACCATTTGAGGAGTTTATGGCAGTAAACTAGGAGTTTACGGCCGTAAACTCTTACATGGCCTATCCTTATGTGTATTAAGGTCCTAAATGATAGAGAATAAAGTTCTATGCATTTTTCCAAGCTAAATGGAGAAGTTAGGGCATCATTTGGGCACTTTTTGGGAGTTTACGGCCCATGGACAAATCCTAGGGGGGTTTACGGCCGTAAACTCATAAGTCCATGGTTTCTTTAATGTTTAAAGCCTTTACTTCAATGGGGGTTGCTTCTAGACATTTTTCCAGGCCATAGGGAGTGTTTGAGGGCATTTCTAACACCTTTATAGGTGTTCACGGCCTATGAAGAGGGTTTTACGGTCCAAGAGTGTTCTTGGGCCGTAAACTCATGTTTACTCTCCAAAATGCAAGGTTTTAGTGTTCTAAGCTCGAAGGTGTAAGTCCACAAGTCATATCTAAGCCCTAGGGGTAATTTAGAGGGGTTTGGGGGCTTAAAAACCCCACTTAAGGGTGTTAACGGTCCAAGAGTGTTCTTGGGCCGTAAACACATGAATTTGCCCCTATTTGATGTCTTAAACACGAATTTGCATGTTAATTAAGCTACACAACAAGTTAGGATAGATTAATTACTAGTTTCGGGCTCGAAACGGGCATTTTGGGATTGAAATCAAGTTGTAGAGAGAGAGAGTGTGTAGAGAGAGAGTGAAAAGGGTGTGAATGAAGTTTACTCTCCCTTATATAGGGGCTTGAGGTGGGGCTCAGTGGAAATCTACCCGATACTGACGTTAAACGGGGCTTTTGGTCGCACCCGATTAAATGGTCGTATTTTTGACTTGGTTGAAACTAAAACTTTTCAAGGGATTAATGAGGGTGTTTCTAATTTGTTTCAACCCTTACTAAGTCATTTAAAAAGTCCCAAATTAATTAAATAGTCTAAAAGGTTAACGGACAGTTTAATAAAGCGAGGCTTATTAATGGAAGGAGGGGTTAAAAATGACGGAATAAATTTCGGGTTGCACATCATCCCCCCGTTAGAGGGAATTTGTCCCGAAATTCAGGTTTAGGCAAGGAAGTAATCATGAACAATCGGGTGGAGGTATGAGGGTACTTCCTATTCGGTTGGTCCTCGCACTCCCAAGTGAACTCTGGCCTTTGCTTGGCATTCAAACAAGCCTTCACTTATGGGATGCGGATTCCGTCTCGTTCAGTTAGCGATTCCTACAGGTTTGTCTACGAGGTTAGGGTTCCCAATGATTTCTATCAAGACGAGTGGGATACAAAGAGTGACGTCGAGCAACACTTTTCAAGTCTAAGGAGTGGATTGACTGGGGGCAAAACTTATGGGATTTCCGAAAGTAGTCGAGGTTTGATGAGGGTCGGACCAATTTTTGCGAAGAATCTTGGATGGTCCTAATCTCTCGGAAGGGTAGGGCTTTTCGATACTTAGAACATAGTGTACTTCTATGGTGAGATCATCATTGGCATGATCGCCATTCCGAAGTTCCAAACGTTCTCTCATACTGGGAGTGTAGTCCTTCTGATTGGTTCTTAGAAAGCTCGGGTTTTCCTTGGATTCGTGTTTCCTGTCAATTGGCTTTCAGAGGTTTTCTAAATCATCGGATGGATTGCATGTGTACGCAAGCCGTATATGGGATAGGATTTGTGGTCATTATAGTAGTTCAACCCGCAGTGGTTCTCTTGACTCTTGTTCCTATTCTATGGGATAGGATGAAGGGTTTTACTATGAGATTCGTGGTAGAGTTCATACTTGGCTTAACCACTAATACTTGGTGTACGCAAGCCATATATAATTGAGGTCGGCAATATGTTCGGTTGTGCGGCTCCACCCCAGACCCACAACCCAACGAGGAACAGGGAGTAGGGAGAAAGCACACATCTTAAATCTTTTTGATCTCAATTATATACCACTCTTATGCATACACTCAGTTATAGTTGTCATTCCCATGAGCTTTATTCTTTAGCTTCACGGACCTGATTGCGAGGTGCGAAGGGTCTTTCTGGGGGATCTACGGAGTAGGCTTTGGGTGGTTATCGTCTTCTGGAATACCTACAGTATCTTTCGCTTTGGTTACTATTTGTCTAAGAAGGGTTGGTTAACAGCGCGCGGTACCCTTCTCCTGGGTACTTCGGAAGGTTTGAGATGAGAGGGACAACTGACAGATCGCATTAGGTATTATTAGTATTATTATTATTTTCAGGTTCGGAAGAACCTTTATTTGCCGAAATGGCTACGGTGAAAGTTCTTTTTACACAGCACTAAAGATTTACACATGGTTGCACGAAGTCGAACCATGATTGATAGAGGCGTCGAAGTTGGCATAATTCGACATGATATAGACTGATGGTCGATAGGGTCATGTGTTGAACGGGCACACAAGTTCTTGGCGTCTCGGGTTTCGTCCTGTGTATCACTGTCGCGGATACTTGGACCGATGGAGTTGACGCGGAACTATAGAGGGTCCTGAGTGTTTCTGAGTAGGGTACCTTTCATGAATGGATTCTCACGAGGCCTTTCTATAATCGCCTAACATATACTAGTCATGTATAATTAAGGTAGGGAGGACTGTTGACTGAGCGACTCCGCCCTAAATCCACAACCAAACGAGGAACAGGAAATGAGGCGGCATTCAGTCACTCTAGGTCTATCCATCTCAATTATACATGGCCGTAACGTATATATCTAGCCATTATAGTTTTACCTGATGAAATTTTAAATTTTATAACAGTGTTGCGACTTTTGCCTTAACGGGGAAGTATTTACATTTAGAATTAGCCTTTTAATGTTTTTGATTAGTTATCTAAGATTGAGAGACGTACCAAAAATCTACCGGGTTCCTTGATGCTTCTCCCTAGGCATTAGAGTTAGACTTCTCCTGTGTCCTCGTCGTTTCCTTCAGTTGGGCAGTCCCTTTTGAAGTGTCCAATTTTACCACATAGGTGGCATACTGGATTGGTTGTCACATTGGTGGTTGATGTAATAAACTCAACCGGGGTTCTACAGACGCAAGCAGTATGCCTCTTTATGTTGCACCTAGTACAACAGAGTTCCCGGCATATACCATGATGATGGTAGCTGCGTTTTCCGTAACGGGGGAGGTTTCCTCGGTATGGTCTCCTACGTGTAGGATGGAAGGGTTGGTAGGGGTATTGACTGTCTCACCTGGCTGACCTTTAGAAGGTCCTTGAGCCGAGGTACTTCCTTTCTCACTTTTAAACTTTCTCTTCAGTGGATTTGGTTGAGGTTCTTGGGTGGCTGGGTATGCATGTGATGGTTGCCGCTGTCCATTGCTAGGATCGGGAATCCCGATAGGGCTCTTGCTAACATTGGCGTCGTTAGCATTCAGATGAGCCATGACAGCTGCTACGGCTGCCGAGACTGCAGCTTGGAACTTAGCTTCATCGAATAGGAGAGTAGGTTTCTTGCCAGTGGATTGGTTATGCTTCTTTGGAGGCATGGTTTTCTTACATAGAAAGGAATACAATCTGGTGAGAGACGATGGTTAACCCTGGACGTAGAGATCCTTACCATATTAGGCAAAAAAAATCCGCGCCTCGGATATTGGTTGTCTGAGTGTCGACCTACATACCTATGATGTAGTCCGGGTATTCAAGGTAGGAGTAACAGTATTGGAAAGCCATAAGATGGGAATCATTCCTACTAAGTTACCTTTATGCTGGAAAGGTTGACTCTCCGGCTTTGGGAAGATTTGAGGGAGGTTCGGAACGAAATCACAGAAGAAGAAGGCTCATGAAGGCTTATGGCTAAACATTCTCAATCGAGGTTTTTGAGATCCGATCTAATCGTATTACTTGCGACGGGAAAAGGCGATTTACCTAACACATAGTGGGATTAGCGTAATCACTAACTCACTAAATTGTATTATTTTATGGGTGTATTAGCGTGACGAATACGAGGAAAAGGCACTTCTCGGGTTCCATGTATTGGCTCCCTCTATCTACCTCATATCCTTGACTGGGACCGGCGTTGGTTTTCTTCGGATAGTTACCTAGGGTTATTTTCTCGTGTAGACATATTGAATTTCTACTCCGTCCTACTTCCGATTCTAACTCTGGGCGTCATCACTTCATGATGGATGACTGGAAATATTGGAAGTTTAGGCGAATTTCCCACCATGTCCCTAAAACGGTATAGGCAATTGGTGGTTTCAATAGTCTCGTCTTGGTTCATTTATTTCCGAACCGAAAATCTTCTCAATGAACCTCTTCTGGGTCTGAATCAACTCTTCTAGCGAGCACTAAAGTGGATAGGTTTTTCTACAAGGTTCGTGCGAGAATGGAAATGTCTAAAGAATCCTAAGAGATTATTAACATTTCACCGGGTGATCCATATCGAGTCCTGCTACAATTACATAGGGTACACAAATCATATATAGCTTAGATCCGATAGGCCTTCGAATATGTGATACTACTCTATATCCACATCCCAACGAGGAAAAGGAAGTAGAGCGAAACCACACATTCTTAGTCTATGGGATCCTTATATATATAACCTTGGAAGTATACCCTCTGTAATCGTAGGTATATCGATAAGGATCTTTTTAGTTCTTCACACAAGGTTATCTATGGATCCTAAAATACCCCTATGGTATTTTAATTTCTTGTTTGATTCTTAACTTCTGAATATGATTCTGGGATTAATGTGAGTCGTTTAGTATTCCAAAATACTCCCATAGTATTTTAGACTTTATGTTTGGCTCTAGCATTCCTAGTTGGTAAGTTTCAGACCTGTTGCAACACCACTATCACTCCCAAGCACACGTTCATCGCATCTCGAATAAATGCAGTTGATCAGGTTACATTTATTCCAGCTTACAATTATATAACTGCCCAGGTTTGACGGTAATGCTCAACATCCGAAGACTTGTATTCTTTTTCTTCAGGTGATACTTTGTTCGAGTGTTTAGATTCTGGATGTTCTTATACTTTGGTAAAATATGGTTATATTTTAAAGTATAATTCTTGGTCAGAGTGTTTTATCCCTACGTATTTATATTTATGAATTGATATACTGAGCTCACTATAAACAATGCTCTGATACCAATCTGTCACACCCCAAAACCGGAACGGCGGAAACGTTTTGGGGTGGATGATGTCATGTCAAGTATGACAACATATGCAGTATAGTAATCAAAGTACAACAACCATTGCATTAATAGTAATAGTTTTACATCGGTTACATGTTAAAGTAATATCATAGAAATTACAGAACAATACATATATGCAGCTCGGTACTAAACTGTCTTCACCAAAAGCTCCTGAGATGTACCTGTCTAATGCTGACCTGAGAATACAAGTTATTTTGAAAGCGAGTATCAGCATTTTTACAAATGCTGGTGAGTTCATAAGTATTTAGTGTCATTTATGTAAGTAAGCATTTTATTCAAAATAACTTTATGAAAAGTAGTAGTTTAGAGTCTACAGTGTATTAGCGTCCTTTCCAGAAAATCCTATATTTTATAAATAAAAGCAGTCTTCTACCAAGACTCGACAGAGTTATGTTTTAAAGAGTAATTTTCCCTAAAATAGTATCATTACCAAAATACGGTATTGACTTTAAAGAAAGTAGGAGAATATCACTAGTAAAATACTAGGGGAAAATAACATATGCCTCAGCAGATAAATACTGTTGACTAAAACAAAAGAAATCATAGACTCCAGGAGAGTATCGAATGAATGATACGCCTGGCTCAGTCTAACAAAAGGAAACACAGACCCCAGACGGTATCAAATGTATGATACGGCTAGCAAGGTCTAAAACAAAGAAACACAGACCCCAGACAGTATAAAATGAACGATACAGCTAGCAAGGTCTGACACAAAGGGTGAATGTGAACTCGTATGTAACCATGTTGATCGACGATAGAGTATTCGATGACCCTCCAGGTCACGCGTAGAGGTAGTGGCAGTAGCAGTAGTGGCTTTATGTCACCCATGGGCCTTACCGGCACAGACTGTAGCTAGTAGTCAGGGTGTGGGAGTGTCAGTCCCATATAGATCTATACACATGATGTTCGCTCTCCTTCCCGGAGACTCTGGTTACACGGCGTTGGCGCAATGAAGCGTCGTAGAGGGAAATAGTGTGTCACATTCTAAAGTAAGAGAGAGAGAGAGATAGAGAGAGATAGAGAGAGAGAGAGAGAGAGATAGATATAGTGAGAGATAGAGTCTCCTAACTATTCCTATAATACTTACTAGGGTTCCAGGAACATGAATAACAGAGGGAGGCCTTTACTACTCAAGGCGATGTAATGGCTGAGAGCGAGTTAGAGAGACAGAGAGAGAGAGAGAGAGAGAGAGATTTTATGTCCATATTTGTATACATGATATATAACTAATGTTTAAACGACCTTCGGACGGATATCCGATACCCACCAGACCACATCCCAACGAGGAAAAGGAAATAGGGCGAACTAGCCTTCCTAAATCTTTTAAACATTATTTATATAACTATACAAATACAGGCATGCATTTAACAAAGTAAAAGCATAGAAGAAAATTTTGATGAAAACTTTGGAAAACCTTTACACATAAGAATTTACGACTTGAAGTCAGTTTCTAAAACAAGTTTGAAAACCGTTCATAAACACGTTTAGAATATAATTTGATAAAACCATATAAGTAAGGAAAACCTTTGTTTACAACACTGTTGTAACTGGTTTAGAAGTAAAACATACAGCACGAGAGACATTTTGAGAAAAGATTTAAACAAGTAAAAACGTTTTGGAAAACTATCTATAGTATTATACTTGGTAAAACAGCTGAAAGTGTGATAAATCCTTGTGCATGCGGGTTATTAATCACATATGATTGATATGATAACTAGCATGTTTTAACTTGTATTCCCCCCCCCCCCCATAAAAGCATGTAAAAACATTTAAAAGGTTAATTCAAGGGTATGAACTCACCTATTGTAAGTGGATCGGATGGAGGTGCCGGTTGGGTGCTCGGTGTCAAGTGAAGACTTGAACACACTTAGTGACCAATTAACATATGATGACATATGTTTACATACAATTAGTAATTATAATACTAATTAAACACGTATACGCATCCTAATGAGCGGAAAACACTTTGGTCAAGTGCTAGGAGGCTATTGGGTTGCAAATAAGGGAGTGTATGGCCTAGATAGGGAGTTTACTCTTCAAGAGTAAACTCTTCAAAGATTTCACGGCCCATATGACCAACTTCCCATGAGTTTACGGCCGTAAACTCATGGTGGGGGTGTTCTAGGATGCTTAATGGTCTTATCTCTTGAGGGGTGATGCTAGACTTAGTTTTTAAGGCATTGGAATGGCATTGGAATAACATAAGGACCATTTGAGGAGTTTACGGCAGTAAACTAGGAGCTTACTGCCGTAAACTCTTACATGGCCTATCCTTATGTGTATTAAGGTCCTAAATGATAGAGAATAAAGTTCTATGCATTTTTCCAAGCTAAATGGAGAAGTTAGGGCATCATTTGGGCACTTTTTGGGAGTTTACGGCCCATGGACCAATCCTAGGGGGGTTTACGGCCGTAAACTCCTAAGTCCATGGTTTCTTTAATGTTTAAAGCCTTTACTTCAATGGGGGTTGCTTCTAGACATTTTTCCAGGCCATAGGGGGTGTTTGAGGGCATTTCTAACACCTTTATAGGTGTTCACGGCCTATGAAGAGGGGTTTACGGTCCAAGAGTGTTCTTGGGCCGTAAACTCATGTTTACTCTCCAAAATGCAAGGTGTTAGTGTTCTAAGCTCGAAGGTGTAAGTCCACAAGTCATATCTAAGCCCTATGGGTAATTTAGAGGGGTTTTGGGGCTTAAAAAGCCCACTTAAGGGTGTTAACGGTCCAAGAGTGTTCTTGGGCCGTAAACACATGAATTTGCCCCTATTTGATGTCTTAAACACGAATTTGCATGTTAATTAAGCTACACAACAAGTTAGGATAGATTAATTACTAGTTTCGGGCTCGAAACGGACGTTTTTGGATTGAAATCAAGTTGTAGAGAGAGAGAGAGTGTAGAGAGAGAGTGAAAAGGGTGTAAATGAAGTTTACTCTCCCTTATATAGGGGCTTGAGTTGGGGCTCAATGGAAATCTACCCGATACTGACGTTAAACGGGGCTTTTGGTCGCACCCGATTAAATGGTCGTATTTTTGACTTGGTTGAAACTAAAACTTTTCAAGGGATTAATGAGGGTGTTTCTAATTTGTTTCAAGCCTTACTAATTCATTTAAAAAGTCCCAAATTAATTAATAAGCCTAAAAGGTTAACGGACAGTTTAATAAAGTGAGGCTTATTAATGGAAGGAGGGGTTAAAAATGACGGAATAAATTTCGGGTTGTCACAGTTTATGTATGTTACAATCTGGTCGTAAAATCATCCAATGTCATCGAATCAAATACCTCATCACCAACGGAGTGCCTAAACTCCTCATATGAGTATCGAGCTCTGTCTTTCAAAAGACAGGAATCAAGTCTAACCTTTTCCCCATCGAGACAACTACTAGTATGGAAGGCATTAGCTGTTGGATTAGGTGTCGAAGTTCATAACTATTTCTGGAATGTACTTGACCAGATTAGCATGGTCCATTTGGGTTGCATGGCATTGCAACACTTGGATAGACTAAATGAGAGAAAGGACACTTCAGGATTATTAATATATTATAAGTTCTAATATATTAATAAAATTATTTAATTATAATTGATCAAAGAATTAATTTGGAATTAATTAAGTGATCAAAAGAGACTAATTAAATATAAGGGGTAGATTGTGTAAATTATATGTTCTTGTATAGTGGGTTAATGATCCATGGTTTGTATGGATTGGGTTAAAACCCATAAGTTGCTCCATGGATAATCCATGGAGGTTACAAACCCATGGATCATGGAATATGGAAAGCCATGACAATTGGGGTTTAGATTGTGTAACCCTACTTGTGCCACAACTATATAAAGACCCCTAGACTAGAAAAATCGGTACTATTACAAACAAGTAAAGAGGGCAAGCCGATTTTGAGGTGTTAGTGAACTTCTCTCAAGGTCATTCCAAGTGTTGTGGTGTTGTGTGATGTCACACCCCAAAAGCGAGAACGGCAGAAACGTTCTGGGGCGGAGGATCTCATGTAATGTATCACAACAATGTAAAGTAGTAAACAAGCAACAACATCATCCATTGCATTAATGGTATAAATTAATTACAAGTGTGTTCGTTCAAAGTGTAAGACAGCATAATAACTAATAAAAATAAAATAGGAGTCTTGATTTCTCCGTCTTCACAAAACCTGGTCGTCGTTCCTGTCTATTTGTGACCTGAAAATACAAGTTATTTTGAAAGCGAGTATCAGCAATAAAGTTGGTGAATTCATAAATATTAATGTGTCTTTGATTTGTAAATACTGTAAAGTAAAGACTTGTAAACATTTGGAGAAAAAGATGAAAATGTTTGTAAGTAATCGTAAACGTTTAAAAACCCTAGGAAATCCTATATTCCCTACTAGTATAAAAGAAGTTTTCTACCAAGACTCGACTGTTTTGAAAGTAGTCTTCTACCAAGACCCGACTGTTTTGTAAGTAATTGTAAATGTTTGAAAACCATAGAAAATCTCATATATCCTTCTAGTATAAAAAGTAGTCTTCTACCAAGACCCGACTGTTTTGTAAGTAAGCATCACTGTAAGTGTGACGATTTTTCCCTGTTTAACCATTATTATAAAATTATAGTCTACCTCGTCGTTTATGCGTATGAGTCGCAATATAAAGGTAATGAGGAAAATAGCCTATTTATATCAAATATGTCCTACCTCGTCGTTCATGTGAATGTGTCACAAAATAAAGGAAGGAGAATAATATAATAACTAAAGATGTATCCTTTTGCATTAGGATATTCACGGCGTGGAAACTCGCCGAACAGTACAACCGTGGTCACCCGTCGACGCTCCTTTTCCCTATTGTAGCTAACAGCTTTGGGTGTGGAATGCTAAGTCCCGAAACATTTATAACAAATCCTATGAAATAGTATCTATTAAACGTATTAATGTAGACGTATTCATGTAAGCGTATCTCTGTAAACGTATTCATGTAAGCGTATCTATGTACATGTACTCATGTAAGCGTATCTATGTAAACGTATTCATGTAACATGTAATGTATTAGTATAGACTCATGAATGAACTAACTCTTGTGTGATTCCTTGTACTTTGAATTGTTAAGTAGTATCTCCTAATTATACCTATTATAGTTACTAGTAATGTACGAGTATAATCGGAAGTATAATTTTGCTACCCAAAGGTACTGAACTGACTAATGGAACCTTTATACCTATATATCTACACATGATATATAATTAATATTTAGACGACATTCGGATGAGCAACCGATGCCCTAAGGCCACATCCCAACGAGGAAAAGGAAATAAAGCGAGCTAACCGTCCTAAGTCCTTTAAACATTACTTATATAACTATACCTATATAGGCATGCATTTGAAAATATAACAGTATAAAAGAAGTTTCGTAATACCTTTGAAAAGTTTAATAACGAGGAAATGATGACTTGATATCAGTTTATAAAATGATTTGAAAGTAGTTTGTTTGATAAGACAGTTTAAGTATAAGGAAAAGCTTTGTTTGAAAACACCTTTGTAACAGAGTTTGAAAGGAAACTTACAGTGTGTAAGACAGTTTGATAAAGAGTTTTAAACATGTAAAAACATTTAAGAAGGTCATTTGAAGAAATCTGTTTGGTAACACAGTTAACGTATAGTAAATCCATTTACATGCTAGTTATTAATCACATGTGATTGATATAATAACTGAACCTGGTTCAACTTGTATTCCCCCCATAAAGCATTTATAAACATTTAAAAGCATTTAAAAGGTTAATTAAGGGGTATGAACTCACTTGATTGATTGGGAGAAAGCGAGATGATAGTCGAGCAGAACTTCGACTTGGAAAAGTTGATTTTTTCGGGAATCTCGGGAATCTCGGGAACACAAAACCTTCCTTCGGGTCTTGAAGGTGAAAACTGGGGATTTGGGAGGGCTTCGGGGTTTAAACGCAGAGTTTCGACGCGAGAAAGAAGAGAACTGAGCAATGAAACTCAGAGCCCTTGAAATCTATTTATAGGGCCATATTTTCGGTTCCACGTCGTGGAAAATGGTGTGCCACATCATGGTGAGTCATCTTATCCTCTTCCATTCATTGGATGCCCTCAGTCATAGGTCGGGTCGCGGCCAACTGTGCCGTGTCATGGCAGATCTGACAGCCTCGGATTTCGGACCCCGAACTTGTAAAATCCGTAACTTTCGCGTACGAGCTCTGTTTTCGACGTTCTTTATATGCACGTGTAGCTTAAAATATACTCTACAACTCTCGTTTAGACTTCGTCGGCTAATGTTGAATTTATTTTTAATTATTTATTTTTAATAGGCCGGGACACGAAAAGTCCGTTAAAAATCCATAACTTATTTATCCGATGTCCGTTTTCGTCAGACTTTTTACGTTGTGCTAATACTGTTGAGACCTTCAATTCTCATTTAGGTTGTTTCGGCCAAAAGTCTCTCGATCTCTATTTCGAGTTTTTAGCTGTCTACTGCTATATCCGGATCTTGGAAAAATCATAACTTCCTCATATGAAGTCAGAGTTGGACGTTCTTTTTACGTACGTTTGAGATTTGATGATATCTACGACTTTCATTTAGATACCTAAGGCTAAAAATTATTGTATTGAAACTTCGCATTTTACGTCTATCAGTGTTGCCGGTTTTGCCGAGAATCTTCGGCTGGTTATAACTTCTTCGTTATAACTCGGATTTTAGGGTTCTTTATATGTACGGAAACCTTGATACGATTCCTACTACTTTATTTAACCCAAATAATATTTTAGGAAAGTTAAATTTTGACCTAAATTTGACTGGTGTTACATTTTATTGTCTCGAAATATCGGGTTGTCACATCATCCCCACCGTTAGAGGGAATTTCGTCCCGAAATTAGAGTTTAAGCAGAATTAATAATCATGCTACGGATAGAAGTTTTATTTGCTACTCGTGTTCTTAGGTGAACTCAGGTCCTCGCTTGGCATTCCAGCGAATCTTTCACTATTGGGATACGACTTTGCTTCTTTCGTTTGACTTCACTGGTGCGATAATTCTTCTTGGTCGAATGTATGTTGAATGTTTTTGTGGACTATGAAAATAGTACACCTTGTACCCTACAAGTAGTGTCTCCAGATCTTCAGAGCAATTACCGCTGCTCTTGACTCAAGATCATGTGTTGTATAGTTATCTTCATGTGTCTTAAGCTGTCTTGAGGTATAGGCAGTGACCTTCCTCTTTCATAAGAACACAACCAATTCATACTGATTATGACGTCAAAACCTTGTGGTCGATTAGATGTCATGAAGATCTAAAAGAAAGTATGATTACTCATGAATTAAGGAAAAAGCATAGGTACTTTTGTTCCATCTGTCTCTCTTGTCCCGATCGGCGGGAAGGGCATGTGTTTGACTTCTAAGTTTATTCACATTGCAGCACGATCACTCGTAGTCTTAGGTAGTCTCCATCCTGAAGTTCATGTTAGAACTGATACCTGGTTCATCAATCACAGTTTCGCGTATACGAGTCGTATATAATTAAGATTGAAAAGGTAGTCGAATAAATGATTCTACCTTAAGCCCACATCCCAACGAGGAAAAGAAGTTAAAGTGGAATCATCAATTCTAAACCTGTAGAACCTTGATTATATACTACCTGTGCGTATACATTCTTCAACGATAGATCAACCGTACGGGTCTTTGGATTGAACTTGACGTACTGTATGAGTGGTACTCTGGGGAGGTTTGCTGAGGTTTCTTCGAAAAGGTTACGAAACATAATGTACTCTATGCATGGGTACTTCGGAGTTCTGGAATGACGGCTTCGCTAGAAAGACGTTTTCAGAGAAGGAGACGTACGCACGAAACTGGTATTGTGCGGATCGAATTGACTCAAGTTGTATGATAATGTTGGACTTACTTAGAAGTAAAAGATATCAGATTTGAACATAAAGGCGTATAGAAAAAACACAACGGTGCAACTTTTAATAGAGTTACAATACTTTAGAGGAACTACAGGAATACTGTTGCGAACAAAGTATACTACAAAAGGCAAGTATACGCAGCACGCGGGTCCCTTAACTGACGGGATCTCGCAAAAGATAAGACTCGAGTTGCACTAGTTTTAAACATGTTTTAAAAACATACATAATACTAACGATTGGAAGTGAACCTATACTATAGTAGGGTCCTTCGTTGCCTCTTTCCATTCTGAGGTCAAACTCCTCCGGATTCGCCATCGTTCTTCTGTGTTGGACAGTCCCTCTTGAAGTGTCCCATTACGCCACATAGATGGCATATTCGAGAGATTTCGACATTGGTTGTTGAAGTAATGTGTTGGATCCGAGTCCTACAGCAATTGGTAGTATGTCCATTCTTGTCGCATTTAAAGCAGTGTAACAGACGACAACTACCCAGATGATGGAAGCTGCACTTATTGCATTTCGGTAGGTTTCTGGCATACTGCCTAGCTGGTGTAGGGACAATTGGGATACCAGAAGGGATGCAAGTGGGAGGTACAGATGTCGTGGCTGCAAAGGTTGCCATAGGTTGTTGTCTTTTGCTCGCCCCTTGGGGTGATTTGCCATTAGCTTTAGCCCAGAACTTTCGTTTGTTATTCTTGGGCTTGGGATTCAGGGTGTCGTGGTAGTTTTTTGCTCGTTGAGGTACTTGATTATTACTTGGATTGGAATTATTGTTAACAATCCCGCTAACATTCGCGTTGTTAGCATTAAGGTGGGTCAGAACAGCTGACACGGCAGCCGAGACTGCAGCTTGAAAGGTAGCTGCATCAATCTGAAGAGTTGGTGTTTAGTTGATGGGTTGATCGTTTTTCTTCGGTGACATGATTCTGTTACACGGAAAGAAAATGAATTTGTGAGCGAGTATGGTTGAACCTAGATGTAGTTTGATCGTTCATGTAAAGAACAGAAGTATGTTCTCGAAGGTTTGACCTACATCCCTATGGCGCAGTCCCAGTAATGGATAGGAGTATGTTCACGAACGTGTGGCCTACATCCCTATGATGCAGTCCTAGTATGGAGTAGAAGTAAATTAATAGAATGGTCTCAAAACGCTTATCGTCCAAACCAGGGTATTATTGGTTGGTGGATAACATTATCCAACCTTTGAAAGAGACTTGGAAATGATTCCGGAGTTAAATTACCATAGTCCAATAACTTGACTAGATGGGGTTTCAGATAGACTCTAATGAAAGCATTTGGACAAAGATTGACACGGAAGTTAGCCGACTGTCGATATCATTGATGTTTAAGATGTAATAGGTTTGGAGAAATTGACCTTGTTGTAGGTCTTACATCATATTCGGAGTAGAGATGTCTTTGACAGCATAAAGACTTAACTAAAAGTACTTACAGTACAAGGTAGTCACATAGAAAGTACTACACAGAACATAGACAGGAACATGGTTCTTTAAAACAAAGAAGGAAGTAAGGTATCTCCTACTGGCGACGGTCACCCCTATGGTGAACCCTTAGTTCGGCTAGTTGACGTTCCATATCAAGCAGATATCTTTCGTACACCTTCTGGCGTACTTGGAGCTCTATGACTTCGGCTTAGGTTTCAGCTAATGCTTGCAGCGGGGTCTCATGGTTTCTCTCATATCTATCACTTGTGTGATCAAGACGATTGGTGCGAATGGTATGCATTCTTCCATTGGCATTAACCTCTTCGATACGTTGGAGAGCCGTCCTGCCCTGAATTACGTGTCGGTCAACTCTACGAACTAGGATTGGTAGAACTCTATTTGTTGAGCTCCCTTCGTTTACGTTGTAGAAGCTTCAGTCTCCATTAAACGGTATAGTTTGATCTTGCTCTTCGCTCCATGTTTCCATGCGTTCTACCCAAGGAGGCGTCGGGCAATGAAAAGCGGGACGAGGGTTAGGATTTAGAAATGGAGCTACCGGGGGTAGGTTCTCAACCTCGGGTTCGGAGTTATCACCATCCGAAAGGTCTTCAGCATGGTGATCATGCAAAGGTATTGGATGATCATTCTCGGGTTCTTCTCCAAACCGTCCAGCATTGCCTTCATTCAGAAGGTACGGGTTTACACGGGGATGGAGTCCATCCATGTTATCTACGCGAGAATTGGGGTAGGGAAATAGTTATTAGACGAACTAACTAGATAATTATTAAACGATCTTCATTAGTTACATCACTATTTGTAAAGTGCATACCAGTAATATGTAATCAAAACAGGATAGGCCTTCGATAAGTGACCTTAACTCCAAATTCACAAGGAACAGAGGTAAAGCAAAATCTCACAGATTCTAAATCTATGACATCCTAGTTACATATAACCTTAGTGCATCCACTTAGCAACTATTGACCTAGTAATGAAGATCTTTTTAGTTCTCAAGTAAGTAATTATAGTAACATGAAATACTCCTATAGTATTTTAGACTTATGTTCTGTTCTAGTGTTCTCATTGTGGTAGTGTTGGTAAGTTTTTAGACTTGTTTCCACATCACAACCATTCTTGGGCACGTGTTAATCACTCCTCGGACCAGCATAGTTGATCAGGCTATGCCACTCCCAAGACTGAACATACATCCCCGAGCTTACCTGTGATATTCAACAATCGTAATACTTTCGTTCTTGTCATTGTGACACGGATTTTAGTATGAATGCAGGCACGTATACTTAGTTAAATATTTTATTATTTAAAAGTATAAACTCTTGGTAAGAGTATTTTAATCCCATTGTATTTATTGTTAGTATATCTTTTATGGGTTGATATACTTAATTCACTATAAACAATGCTCTGATACCAATCTGTCACACCCCAAAAACGAGAACGGTGGAAACGTTCTGGGGCGGAGGACGTCATGTAATGTATCACAACAATGTAAAGTAGTAAACAAGCAACAACATCATCCATTGCATTAATAGTATAAATTTAATTAGAAGTGTGTTCGTTCATAGTATAAGACAACATAATAACTAATAAAAATAAAAGAGGAGTCTTGATTTCTCCGTCTTCACAAAACCTGGTCATCATTCTTGTTTATTTGTGACCTGAGAATACAAGTTATTTTGAAAGCGAGTATCAACAATAAAGCTGGTGAATTCATAAGTATTAATGTGTCTTTGATTTGTAAATACTATAAAGTAAAGACTTGTAAACATTTGGAGAAAAAGATGAAAATGTTTGTAAGTAATCGTAAACGTTTGAAAACCCTAGGAAATCTTATATTCCCTACTAGTATAAAAGTAGTTTTCTACCAAGACTCGATTGTTTTGAAAGTAGTCTTCTACCAAGACCCGATTGTTTTGTAAGTAATTATAAACGTTTGAAAACCATAGAAAACCCCATATTTCCTACTAGTATAAAAAGTAGTCTTCTACCAAGACCCAACTGTTTTGTAAGTAAGCATCACTGTAAGTGTGACGATTTTTCCCTGTTTAACCATTATTATAAAATTATAGTCTACCTCGTCGTTTATGTGTATGAGTCGCAATATAAAGGTAACGAGGAAAATAGTCTATCTATATCAAATATGTCCTACCTCGTCGTTCATGTGAATGTATCACAAAATAAAGGAAGGAGAATAATATAATAACTAAAGATGTATCATTTTGCATTAGGATATTCACGGCGTGGAAACTCGCCGAACAGTACAACCGTGGACACCCGTTGATGCTCCTTTTCCCTACTGTAGCTAACAGCTTTGGTTGTGGAATGGTAAGTCCCTAAACATTTATAACAAATCCTATGAAATAGTATCTATTAAACGTATTAATGTAAACGTATTCATGTAAGCGTATCTCTGTAAACGTATTCATGTAAGCGTATCTATGTACATGTACTCATGTAAGCGTATCTATGTAAACGTATTCATGTAACATGTAATGTATTAGTATAGACTCATGAATGAACTGACTCTTGTGTGATTCCTTGTACTTGGAATTGTTAAGTAGTATCTCCTAACTATACCTATTATAGTTACTAGTAATGTACGAGTATAACCGGAAGTATACCTTTACTACCCAAAGGTACTGAACTGACTAATGGAACCTTTATACCTATATATCTACACATGATATATAATTAATATTTAGATGACATTCTGATGAGCAACCGATGCCCTAAGGCCACATCCCAACGAGGAAAAGGAAATAAAGCGAGCTTACCGTCCTAAGTCCTTTAAACATTACTTATATAACTATACCTATATGGGCATGCATTTGACAATATAAAAGTATAAAAGAAGTTTTGTAATACCTTTGAAAAGTTTAATAACGAGGAAATGATGACTTGATATCAGTTTATAAAATGATTTGAAAGTAGTTTGTTTAATAAGACTGTTTGAGTATAAAGAAAAGCTTTGTTTGAAAACACCTTTGTAACAGAGTTTGAAAGGAAACTTACAGTGTGTAAGACAGTTTGATAAAGAGTTTTAAACATGTACAAACATTTAAGAAGGTCATTTGAAGAAATCTATTTGGTAAAACAGTTAACGTATAGTAAATCCATTTACATGCTAGTTATTAATCACATGTGATTGATATAATAATTGAACCTAATTCAACTTGTATCCCCCCCCCCCATAAAGCATTTATAAACATTTAAAAGCATTTAAAAGGTTAATTAAGGGGTATGAACTCACTTGATTGATTGGGAGAAAGCGAGATGATAGTCGAGCAGAACTTCGACTTGGAAATGTTGATTTTCTCAGGAATCTCAGGAACACAAAACCTTCCTTCGGAACTTGAAGGTGAAAACCGGGTCTTTGGGAGGGCTTCGGGGGTTTAAACGCAGAGTTTCGGCGCGAGAAAGAAGAGAACTGAGTAATGAAACTTGGATCCCTTGAAATCTATTTATAGTGCCATATTTTGGGTTCCACGTCGTGGCAAAGGGTGTGCCACGTCGTGGTGAGTCATCTTATCCTCTTCCGTTGATTGGACGCCCTCAGTCACTGGCCGGGTCGCGGCCAACTGTGTGATGTCGTGGCAGACCTGACAACCTCGGATTTTGGACCTCGAACTTGTAAAATCCGTACCTTTCGCGTACGAGCTCCGTTTTCGACGTTCTTTATATGCACGCATAGCTGAAAATATACTCTACAGCTCTCGTTTAGACTTCGTTGGCTAATTTTGATTTATTTTTAATTATTTATTTTTAACAGGCCGGGACACGAAAAGTCCATTAAAAATCCATAACTTCTTTATCCGATGTCCATTTTCATCAAACTTTTTACCGTTGTGCTAATATTGTTGAGACCTTCAATTCTCATTTAGGTTGTTTCGGCCAAAAGTCTCTCGATCTCTATTTCGAGTTTTTAGCTGTCTACTGCTATATCCGGATCTTGGAAAAATCATAACTTCCTCATACGAAGTCAGATTTGGACGTTCTTTTTACGTACGTTTGAGATTTGATGATATCTACGACTTTCATTTAGATACCTAAGGCTAAAAATTATTGTATTGAAACTTCGCGTTTTACGTCTATCAGTGTTGCCGGTTTTGCGGAGAATCTTCGGTTGGTCATAATTTCTTCGTTATAACTCGGATTTTAGGGTTCTTTATATGTACGAAAACCTTGATACGATTCCTACTGCTTTATTTAACCCAAATAAGATTTTAGGAAAGTTAAAATTTGACCTAAATTTGACTGGTGTTACATTTTATTGTCTCGAAATATCGGGTTGTCACATGTGAGACATTTGAGGCATCACACTTGAGGTGCTAGTCTCACAAGGTTCTTAAGGAATCCAAACTACAAAAAGGTATGTTCTTCTTCTAGCATTTATGTTTAAAAGTTCCCCATGCTATGCTAGATAGGTTAAGAACCTTGGAAAATCAATTTTGCATGTATCATAGTAAAACATAGATCCAAGGTTTCTAGGGTTGCATGTACACCTTAGGAGTGTTAGAATGCTCAAAACCCTACAATGGTATCAGAGCCTAGGCTTGTTTATTTGATACTTGATGCAAATTGTTGAATAAACTCAAGTTTTCTGCATTTTGCAGCATGAACTCGACAAGTCCATGGGGGGACTCAACAAGTCCATGAGTAAATTCATCCTACTCGTCGAGTAGGTTTGTGCAATCGACGAGTAGGAACCCCAGAATGCATATTTTCGAGTTGTGCTACTGTAAATAGTGAGTGAGAGAGAGACATGTAAACACTCAATCGATGTGTCGGTTAACCACACCCACTTGCATGTGGAGTATTAGCCTTGTGACACATGAGAGATAGTGAGTGAGAGAGAGACATGTAAACACCTCTATAAATAGTGGGTTCATACCAATTGTAGAGGTGTGCTTAAGAGATGTAAAAGTGAGTGTGTAAGTGTGAGTTATTTATGTAGTCTAGATCTAGATCCTTTTTGTAACACCATATACAATCAATACATCTCTTGATCACCCAAATCACCATGTTCAATTGTGTAAGCTTTAATTCCGAATGCCAAACCATGTTCTTTGTCACTACAATTGCTCATAGGTCGGTGAAGCGCGTGTGGTTAACCGGCACATCGATTGAGTGTTAAACATTAAGGGTACCAAGTAATTTGCATGGTTACTTCACACCTTGTTTTGTGATCCTCGGCATCCCAGTCACAAAACCTGAAGGGCACACTCAAGATTGAAACATGCCATTGAAAAGTTCGATGAATCTCAAAGAATCTAGGAGAGTCATCTTTGATGGATCCAACTTTATGGATTGGATGAGGAACATCAAGATGTTCATTCGGTATAAGGACAAGTAATATATCCTCAACAAGGATCTTAAGAACCTTGAGTTGTCTACTACTCCTGAGGAGATTGCTGAATATCAAGCACATGAGAGAGATGCAACCAAAGTGGCATGTATCATGTTGGCCGCAATGATATCCGAGCTCCAAAAGTCTTATGAGGACTACTATCCTTTTGAGATGCACCAAGATTTGATGGACTGCTACCATCAGAGTGCTCATTAAGAGCGATATGAAATCATCTACTCTATGATAAAAACCCGGATGAAGGATGGTGAACCCATCACAGGCCACATGCAAAAAATGCAAAGGTATGTGGACCGTTTGCTAACACTGAATGTGAACTTCCCTGAGGAGTTGGCAATTGACATCATTTTGCACTCCTTACCTTCATGTTATGATCAATTCCGTATGACATACCACATGAACAAGGAGGAAGTTACACTTAGAAAACTTCAAGGACTCTTGAAGAACGTGGAAAGTGGTCTTAAGAGTAAATCGGTTGTTACCACTCCTACTCCTACTGCGGCCCCTGTCTTGGCAATCGGGCAAGACATAGGAAAGAAGAGGAAGAGCCCTTCTAAGGGTACCCAGGGTAAGACCCTTAATGGTTCCTCTTCAAGTGGAACCAAGAAAGGTTGCGTCACTACTTCTGCTAACCCTAAAGAGGCTGAATGCTTCTATTGCCATGAAAAGTCGCACTGGAAGCGAAACTGTCCAAAGTACCAGCAAGATGTGAAGGATGGGAAAGTAAAACCCAACCATGCAGGTACATACACTATATTGTCTAATAATTCACCCCATTCTAATTTTTGGGTCCTTGATACAGGTTGTGGTATTCACATATTACTGATTTGTAGGGACTAAGAAGAAGTGAGAATGTGGAGCATGGGAAGATAAACTTAATCATGGGGAAAAAGGACAGCTTCACCTGTCACCAAGATTGGAGTTTATTCTTTTTTTCTAAGTAGTGGATTAGTGTTAGATTTGAATAAGTGTTGTTACTCGGCTGAAATGGCGAGAAATATTATTTCCTTTCATGGTTTGTACAAACAAGGTTTTACCTTTTCATTTGATAATGATAGTGGTGGTATTAATGCTTTCTTTAATAATGTTTTTTTTATTTTAAAGCATTACCTTGTGATGGTGTATATCAAACTGTGTCGGTTGTTGATAACCTAGGAAATAATGTATTGTGTATCGATTCTCCCACTAGTTTGGATAAAGCATCATTATGGCATAGTCGTCTTGGACATGTAAGCAAGAAACGCATAAGCCAACTCCAAAAGGATGAAGTCTTGGAGTCATTTGACCAAAAGTCAGATTATAGTTGCGAATCTTGTTTGCTTGGGAAAATAACAAAGTCACCCTTCACTGGTTCTTGTGCTAGGGGTGAGGGTTTGTTGGACCTCATACATATTGATGTGTGTGGACCCTTCAGAACCGCCACAAGAGATGCTAACTGCTTCTATGTGACTTTTACTGATGATTTTAGTAGATATGGATATGTCTACTTAATCAAGCATAAGTCAGAGACCTTTGAAAGATTCAAAGAGTTCAAACAGGAAGTGGAGAATCATTTGGGCAGGAACATTAAGATGGTTCGATCCGATCGAGGTGGTGAGTATCTTAGTATAGAGTTCCTTAAATATCTTAAGGAATGTGGGATTATCTCTCAATTGACACCTCCCAAGACACCACAGCTTAATGGTGTGGCTGAGAGGCGCAATCGAACCTTGTTGGATATGGTTCGCTCCATGATGAGTCGAGCTTCGCTACCAATCTCATTTTGGGGGTATGCCTTAGATACTGCCACCCATATCCTTAATCTAGTCCTTACAAAGAAGGTTTCAAAAACACCTCATGAGATGTGGACCAGAAAATTCCCCAATCTAGACCACATCAAGATTTGGGGTTGTGAGGCTTTCGTGATGCGCGAGTCTCACGATAAGCTCGAACCTCAAAGTGAGAGGTGTATTTTCATCGGCTACCCACAGAGATACTTTGGTTACCTCTTCTACATACCTAGTGATAATGTGGTATTTGTAGCAAGGAGAGGAGTCTTTCGCGAGAGAGAGTTCATGAACCAAGGAAACAGTGGGAGGCAAATTGACCTTGAAGAAATTCAAGAGTCAAGTGGTGAAGGAACCTCAAACCCTAGCAATCAACCTGAGGAGGAAACTCCTGTTGATCCGACAGATGAGTCTGTACCTTTGAGGCATTCCACGAGAGTTAGGAATGCACCTGAGCATTACTATGGTTTCCATATTACTGCGGAAGGTGATACGCTTATCAGTGATAGCACACTGGTAAGTCTGGATGAACCTAACAACTACACAGAAGCCATGGCAGGCCTTGAGGCTGCTAAACGGAAAGAGGCTATGGACAGCGAGATACAATCCATGTATGACAATCAAGTTTGGAACTTGGTTGACAATGTACCAGGTCACAAGACAATCGGGTACAAATGGATCTTCAAGAAGAAGACCAACATGGATGGTAATATAAAGACTTATAAGGCGCGACTGGTTGCAAAGGGATTTTCTCAAACTCTAGGAGTTGATTATGACGAGACCTTTTCACTAGTAGCGAAGATTAAGTCTATTAGGGTTATGTTAGCCATTGCTGCATTTCATGATTTTGAAATATGGCAAATGGATGTCAAAACCGCTTTATTTAATGGAAAGTTGGCTGAGGATGTTTACATGAGTCAGCCAGAGGGTTTTATCAGTACAGAGTACTCTAATAGAGTGTGTAAGCTTGAGAAATCCATCTATGGATTAAAGCAAGCACCTCGCAGATGGAATCTTTGTTTCGATGAGAAAGTCAATGAGTTTGGCTTTTCGAGGAGTGAATATGAATCTTGTATATATGTCAAGGCTAGTGGGAGTATAGTCAGCTTTTTGGTATTGTATGTGGATGACATACTACTCATAGGAAACGACATCCCAACTCTGCAGGAAGTAAAGTCCTGGTTTGGGAAGTGTTTTTCTATGAAGTGTTGGATTAGGTGTCTAAGCCCATAACTATAATTGGTATGTACTTGAATTGATAGCAGCACAGTCCTTTTGGGTTGCCCTCAAACCTAGCAACCAGACAAGGAAGTTATGAAAGGAGAGATATTAATTTATTAATAGATTAATAAATTAATATAAATGAATTTATTAATATGTTAAAAGATTAATATATTAATAAGAAATCATTTTGTTTAATTAATTGTTAGCCAGAAATTAATTAGAATTAATTTTGGGGTTAAAAGAATTAATTATAGAGTGCAGGGACTAGTTTGGAATTATCTAATAGTTGAGTGGAAGGCTCTAGAACCCCCTTGGATAAAGGTGGACGAAATCTTTAGGGGAAACCCTAATAATTTCGTCCATAGGGGCTTGGATAAGGCCCTTGGGTTTGCTTAGGCCCTAAGGATAGACATGGCAATGTATTTGCTGCAACGTTCATGAGTACTCAGAAATTGAGATTTGAGTATTGGATAAACCCTCGCTCAGAGTATTACTTCATGGAATTCATCACGAGTAATACTGAGACGATAATATCTTATAATCTTGAAACAGAAGATATATGAGTTGTGATTTACAAGTCGGCCATGCATTGGTGATACGAAAACGCATCAGTAACTTGGTGTTATAAAACGTATTATCATGTATGGTTTGATGAGTAAAAGATACAAGCATATGAGTCAATGTTTATTCGTTCCTTTTGCCCTAACGGGAAAAGCGATATCTGTGGGCCCCTCGATGATTTGGTGTTGACTTGTGTGCTGGGCCCAGCCAAGACTAAATTGATGTGTTCAATTAGAAGTCCTACATCATCACAAATCAGGAATCGGGAAACATAGATTCTGGACAAAGAGGTTGATTGCATTCCATGTCTTTTGTCTAGGGATATCTAGTAGAACGAATGATTATATGATCACTTATCTTAGGACACGTAACTGACTGGGTCAGAGTTCGGCAGCAGCTTTTGGAAGCTACAATTTGCTGGTCAAATTTAGAAGGCATACTAGCAATTATAGTTATAGACTTATCCAAGTGGGAGACTGTTTGATTAGGTGTCTAAGCCCATAACTATAATTGGTATGTACTTGAATTGATAGCAGCACAGTCCTTTTGGGTTGCCCTCAAACCTAGCAACCAGACAAGGAAATTATGAAAGGAGAGATATTAATTTATTAATAGATTAATAAATTAATATAAATGAATTTATTAATATGTTAAAAGATTAATATATTAATAAGAAATCATTTTGTTTAATTAATTGTTAGCCAGAAATTAATTAGAATTAATTTTGGGGTTAAAAGAATTAATTATAGAGTGCAGGGACTAGTTTGCAATTATCTAATAGTTGAGTGGAAGGCTCTAGAACCCCCTTGGATAAGGGTGGACGAAATCTTTAGGGGAAACCCTAATAATTTCGTCCATAGGGGCTTGGATAAGGCCCTTGGGTTTGCTTAGGCCCTAAGCAAAGGATAACTAGGGTTTCCCCTAAACCCTAGATCCCTCAGCTATATAAGGAGCCTCCTGGTTCATGTTTTGGTCACTCTTTCTTTTGAAGAAACCCTAAGGGCCGAAATTTTGCATACTCCCTCTCCCCTCTCTCCTCTACTTTCCTTCTTGCTAGTTTGGGTGTGATTCCATTAGAGGCATTACACTTGTGGTGCTAAGCTTCCAAGAAGATCAAGATCAAGATCAAGGGAATTATCAATTGTTTACTATAACAATTGAAAGGTATGTAATTACTAAACCCTAGGTTGTAAGTTTCGATTATAGCTTCTCTCCTCTAGGGTTCTTGTTATGCAATTCAAAGTTGTATGTTCAATAGATAAAACATAGATCCAAAGTAGGTTGCATGTGAACTTAGGAATTGTTTTTCTAGTTTATTTGTTTTACCTAAAACCCATCAGTGGTATCAGAGCCATTGTTTGTTTTAAATTGAATTGTTATAATTGTTGAATTGCAAATTAGGGTTTATAGCTATTAAACCCTAAAGGCCATTTTTTTAGGGTTGTGGATCAAAGGGTTTTTGAAAACCCTAGCCTCCAAAGAACCCTAATCGAAATTAGGGTTAGGGTTTTGAAAACCCTAGCCTCCTCCCTTGAAAATTTCGAAATATGCTATAAAGATTAGGGTTTCTTTGTTTTGGATAATAGTTGTCTTATTGGATAATTGAGAAAAATAAGGAAATTATCTTATCCCCATATTTTCGAAATCTAGAAGGGATATGGATTAGGATTAAATTAATTGTTTAATTTAATTAGATAATCCTTACAAGATTTAATAAATTAATTAAAAGTTAATTAATAGATAAATATTAAATCTAATTAATTGGTTTATTTAAATTTAAAATTTAATAGTTTAAATTTCGAAAAAAAATTATATAAACCCTTGAAGTTTTAAAATGTTTTAAAACACACCTTATATATATATTATAATTAAAAGTTAAATATTATATATGTATAAGAATATGGTCAGTCAAATCGCTAGTATGCCTCATTCACGAAGCTAGTCTATAAGGGGGTATAAGGAAACTGCCTATAAAATGGTAGTTGAATGGGTGTCCACTCTCACCCACCGCTTCCTTGATTAGTGGAGGGTCGTTAGCAGAACGGATTTGATAGGACAACTACTTCCCATTAAAAGTATAATGCTATTAAAGAAAGTACTAGAACACTATTTTTCAAAATCCCAACTCTAGTTACTTTAGGAAAAATGTGAAAAGTATGCTAATCCATGAAATTGCACATTATGCTTTATTGGTCGTTAGTGGAGCGTGTGTGGTTAACCGGCACACTAAAAGGCACTAATAAAGAGTAGTAATGGGTATCTTATAATTATCATTTTGATGGAGCGTGTGTGGTTTACCGGCACATCAATAGTTAATAATAAAGACAATAAGGCTACCAAGCACATTTGCATGGTTATTCACATCTAGTTTGTGATCCTCGGTATCCCAGTCACAAATAGTAGAGCATAATCCGAGATTAAAACATGCCATTAAATAGTTTTAATGTATCTCAAAAGAATTAGGAATTTCACTTCGTTTATTTTGTCTAATGGTGGAATTGGTGAATCATCATTCACCTACCTTTATGAGATTTGAACTTGGATCTCGGCATCCCATTTCTAAGTTGTATATCGTCATAGTTGGGTCCTAACCTTGATATGATATCTTTGGGTTATTATATTGAGGTGTCTTGGAATCTAACTAAAACTATCTTTCTTTTCAGATGTCTACTCCTAGAAACACTTCTACTTCATCATCCTCCAGCCACAACTTCTCTCTACTAAACATCTGCTCCAAAGTCGTTATGGATGGCTCCAACTATAACGATTGGATGCGTAACATCAAGATGGCGCTTAGATTCGAGGACAAAGAGTATGTTCTTGAAAAGGAGCTCAAAGAACTTGATGAGTCAAAAGCCACTCCCGAAGAGTATGCTGCCTACAAGAAACACTATGATGATGCTACCAAAGTGGCATGCATCATGGTTGCAACCATGTCCCCAGAATTGCAGAGGTACTATGAGGACTACTGGCCTTTTGAGATGAACAAGGACCTTATGGAAAAGTACCATAAGCGAGCTCGTCAAGAAAAGTTTGAGGTAGTCAAGTCACTCATGGCTTGCAAGATGAAAGAGGGGGAATCGGTTGTATCTCATGTGCAAAGAATGCAACGCTACATAGAGCGTTTGGTCAAGCTCAACATTCACTTCAATGAGGAATTGGCCATTGACATGGTCTTGAACTCGTTGCCTGATTCTTATGGTCAGTTTATTTTAACTTACCATTTGAACAACACTAAGCAGACTTTGGCCCAATTGCACAACTTGTTGCAGACAGCTGAGGCAGGGATGAAGGGTAAAAGTATACCCTCCACACCTGCAAGTGCCCCTGTCTTGGCCATTGGACAGGGAAAGGGGAAGAAGAGGAAAGGTCCTCCCAAGCAAAACTGGAAGAGCAAGGCTCAAGTTGTGTCATCTAGTAATGGCCCGAAGGCTAAGCCCAATGGTTCCACTCCCCATGTTTCTGATCCAAAAGAGGCCATTTGCTTTTACTGCAATCAAAAGGGGCATTAGAAGAGATCGTGCCCACAATATCTGCAAGATATCAAGGATGGCAAAGTGAAGCCATCCTCGGCAGCTATTTACACTATTTCTGCTAATAACTCATTATCTTCTCGTTCATGGGTCCTTGATACAGGATGTGGATTTCATATCTGTTCTGATTTGCAGGGGCTAAGGGAAAGTGAGGAGATAGAGCATGGGAGAATAAACTTGATCATGGGGAACAGAAAGTCTTCACCAGTTACCAAGATTGGAGTTTATCAACTTTTTCTCAGTAATGATGTTAGATTAGATTTAATAAATTGTTGTTATTCTTCTGAGATGACGAGAAACATTATTTCATTTCATGCATTGTTCAGACAAGGTTTTAAATATTCTTTGAATGATTTGAATGGTTCAATTTCTGTTTATAAGAATGGTGTTTTTGTGTTTGAAGCTTTACCTTGTGATGGTGTGTATGAAACAGTGACTTGTGTTGATAGCTTAGGAAATAGTGTACTTAATATTGACTTGTCTAATAGTGTAGACAAGGCATGCTTGTGGCATTGTCGTCTTGGACACATTAACAAGAAACGCATAGCCCAACTCCAAAAGGATGGAGTGTTGGAATCATTTGGCCTAAAATCAGATGATATGTGTGAATCTTGTCTTTTGGGAAAGATGACAAAATCACCATTCACAGGGTCTTGTGAAAGAGGTGAAGGTCTGTTGGATCTCATACACACAGATGTGTGTGGGCCCTTCAGATCAACCACAAGGGATGCTAATCGATTCTATGTGACTTTCACTGACGATTATAGCAGATATGGTTACATCTACTTGATCAAACATAAGTCAGAAACCTTTGAAAAGTTCAAAGAGTTTAAGCATGAAGTCGAAAATCAATTGGGCAGAAAGATCAAGATACTTAGATCCGATAGAGGCGGGGAGTATCTTAGTACCGAGTTCAACGACTATCTGAGAGAATGTGGAATAGTCTCACAATTGACTCCTCCTAGGACACCACAGTTAAATGGTGTAGCTGAGAGGCGTAATTGAACCTTGTTAGACATGGTTCGTTCTATGATGAGTCGTGCCTCGCTTCCTATTCACTTCTGGGGGTATGCCTTAGAGACAGCCGCCCACATCCTCAATCTTGTCCCTACAAAGAAGGTTGCCAAAACACCTCACGAAATGTGGACAGGGAAAGTTCCCTCGTTAGCCCATATTAAAGTCTGGGGTTGTGAAGCTTTCGTAAGACGAGAGACTCACGACAAGCTAGCAGCTAGAAGTGAGAAATGTGTTTTCATTGGTTACCCAAAGCAGTCTTTTGGATATTTGTTCTACAGACCTAGTGAAAACGTGGTGTTTGTAGCTCGAAGAGGAGTCTTTCTGGAAAGAGAGCTCATATTCAAAGAGGACAGTGGGAGTACCATTGACCTTGAAGAGATTCAAGAGTCAACCAATGAAGGAACCTTATATGACACTAGCACTCAACCAGAGGAAACAGTTCCTGTTGAACCGGTTGATAAATCATTACATCTTCGAAGATCCACTAGGGTGAGTGTGCCACCTGAGTTGTATGGTTTTCATATTACTTCAGATGGTGACACATTCATAAGTGACAGAACACTAGTAAACTTAGATGAACCAGTCACTTATAAGGAAGCAATGGCAGGCCCAGAGGCTTCCAAGTGGAAAGAGGCAATGGACAGCGAGATTAAGTCCATGTATGACAACCAAGTTTGGAATTTGGTTGATAGTGCACCAGGTCGGAAGACAGTTGGGTGCAAATGGATCTTCAAGAAGAAGACAGACATGGATGGGAATGTGCATACGTTCAAGGCTCGACTGGTTGCAAAAGGTTTCACTCAAACCCCAGGGGTTGACTATGATGAGACTTTTTCGCCGGTGGCTAAGATTAAATCTATTAGGATATTGCTCTCCATAGCTGCCTTTCATGACTATGAAATCTGGCAGATGGATGTCAAGACTGCCTTCCTTAACGGGAAGTTGGCTGAGGATGTTTACATGAGTCAGCCAGAGGGTTTTGTTGATGCAAAGTTTCCCAATAGAGTATGCAAGCTTGAGAAATCCATTTATGGATTGAAACAAGCATCTCCCAGCTGGAATCTTTTCTTCCATGAGAAAGTCAAAGAGTTTGGTTTCTCTAGAAGTGAAGATGAGTTTTGCGTGTATATCAAGGCTAGTGGGAGTATAGTAACATTTCTGGTGTTATATGTCGATGACATATTACTCATTGGCAACGACGTTCCAACCTTGAATGAAGTTAAGTCTTGGCTTGGAAAGTGTTTTGCCATGAAAGACCTAGGAGAAGCCGCCTATATTCTTGGGATTAGAATATTGAGAGATAGAAAGAAGAGACTAATTGGACTTAGTCAGAGCACATACTTGGATAAGGTACTAAAGAGGTTTAGTATGGAAAATTCCAAGAAGGGAGAGCTACCTATCCAGAGCAATACCAAATTGAGTAAGACTCAATGCCCGAGTACAGATGAGGAAATAGATGACATGAGTCGTGTACCTTATGCTTCCGCTGTCGGATCGATCATGTACGCTATGACATGTACTCGCCCTGATGTGGCATTTGCTTTGAGCATGGTCAGTTGCTATCAGGGAAACCCAGGTAGAGCTCATTGGATAGCCGTGAAGAATATACTCAAGTATTTGCGAAGAACGAAGGACTGGGTCCTTGTACTTGGTGGCAATGATACTTTGAGAGTAGATGGTTACAGTGATGCCAGCTTTTAGACGGATAGAGATAACTTCCGTTCTCAGTCAGGCTGGGTATTCTTATTAAATGGAGGAGCAGTTACTTGGAAGAGTTCCAAGCAAGATACAGTGGCTGATTCTACTTGTGAATCAGAGTACATAGCAGCAAGTGAAGCGTCGAAAGAAGCAGCTTGGTTGAGGAACTTCATCGGGGATCTCGGAGTTGTTCCAACCATCCAGGAGCCTATGGAACTGTTCTGCGATAATGAAGGAGCGGTTGCCTTGACAAAGGAACCGAGAGATCATGGTAAAACCAGACATATCGACAGAAAGTACCATTTCATCAGACATAGAGTAGAAGAAGGCCATCTTATAGTGAAGAGGGTGTCATATGAAGATAACCCAGAAGATCCCCTCACAAAGGGTCTGAGTAGGGCTAAGCATATTCAGCATGCTCGGAGCATAGGACTGAAAGATGATATTAGTTTTAGTATTTAGATTAGTCTTCTGAAACTTGTAACAAAGTAAATGTAATTGAATTTTGGTGATTAAATAATAAAGTATTATTTATAAGTTTGGGTTCTACCTTTTGTCAATTGTTTATTATTGTGTTTCATTTTTGCATGTTTTACTTCCCGAATAATAAGATTATTCAAACTCCACAGTCGCTCGTACTTTTGGAAGTAAGTAGTGAATCAAGACTGTCATGAACTGGATTGTAGATTGTCTAAGGATAGACATGGCAATGTATTTGCTGCAACGTTCATGAGTACTCAGAAATTGAGATTTGAGTATTGGATAAACCCTCGCTCAGAGTATTACTTCATGGAATTCATCACGAGTAATACTGAGACGATAATATCTTATAATCTTGAAACAGAAGATATATGAGTTGTGATTTACAAGTCGGCTATGCATTGGTGATACGAAAACGCATCAGTAACTTGGTGTTATAAAACGTATTATCATGTATGGTTTGATGAGTAAAAGATACAAGCATATGAGTCAATGTTTATTCGTTCCTTTTGCCCTAACGGGAAAAGCGATATCTGTGGGCCCCTCGATGATTTGGTGTTGACTTGTGTGCTGCGCCCAGCCAGGACTAAATTGATGTGTTCAATTAGAAGTCCTACATCATCACAAATCAGGAATCGGGAAACATAGATTCTGTACAAAGAGGTTGATTGCATTCCATGTCTTTTGTCTAGGTATATCTAGTAGAACGAAGGATTATATGATCACTTATCTTAGGACACGTAACTGACTGGGTCAGAGTTCGGCAGCAGCTTTTGGAAGCTACAATTTGCTGGTCAAATTTAGAAGGCATACTAGCCATTATAGTTACAGACTTATCCAAGTGGGAGACTGTTGGATTAGGTGTCTAAGCCCATAACTATAATTGGTATGTACTTGAATTGATAGCAGCACAGTCCTTTTGGGTTGCCCTCAAACCTAGCAAACAGACAAGGAAATTATGAAAGGAGAGATATTAATTTATTAATAGATTAATAAATTAATATAAATGAATTTATTAATATGTTAAAAGATTAATATATTAATAAGAAATCATTTTGTTTAATTAATTGTTAGCCAGAAATTAATTAGAATTAATTTTGGGGTTAAAAGAATTAATTATAGAGTGCAGGGACTAGTTTGCAATTATCTAATAGTTGAGTGGAAGGCTCTAGAACCCCCTTGGATAAGGGTGGACGAAATCTTTAGGGGAAACCCTAATAATTTCGTCCATAGGGGCTTGGATAAGGCCCTTGGGTTTGCTTAGGCCCTAAGCAAAGGATAACTAGGGTTTCCCCTAAACCCTAGATCCCTCAGCTATATAAGGAGCCTCCTGGTTCATGTTTTGGTCACTCTTTCTTTTGAAGAAACCCTAAGGGCCGAAATTTTGCATACTCCCTCTCCCCTCTCTCCTCTACTTTCCTTCTTGCTAGTTTGGGTGTGATTCCATTAGAGGCATTACACTTGTGGTGCTAAGCTTCCAAGAAGATCAAGATCAAGATCAAGGGAATTATCAATTGTTTACTATAACAATTGAAAGGTATGTAATTACTAAACCCTAGGTTGTAAGTTTCGATTATAGCCTCTCTCCTCTAGGGTTCTTGTTATGCAATTCAAAGTTGTATGTTCAATAGATAAAACATAGATCCAAAGTAGGTTGCATGTGAACTTAGGAATTGTTTTTCTAGTTTATTTGTTTTACCTAAAACCCATCATGAAGGACCTTGGAGAAGCTGCCTATATCCTAAGGATAAGAATTTTGAGAGATAGGAGTAAAAGACTAATTGGACTTAGTAATAGTACCTACTTGGAGAAGGTGTTAAATAGATTCAGCATGCAGAATTCCAAGAAAGGAGAGTTACCGATCCAGAGTAACGCCAGACTGAGTAAGACTCAGAGTCCGAGTACAAAGGCTAAGATAGCAGAGATGAGTCGAGTACCGTATGCTTCTGTTGTAGGCTCGATCATGTATGCTATGACCTGCACTCGTCTTGATGTGGCTTTTTCCTTGATCATGGTCAGCAGATAGCAGGGGAACCCTGGCAAGGCTAACTGGACTGTGGTAAATAATATCCTCAAGTACCTGCGGAGGACTAAGGACTCGTTCCTTACCCTCGGTGGGAGTGATGACTTGACTTGAGAGTTGTAGGGTATAGTGATGCTAGCTTTCAGACTGATAAGGATAATTTCCGCTCTCAGTCAGGCTGGGTCTTTACCTTAAACAGAGGAGCATTTACTTGGAAGAGTTCCAATCAGGAGACAGTGGCTGATTTAACTCTTGAAGCAGAGTATATAGCAGCAGGAGAGGCAGCAAAGGAGGCGATATGGCTGAAGAACTTCATTGGAGACCTTGGAGTTGTACCAGCTATAAAGGAGCCAATGGAAATTTTCTGTGATAGTGAAAGTGTAGTTGCCTTAGCCAAGGAACCAAGGGATCACGGGAGATCCAGACACATCGACAGAAAATATTATTTCATCATACATCGAATAGAAGAAGGACTCCTCATGGCAAAGAGAGTATCATCGGATGAGAACCCAGCAAATCCCCTCACGAAGGGACTGAGTCGGGTTAAGCATCTCCAGCATGCTCGGAGCATAGGGCTGAAGGGTGATATTAGTTTTACTAGTTAGATAATTTTGAAATTTGTAAAGTGTAATTGACATTTGATGATGAATAAAAGTTGTGTTTATTTATGAGTAAAGTGTTGCTATCTTTTGTCAATCGTTTACTATCATTTCATTTTGCATGTTTTGACTTCTAGAATAATTATGTTATTGTATTTCATATTATTCTAATTCTCCACAGTCAGTCATATGTTGGAAGTAGATATGAATCAAGACTTTTATGTAGTTGGTTGTAAATGTCTAAGATGTTGGACATTGCAAAGTGTTGCTACAACACTCATGAGTGCTCATAAGTTCTGAGTATTGGATTCAACCCATGCTCACTGATATCACTTCATGGAATTTATCTTGAGTGATCATGAGACGGTAATATCATATAAGTCTTCAAACCAAGAGATATGACTTTTTTCCTATGAGTTGGTTATACATTGATTGTATGAAAACACATTGGTAACTCGATGTTATAAAACGTGCCTTTGTGTATGATTCAACAAGTAGTAGAACAAGCATATGAATTGAAGTTTATTTGTTCCTTCATGGGTCAGAAGCGATATCTGGGCCCCTCGATGAGTTTGTGTTGACCCATGTACCGAGCCCGGTCAGAACTAAGTTGATGTGTTCAATTAAGTTCTATGTCAAACAAATCGGAAATCGAGAAACAAACTGCTGGACAATAAGGAAGATATTGTTCCATGTATTTGTCAGGCTCATATCTAGAATAGAGGATTATAGGTTAAGAACCTTGGAAAATCAATTTTGCATGTATCATAGTAAAACATAGATCCAAGGTTTCTAGGGTTGCATGTACACCTTAGGAGTGTTAGAATGTTCAAAACTCTACATTAGCAACATCCGCTAACCAACGCCTGCTCGCGATCGGGTCCTTCCCCTCGTGGTAATCCGGAGCCCCACATGCCCAGAACTCCCTGAAGGTCAGTTAATGTGCCCCAATCAAAGACGCCATCTCAGAACGGAAACATCCAAGCGCTCCTCCAACACCTCCATGATACCATCCTTGGTCGTACCAACGATCATTGGAGTCTACTCAAGTATGTTGCGGGTAATCTCAGATAAAATGAACTCCAACGTCTGATTACCCAGCTGCCTAGCTCCAAAACCTGAGTTTGAGCCCTCACCCGCACCAGAACCACCAACTAGTTTGCCTCGAAGATTCAACATACTGAAAATAGACCATATAAACCATTAGAATATGCATCAATATATATATATCGAGGAGTCTCATAGTCTGCAAGTTTCCCGGTTTCATCTCATTTCTCCTTGACTCGAGTACGGATCCTCTTCTTTTAGTAGTACGAGCCCATGCTACCTTCCACATCTATCTGTACTTTCCTCAAGAATTGCTTTGAATCCTCCAAGTCACTCCTTATCCACACACATACACTCCACAATAAGACAAGGCTCCCAACACTAAATATATTACTAGGTTCTCCTAGGGCAACCACCATGCCACTCTCTGCCATCAGCTCTAAAAGGAGCTCATACTAACACCGTCTAACTAGCTCACGGATACAATTACATATTACATGACATTAGATAATTCTTCGAATGAAAGGTCTCACAATGCAACGGTTGGACTCAAACAAGAGTTATACAATAGAGTTAAAACCTAAAATTCTAAAATATTTAGTTTTCGTAATATGTAACATAGCATATTCGCTTACTAGTTAGTTGAAGTTAGTTAGAACTCCCTAAAAGCAAAAGGCAAGCAGCATTCGGGCATTGAGTAATCGGAATCAAGCATAACCTAATCAGGCCATCCTATCATTGACTGATCAGTACTAACATGCAAGTCTACAAGCTCATACAATAGGCATATAAAGGCATATCTCCTAGCATTCTATCATGAAAATCTTGAGCAGATCCTTAGCCCTAACTAGCATGCGATTCACGGTTCCATAAATCAAAGCATATCATAAATCATGTATGGGTATTTTAGGGAAAAAAAATTTACTTGAGCTAGGTCGATTACATGCACCCCACTCTTTTCTTTTATTAGAAAACCTTTTTGTAAAACATTTTACGTTTTAAAAATTCCTCCAAATTCTCAGTTTCAGTTCAGACACCCGAGGGTATGCCTGAATCCCTCAAACTAAGTCTATGATACCAACTTGTAACATCCCAAAATTTAGACCAAAAAGTTTCATTTTTAAATTAATAAAACCATTGTCCCAAAACACCAACATAAAACCATTGTAACGCCACAAAAATATGACCTAAAAATTTCATTTTAAAAATTAATAAAATGGCAATCTAAAACATTGTCATACAACAAAGAGAGACCAAAGTGTATCACTACATCACAAAATATCAGAGTAATTCTCAAAATGCGGAATAAAGTGGTGTGTTCCATGCAATCATGTTGGGCTCTTCCTTTTTGAACCAGAAGTACCTGAAACATAAACTGAAAACCGTAAGCACAAAGCTTAGTGAGTTCCCCAAAATACCACATACCGTACATAATAAACACATACTGGGCCCCCGCCCTTCATCGGGCCCCGTTCGGCATCGAGTCCCACCCGGCCTCAGGTCCCGCCCGGGATCGGGCCCAAGTCACTTTACAGATCTGTCAATCACCAGGCCCCACCTGACATTGGTCCCCGCCCGATACACATCTAATCATATAAACATATAATCATACTATCACATGCGATAATCACAAAGATAACAACATACAATATAGTCATCAGGCCTTGCACGACATCGAGCCCCGCTTGGTATACATACCAATGCATACACATGCAAGAGTCACGCAAACATCTAACATCCTACATAATAAACCATGGGACGGCATTGGTGCCTTCGACCCGCTAAATACAGTGAGGAAACTCACCTCAGACTGTTGAATCTCACAGAAAAATATATGGCTACATGTCCGCTAAAATCCCCGTGCTATGAACATAAAATAGCATCCAACTAATAATTGGATCCCGACACACACTAAGAGTCCAAACTAGGGTAAAAGACCATTTTACCCTTTACCTAACTTGACCCAATTCCAAGGCCCATGCCAACTCTCCAAAAGTCCCGAATTCCAAAATGATCACCCAAAGCCCAAATATGGCCCAATCTTCCAAATTAGGCCCAAATCCCTTCGTAGGCCTTCAACCAAAAGAGTCCAATAAAATAGCCTTAGCCCAAAAATAGAATTTTGATGGCCCAACAAAGCCCTATACTCCTAAGGTCCAACATGGGCCCAATACCGAAAAGCCCAAAAATCTGAAGCCCACTACTGAGTACACGGGGCGTACTCAGTTCGTACGCCCAACATACGCCTCAGATGCCCACTTTCTTCATTTAGCTCTCGTTTAGTTAAGACCTCAACCCAAATCTCATATTTGACTTCCTTAGGGTGACTTATCACATAAGTTTGGCAACTTTATGTGCATGCATGGCTTAATGGGGCTCTAGAGCTCAAAAGAGCTTAAAAAGGGTCTTAACACATGCATGATTCCATAAACACCACAAATCTTGCATTTTTATGGACAAAAAGACTCAAGGAAACCTAGATCTACCATCAGTCACTTCTGGAGTGAATCAAGATGCTTATCAATCACTCCAAGGACTCAAAAAGCAAAAATAGCAACATAACTATATCTGGCATCATAGATTAGCAAGATGTGAGCTTTATACCTCAAAAGTCTAGCAAATGATAAGCTAATACCGGATCCTCAAGCTCCAAGCACAACTCCAAGTGGTCCACTTCTTCTTCTCATTCACAGAGCGTCAACAAACACTCTTTATGGCTCAAAACTCTCAAGAACACATTAGGGTTTTAATTTCTGGACAAGGGAAAGTGGAGGCTGGTTAAACATGTCAAAAAGAGGCTATAATGGGGTTTAAATAGGGTGCAAACCCTTAAAACTATGGTTTGCTTAATCTGCGTGTAAGCCTAGCGTACTCCCACGTATACCCAGCATACGTGGGTGATGTTCGTGACCATATAAAGCTAGTACGCTAAGCGTACCCAAAGAGTATGCCCATCGTACCAACCAAGGACCAATTTTGTAAAGAATATTCATTTTAGGGTTTAAAATGAGACATACCAGAATAATAATGTTACATAAGGCTTTGATACCAACTTGTCACGTCCCAAAAATACTAAATAAAAGTTTCATTTTTAAACAATCAAACCATTCATTCATTTGTTCAAAAGGATAATAAAAGTGATAGTATTCTCAAAACATCAAAGTAAAAATCACAAATAACCAATGCAGAATAAACTCTTGGGGATGCAATGTGATCACGTCGGGCCTTTTTCTCTAGAACTATAAGTACCTGAAAAATGTTTAAACCGCAAACTGTAAGCACAATGCTTAGTGAATTCCCTAAAATACCGCATACCATGCATATCAACGGACCCAGTCTGCACATTGGGCCCATACCATAATAATGGGCCCAGTCCCACATATAAAAGGGCCTAGCCCCACATATCAAAGATCCTAGCCCAACATATAAATGGGCCCATTCCAACATGTCAATGGGCCAAATCAACACGAAAATGGGCTCAGCCCAACACATAATGGAAGAGTCACAAAGACAGTTAGCATCCTACATAGTATAGTCAGAAGACTCACCTAACTCACAAGATCAACTAAACCACAGCTCAATGCCCCGCAACAGATGTTACAACACTCATATCAAAACAAGCATGGTCCAACCAAAGTCTACACACTATATCTATCAATCTTGACCAAAAGTCAATAAATCAACGTTTCAAGCTCAACCCTCAAAGTCAACATCCCAAAAATTACCTCAACGAATCGCCATGTCGTGGCCTTCCATTGGCCACATCGTGGCAGTGTGAAGACAAAATAGTTGTGTAGCCTCCCAGTCACCACGACGTGGTAGCTGGGTCTTAACAACTTAATTGATTAAGCTATTTTCTTTGTCCTTAAGAGCTCTAAGGCTCAGATCTAATACTCCCAAGGTCTTAATGGATAAAGTTTCCAACTTTATCCCTTAACTCATCCCAATAAGTCAAGACTTTTAACCCTAAGTCCTTAATGACATCATAAGATGTAAGTTAACCCATTAAGCTCTTAATTAACCAAGTCACCCAAACAAACTTTCAAGAAGACTTTCATGCCCAAAATACACCATACAAATTTGTGCTTTATGAACATGCATGTCTAATGTATATCTCACCCAAAATAGGTCAACCCCAAGGAAGACAAGGGCTCAAACTTATGCATGAGGCCAAATACACCAAAGAACACTAGATCTGGAACATATAACTTCAAATGGACCTTAAGGATCCATAAAGTTGCCAACTTTATAGAATTCATTCCTTCAAACTCTTACAATATGAAGAAAATGGACAAGAACCCTAGATCTAGAAGCACAAACTAAAAAGCTTTAAAATTGAATGCTCACAAGGGTCCAAAATATGCTCAAGTCGGTGATGATGAAGTTGCTTTCTGGATTAATGCACCAAAACACTTTTTTCTTCTTCTTCTTCAAGGCAAAATGAACCAAAACTCTCTAAGGGACGCTAGGGTTTTGAGGTAGAGGGTTGGATGTTGAAGATGTTGCCCTAATCCTCTAGAAATATTGCCTAAATATGGGAGGAACCCCTAAATTTATGGGATTGGGCCAAAATAATTGTCACGTCATTGCCAACCTATTGTCACGTTGTGACACTTAAAAAACACATGTTCCATTTATTCTATGCCACGTCGTGGGCATCCTTGCTCCACGTCGTGGCACAGAGTTTTTTTTTCCCAAAAACTTCATCTTGGTCCCTAATAAATATTAAGCTAAACTAATCTGGAACACGGATGTTACATTAAAACTGTACGGTAGTCTTTTGGTAAACATTTTTCATGACAGTCGGTTTAATAACCCAAATCGATTAAGTAATTACTTATTAATTCATATACTGAATTTATTAAATACATTATTTAATTTAATTTAATTAATGAATAAAATATATTTTTTTGCTTTTGATAAATAAATAATAATTATCCAATAATTTACATACTTATTTTAGTTAGTTGGTAAATAATAAATTTATCTGCTATAGATATATTATTTATTTCATACCTTAAATTTATCTCTAGATATATTAATTATTTCGTAACTAATAATTTTTGTGTATTATCACATATGTTCATGTATAATTAGTTGTTAGTAAATTTCTTATTTCATGAACTCTAGATCCTACATATTCCTACTTATGCAAAGGAAAAATCAAACAACTCTACATATATTTTTACGTGTCTAGCAACATGTCAATTCTCCTAACTGGCTAACCATATATAAATGTTTTTCACCATAAAACTTTTATCAACTATTTCATGGTAAATGATTTGTCATCTTAATCTTTTATTGTTCTTATATCCCTACCACATGGCATGGATCAAATCATATTCTCATTTAAGTTCAATATTGGTTTTTTTATCCGCAAATACGAATAAGATCATCAAAAGTGACCATCATGCTAATATTGTCCGGATGTGTCCACATTCTTAAATCTATTTAATTCATTAAGAGGACGGACCGAAATCACACTCTAACAATTAAACTAACAAATCAAATCTTATTTATGTGTTCATTATCAAGATTAACCTAATGACATTGATACATAAAGTTACTTTGGATTGATCCAATATTATCCATGAGTAAATACATATAAATTTGGCTCTCTACAAGATAAATATTCATCCTTATAAGTACCACCAACACTTACATTAGTCTTCATGTATGATTTCTCAATAACCAACAATTAATCATAGATAGAATATACAAATATAAAACACATCGATATTGATAAAAACAATCATAAAAGATACATTAGTTCATAACTTAAAACATCACTACTTAATGTTTCAATATCTAAATATTTAAATTATTTATGAAATAAAATAAGTTACTAGCACTACCATTATGCCAAATACATGCCAATGTCTCAATAAAAAAATAACTTATACAGTATTTATGTTTTCATGCAAATATATTTTTCAAATCAATTACGACGGACAAACTTGTTAAAAAAAGTAATTGGTAACAGCGCCGTAAAATAATAAGTTTTTACAGTAAAATATAAAATATGCAAATTTCATAATTTCATAGATGTTTTTGACAGAAGTGGAAACAAAAATTATTAGCAAAAAGCCAAAACAAAACAAAAAATATAAATATCAATACCCTCGGTAACATGCAACTGAAGGGGGGTGAGTACGAGGCACGTGTGTTCCAAAGTATTTGGGCAAACCTAGGAAACGATGAAGCATGGCGGTACGACGTCGTCATAGATGACCCTACGCCTTGCTTTTTTTTTTCTTTTTCTTTTTTTTTTCATGTGTACGATCATATGTTGGCCGTTACTTTTATTTATACGGCTCATCAGTCGTAGGGACCGCATGGCGCATATAACGTTAAACAAAATAAAACAAAAATGAAGAAATACCCATATTTTTTTAGAATGAGTGGATTATATTAAAATAAGAATCAAGAAACTAAAAAAACTAAAACATATAAAACGATGTTAACAATACATAAAAAGGTTTATAGAATTACAATACCAATATATCAATCCCTTTCAAAGATAACACTTTTTTTCCCTGTTGTCCACCCAAAGAAAGATTGGATCTGGGTATCATTAGCGAGGGTGGAGTGAAGCTTTTAACACAAAGGAATGAATCTTGTGATTTCTAAATCACATGACCCAAAAAAAACAAACAGAGATACGTTTTAGAGCTTCTTATTTAGGACACCATCCCCTATGAGGCACTGGCAAATAGTTTCATTTGTAAATAGTTCAGTCACACAATGAAATAGACTGATTGCGGACCCCATATTTAAACTCAAAATTTTGCGGAAACTAGTTTTTGTAACTTTTATTTTGTAACTAATAAAGAATTTTAAAATGGAGTTGCTAAAAAGGAAAATATTTGTATTTAAGTTTTTTTAGAACCAACAAATATATTATAAGAAAAAACCCCGACTAGCAAGAAGCTAGAGGGGACAATATAGTTACATTTTACATCATTCTCACATCGCATTACATTACATGGCAAAGTTTTGGAACCCAATTAGTTAAAAGGGCAGGAACACCAAATAGATCACTCATAAATTTTTGCCGAGCTCCTTAAAATTGTATACCATTAACCGGATGTTATCAACAACCTTTGTGGGAGGAGTGATAAGTTTTTTGAACAGTCTTTCATTCCTAGCCTTCCAAATCCCCCAGAGTGTACCATAACATATGTTGATAAGAACCTTCCTTTTCTTCGTGCATCTGCCCCATTTTGTTGCATAGTCAATTAGTTCTCCCACAGTGTTAAATTGATTGTAAGGCATGTTACACTATCTCCAAATCTATTCCCAGACAGTTTTCACAAAGGTGCAGCTGAGTAAGATATGATATGGGCGTTCGTCCACCACCATACAATGTCCACTCCACATATTGGGTTGATTCTAAGGTTATACCATGCTTGGATACTGTGGTTGTCGGTAATCTTCCCAAATTTGCTCTCCAGACAAAACAAAGAACTTTTATAGGGACTTCATGTGTCCAATCAACTTTAACGCAAGGTACTAGATTGTTTGGCCAATCGATAATATGCCTAACTATGTCAACGTGATATTTACCATCACCTGATAAATCACAACTCCATTTATCTCCATCTGTTGTCGGCTGGAACTGACCCAAGGATCAAGAGAGAGTTGCAAGATCGATGGTATTAGGAGTAGTTTTCCAATTCCATTCCAGCCTACTGATCTCCACTCTATCCTCCATAGTGCATCTTTTTTTCTTTTCCAGTTCATATAGGTTCGGGAACGTTGCCTTTAGTGTTTCATTCCCTGCCTATTTATCTAATGTAATGCACGTAGATACGGGCTAGTCAATTTGGAGATAATAGGGGTCGAAAATGACTTTTTGAAAAAAGATTATTTAGAATAATCTTAACCAAGTTTTATAATATGTCTCAAGGGTTCCGTACATATAAAGAACGCCGAAATTCGAGTTATGACGAAGAAGTTATGGCCCGTCGAAGTTCTACGGCAAAACCGGCACGGCACCGGGAGACGTAAATAGTGAATTTACGATGGATGACTTTTTAACCTTAGTGATCTAAACCAAAGTTGTAGTATATGTTAAACCGAGAACATCCATAAAAAGAACGCCCAAATCTGACTTCGTATGAGGAAGTTATGATTTTTTGAAGTTTCAGATTAGCAGTGTACAACCCGAAACTCGAATTTTAGTTTGAGCGGTTTTTGGCTTACGCGACCTAAATGAGAGTTGAAGATCTCATTAATATAAACTCAACGGTAAAAAGATAAACGAAAACAGAGTCTGTATGAAGGAGTTACGAATTCTTCGCGGTCATTTAACAGTCTAAACGCCTCCTACTGTTAAATTTGAGATCGGTCAAGAATTAGCAAACAGAGTCTAAATAAAAGTTGTAGATCTTGTTTTTACCTACGCGTGGATATAAACAACGTCGAAAACGGAGTTCGTATGCGAAAGTTATGAAATTTTGAAAATCGGCTGATTTCCACCCTGTGTGCGATGCCACGTGTCAGCACCAGGCTTTGCCTTGGTGCCCAAGTAGGCTCACGACATGAGCATCAAGAAACTCATGACGTGAGTGATCCTCCAGCCTCCTATAAATAGAGATGCCCCCCTCCATTCATTCTCACACCTCCCTTCACTTCCTTTTCTCTTTAGAACTTCTCTCTAGCCCCAAAACCCCCCGAAAAGCCTAGGGAACCTCCCTAGCACGAGGCGGAAGCCCCGAAGTGCCCGGCGGCTCTGAGAAGAAGAGCCTTTCGGCTCATGAACGCTGCTCCAGCGAAGCCCGATTTTGCGAAAAATCCGCTGTAAGTAAGCTACGCTTACGCAAATTTTAATATAGCTTCCAAATGATTATAGTAAAGTTATTAGGACTTTAAAATAATTATTTGGGCTATTATTATGAGTTATATTGAGTGTTATTTAACACTTATATAATAAAAATAATAGCTAGGCTATTAATTTTTCGCGGTTATCGTTAGACTAAACCCTAGTGGTATTGATACTAGGTTTTATCGAAGAAAATCGTTTTGAGAGTATCGAAGCGTTGTCCGAGTGCTGAGTCACCACCTTATAGGTGAGTGCATAGTTACTTTCATCTTACACATAGATATGAAGTATTTTATATAAATTACGTGCTATGTGTGCATATTATCTGAATACTTGTTGTCTATGCTAGATGAACGATTTTATACACGTTTTAAGCGATTTAAACTGTATATGTATTTTATATCTACGAAAATGTTGGGATAAAACACGGGTAGATATAATAGATGGAATATGAGCTGGACGATGAGTTGAGAGGTGTTATTGACCACGAGTTGAGGGTGAGAGGTGAACGATGTGAGAAGCCTTTTCCCAAACGATGGCCCCGTCATTCAGCAGAGTATGGATAACAACCACAGACTATTCTAGATAGTCCAGTGGAACACTAGCAGGCTCGCAACCTGTAGGTGTTGTGAACGATGTGTTCACCCGATGTACTCTAAACCTAGGTGATCATGCATACTTGATGCCTAAACCCTGGTGATCATGCATACTTGATGCCTAAACCCTGGTGATCATGCAGACTTGATGCCTAAACCCTGGTGATCATGCAGACTTGATACCTAAACCTTGGTGATCATGCAGACTTGATGCCTAAACCCTGACGACTATGCAGACTTAGTGCCCGTTGTGTAAACCGTGGCAATGATGGACTTCGTGTCGATTCCTTAGGATGATCCTTAGGAATGTATGAACGAGGAATGGTTGATTCTTAGGGTAGATCCTGAAGAGTAAAGAAGATAATAGGGATGGGTAATTGGGTTGATTGTTTGATGTTTAAACATAATAATTATATTATTGTGGGTTGAAAACCCTATGTACTCACCAGATTTCCCAACCTGACTCACTCAGTTTATTTATATCACAGGTGTCGATATGAAGTGACATTACACTGAGAGATTAAAGAGATGTAGATCACTAGTAAGTTTTGTTTATGCTTATGTTTATGTATTGACGATGACATCCCAAACGTTTTAAAATAAAGAAAATATGTTTCTTCAAAAATGTTTTAATAACGTATTTATCATGTTTTTCTGGGAACAAATTCCGCAACATTTTTATGAAAAGAAATACTCTGATTTTTATAAAGCACAAACAAAATCGGTCTTTTCTGGCCGTGAAAATGGGGATGTCACAGTTGGTATCAGAGCATTAGTTTAAGCAAACTAGGAATATGGATTTATTTCTAGACTTAAACTTAGAATGCTAAGCAATGAATGTGAGGTGTGTGTCTAATAGATTTAGGTAATACACCTGAATAGACACAAGCACTAGCTTATTTTAGGGATGATGTCTAAATTGCTTTTACGTGCTAAATGATTTGTTATGCTTTATGCTATAGTTTGATCAGATCTATGGTCTGTTGCCGGCCGGATCTGGAAACCTTATGTGTTTAAGATTCTAAACGTACGAATACGATATTAGAACTAGCATGTAAACGTTTTGGAGTGATAAGGATGATTTAAATGTCAATCCTAAATAAAGATCTAGATTCACCTTATTCGGTGTATAGATCAAGATGGCAAGGACCCGTAGCGTAAACGTGAATGCAAATGGGAACCGAGATCAGCCCCCAGTGATTGAGCAAATACCGGTTATGGCGGCCGCTGTTGAGCCAATAACGATGGCCGGAGTGCAAGCGATGATCCAGGCGATGTTGGATCGCCAAATGGAGGAAAATAAATGTTTTCTCCAGCAAAATCGAGAGGAAGCGGCCATATAGATTGAACAGCCCGAGTTGAACGAAGGGCGGACTGAGGAGGGAAACTACAGTGGGACTGTTGGTCAAGCCAACCCACCGATAGTTAGGAAAAACCACCAGGATGGAGGAAATGATGGACGTGGATGTAAATACAAGGATTTCATGGCGTCCAAACCACCGAGTCTATCTGGAAGCCCGACGCCGGTGGAAGTTATGAACTGGATCTCCGAGATGGAGACAATGTTTGAGAGTTGCGAGTGTAGCAACAGACAGAAAACCGCCCTCGCGATCCCTCTGTTAAAGTCTGGAGTACTGAGCCGGTGGAAGCTACTAGCTAACACGATGCCCAAGGGAGAAGCAAGTAAGATGTCTTGGGAAGATTTCCTGGTGCAACTAAAAATGCAGTACTGCTATGAGCAGGATCTTCTAGAGATCTACAATGAGTTCCTGAATCTGAGAAAGGGAAGAATGAGCGTTACAGAATACGCTGCAAGCTTTACGGAAAAGATGAAGTTGGTTCCTTACCTAGTTCCAACTGAGCTCTCCAAGGTCAACAAGTTTGCCCATGGATTACCAGCAGACTTTGGACCAATGGCCAAGCAAGCAACCACTTTGAAAGGAGCCATCTGGGCAACCAGGAATGTTGAGACCCAAATTAGGGAAAAGGGTCTGGAGAGAGCTGAAGTTGGCGAGAAAAGGAAGCATGAAGGATCTTCAAAATCCAACAAAGAAAGGAAATTCTCAAAGACTGAAGAAGGAGGAGGAGGTGAAACCAAGTGGTGCGAGAAGTGTAAAAAGAAGCATTTCGGGAAATATGGCGATAAGGTGACTTGCTACAAATGTGGAAAGACAGGGCATTACGCCAGCAAGTGTGCGTCCAACAAGAAGGTGTGTTATGGATGTAACAAAGAAGGGCATCTTTCTAGGGACTGCCCGAGGAAAAATAAAGTAGCAAGACCAGAAACGCCACCGAGGCTAAGGGCATTTCACATGATCCTCGACGAAGCAGAAAACCATGCGAGGAATCAAGGATAAGGACTTCATATCCGTAGATCAAGTTATGCAGTAGCCATAGTATCGTATGATGTAGCCTATTAGAGGCATAGTCTATGGTGAACTTGAACACCTATGTAATAGTTTCAAGAAATAATATAGTCTTCGTTTTGTTATCTAGTGTGTTAAACTGTTATGTGATTTTCTTGCATGGTGACTTGGAAAACTGCGAGACAATACTTGGGACGAGTATGAGTAGGTGTGAAAGGTAGTAGACGCATATACTACCGGAAGCACAAGACTCACGCTTGGATCAGGGAAAGTCACAAGGTTACCAAGAAGCCAGTAATTGATTCCGTTATATTCGAGCATGTCGTTACCATCGTTTCGGTAATGACTAAGAAGATGATTGTTATTCCGACCTTAGTGGTCATATCAAATCAAGTCCGACTGAGATGAATATGCTACGTGGTTCAGAGACCCAAGTTTGATGTAGCATCTGACTTAAGCCGGAAGATTGAAATAAAAGATAATCGAAGCAACCAATAGGAGTATCGTGAATCGCCGTTAAAGTAAGAAGCTTGTAGCTAGAAATGCTACATATTGAAATGTGATTGTATCACATTAGAACATGAAGGAAGATATATTATGTTCTGGAATTTTGACTCTAAAAGACCTGAGTCTGAGCGTTGTAACATACGATGAGAGGTCATTAGAATATAACACATTGGTCCATGATAGTAATAAAAGAACTTATGTTAAGTTCGTATCCAGTGAGGATCAAGATTGTGACTTGAAGGTCATAATTTGGATTCTAACGTGAGATAGGGAGCAAGTGCAAGATCGAGCACCGCCTACAGTCAGGAAGTCTTAGAGTTAGATACTCGTTCGAAGAAACATCAAAGTTACGGTTATTACTTAGAATGAAGAGTTAACGTATGGAGTCATCATGTGAGCCCTGTTTCTTTGATGATTCCAGGACGTAATCATCCTAAGGGGGAGATAATTGTAACGTCTGTAGATCCGGGCTAGTCAATTTGGAGATAATAGGGGTCGAAAATGACTTTTCGACAAAAGATTATTTAGAATAAATAATCTTAACCAAGTTGTATAATATGTCTCAAGGGTTCCGTACATATAAAGAATGCCGAAATCCGAGTTATAACGAAGAAGTTATGGCTCGTCGAAGTTTTACGGCAAAACCGGCACGACACCGGGAGACGTAAATAGTGAATTTACGATGGAGGAATTTTTAGCCTTAGTGATCTAAACCAAAGTTGTAGTATATGTTAAACCGAGAACATCCATAAAAAGAACGCCCAAATCTGACTTCATATGAGGAAGTTATGATTTTTCGAAGTTTCAGATTAGCAGTGTACAACCCGAAACTCGAATTTTAGTTTGAGCGGTTTTTGGCTTACACGACCTAAATGAGAGTTGAAGATCTCATTAATATAAACTCAACGGTAAAAAGATAAACGAAAACAGAGTCCGTATGAAGGAGTTACGAATTCTTCGCGGTCATTTAACAGTCTAAACGTCTCCTACTGTTAAATTTGAGATTGGTCGAGAATTAGCCAATGGAGTCTAAATTAAAGTTGTAGATCTTGTTTTTACCTAAGCGTGGATATAAAGAACGTCGAAAATGGAGTTCGTATGCGAAAGTTATGAATTTTTGAAAATCGGTTGATTTCCACCCTGTGTGCGATGCCACGTGTCAGCACCAGGCTTTGCCTTGGTGCCAAAGTAGGCTCACGACGTGAGCATCAAGAAACTCACGACGTGAGTGATCCTCCAGCCTCCTATAAATAGAGATGCCCCCCTCTATTCATTCTCACACCTCCCTTCTCTTCCTTTTCTCTCTAGAACTTCTCTCTAGCCCCGAAACCCCCCGAAAAGCCTATGGAACCTCCCTAGCACGAGCCGGAAGCCCCGGAGTGTCCGACGGCTCTGAGAAGAAGAGCCTTTCGGCTCGTGAACGCTACTCCAGCGAAGCCCGGTTTTGTGAAAAACTCACTGTAAGTAAGCTACGCTTACGCAAATTTTAATATAGCTTCCAAATGATTATAGTAAAGTTATTAGGACTTTAAAATAATTATTTGGGCTATTATTATGAGTTATATTGAGTGTTATTTAACACTTATATAATAAAAATAATAGCTAGGCTATTAATTTGTCGCGGTTATCGTTACACTAAACCCTAGTGGTATTGATACGAGGTTTTATCGAAGAAAATCGTTTTGAGAGTATCGAAGCGTTGTCCGAGTGCTGAGTCACCACCTTTTAGGTGAGTGCATAGTTACTTTCATATTAAACATAGATATGAAGTATTTTATATAAATTACGTGCTATGTGTGCATATTATCTGAATACTTGTTGTCTATGCTAGATGAACAATTTTATACATGTTTTAAACGATTTAAACTGTATATGTATTTTGTATCTACGAAAATGTTGGGATAAAACTGTTGGATTTTGAGCATTCTAACACTCCTAAGTGTACATGCAACCCTAAATACCTTGGATCTATGTTTTCTCTATTATACATGCAAATATGAATATTCCAAGGTATTCATCCTAACTAGCATAAGAACATGGATTCATATGAATATAACAAGTTAGAATTACATACCTTTTGGTGTAGATTGTCTTCATGAAGCTTGAGTGCCTAGTGCCCCAAGTGTGACACCTCAAATGGTTCACACAACACCAAATACACTTGGAATAACTTGAGAGAAACACCACACTTCATGAAAATCGGCTAGCCCTTTCTTCCTAACTTAGTTGCCGATTTTGTCAAAGAATATGATCTTATATAGTTGTTACAATTAGGGTAAACCCTAAATGTCATGACTTTCCATTTCCTTGGATCCATGGGTTCAAATACACCATGGAGAATCCATGGAGCATCATATGGGTTTTAGCCCAACTTGATAATCCAGGGAGCATTAGCCCACTATACAAGTATGGATGATTTACACAATCAACCCATATATTTAATTAGTCTTCTTTTGATCACTTAATTAATTCTAGATTAATTCTTGATCAATACTAATTAAATAATCTTCTTTTAATATATTATAACTTATAATATATTAACAAACCTTAAGTGTTATTTCTCTCATTATAGTCTATCCAAATGCATGATGCCATGCAACCCAAATGGACCATGCCGGGTCGGGTCAAGTCTTACCAATTAAAGTTATGGACTTAGACATTAATCCAACAGTCTCCCACTTGTATAAGTCTAAAACTATTATTGTGTATGACTTCAAGACCCAACTGGAAATCGTAGCTCTCAAAAGCTTCTGTCGAACTCTGACCTTGTAGATAAACTCTGACCTTTGTCAATGACTTGTCCATTAGATAAGGGGTCATATATTCCTCCATTCTAGATATCATATGGACTGAGACATGGATTATCAATCATTCTCTCTGTCCATTTTTTGTTTCCCGATTTTCGATTTGTGATGAATGACTGATTGAACAAATTAAATCAGTCCTGGCTTGGCCAAGCACTCACATGTGTCATCGCTATATCATCAAGGGGCCCACAGATATCGGTTTTATCCCGAAGGTAAAAGGAATAGATAAACTTTGACTCATATGGCTTGTTCTGCTACTTGTTGAATCATACACAAAGGCGCGTTTTATAACATCGAGTTACCAATGTGTTTTCGTGCAATCAATGTACAACCAACTCATATCTCTAGGTTTGAAGAATATAAGATATTATCGTCTCATGATCACTCGTGATAAAATCCATGAAGTGATTCAAATGAGCGCAGGTTGAATCCAATACTCAGAACGTATGAGCACTCATGAGTGTTGTAGCACAACTTTTTCCACCAACTTGGACCTCTACAAGCCAACCCATGACAGTCTTTATTCATATCTACTTCCAACATATGACTGAGTGTGGATGGTTTGAATAACTTAGTCATTCCGGAAGAATAACCTAGTTAGTATGGAAGTCAAAACATGCAAAGTGAAACACAAGAATAAATGAATCAAATATGGTATCAAACCCTATGAATATAAATAGACCACTTTTATTTATCACCATATTGATTACTCATTATTCATTGTTTCGGTTTTATCAACTTTATACTTGAATTAAAAACACTACTTGTCCCATGCTCCAAGCATGTACACTATGTTTTTCAAAACAATAGCTTTGCCATACACCAAGTATGCACTCTATGTTTATCTATGATCCTTACTTTGTGAAATAAACCAATTGACCAAACTTTCAATGATTCTAATTTCACACTCCCAAATCGAAATCTTGTTAGGCTTTAAACTTAAATGCACTACCCTCTTGCAATGAATGTGTACAAAGTCACAAAGACTTGTCAACAACCATTACAGAGTATTCCAATGAAGACCTACTCCATGGACACAAAGCCTTATGTTCAAAGTATGCATTGCTTTAAACATGCTTCTTGCACTAAGTTCTTTCTAATCTTACATAGATTGCTTTTATCTATAGAGACAACTCTGTTTCCCATTTTGACTACTACTTCTGAACAAGAGTTGCCTCTTTTCAGACTATGTCAATATGGCCCTTCCAAAATTCACACTATACTTCCAACTGTCCTTGAGCAACCAATCTTTGGTAAACCTTAGATTGTCCTCGACAATTGCTTAATCACTTTAGTCATATCTAATTCTAGACATTTTCCTCCTTAATGCCCCAAGGCATTTGGAAAATTCAGAAAGAATAAATATTATAGCACAAGTAATCGATCTTGTACCCAAAGTAAATGGACACGATTCATGATGTTTCACATAAAGACATGGTTCTAGACCAGACTTTTGCCATAATAATTTTTTTTTGTTTGCCATATTCTCAAAATTTTACTATGAAAAGGGACGTCGTAATCATAATCGACTTTTGAGAACGCAATATATAGAATTTCTTAAGTTGAACCAATCCAACATGAAATTCATATATATATATATATATATATATATATATATATATATATATATATATATTCTTGACTAAAGGTGATTAAAGTCTCAATATAAGCTCTTTAGAATGATTATAAACTCAATCTAAGCTTTTCATAATTGAAATGAAGTATAATTTCTTCTCCCTTAATTATAGCAAAACAACTTTTTCAACCCCTGCAACCTCACGAATTGAAACTTTTGTTTTCTATAATTAACATTGCTAACTTGCAATACTTATCATAATTATCATGCTCCCACTAACATGATGATTATTGGCATAACACTTATCCTCCCACTAGCTTTGACATGTACTCAGAAATCAGCTATTGACTTTTTTACCAAAGTTCAGATTTCTGATACTAAATTGCTTTGATAAGACTTTACCAAAATTATACACCTTATCTTAGATAGCTCACAGGTGTGTCTAAACAATTTTAGAACTATGAAAAGGAATGTTGTAATCATAGTCTCAATTGGTTAGACCTTTGCTATTTCTCATAACTCCATGTTAGTGTGCCTACTAACAACTTTGAGAATGCAAAGATTACTATCTACTTAGTGGAAGTGTTTCCTCACCATTATTTTCATGAATTGGAGAGAAACCTTATGACACTTAGATTTTTATGGTGTATGAGTTCATACCCATATGAATTTGTCAAAACCATAATCACAAGACAAGGTTAGTGACAAATCCAAACTCATGTGGATTGAACTTGTGCAATCTTAAGTTCTTGCCATTTGGCAGCACAAGGGCCTGCCATAGCTTCCAAGTAGGTCTGCAACCAATTAAGGACTCTAAGAACGCATATGCAAAGCCAACTTTAAGTGGAATGGGCACAGAAATGTCAACACGATAGGTTATACACCTCAAGTCGTGTGCTAGTGAATAATTCCAGGTTTTCTTAGATCTTGAGATTTTCAAGACCTTTAAGACTCCCACTGTCCTCTTGAAATATAAGACTCTCTTGTCACATATTCAAGGGATAGTGCGGATTCTTTATCAAGACAAACACTTCACACAATTGGCCTAAGTTGGTCTCTGTTTTATCCAAAACATCACAACTTACCAATTTCAAATGTACAAGAGTAGATAACCTTTTACTCTTACATTTGACTAGTGTTAATAAACCTTCTTTAAGATATGTCACTCAAGTTACAATCTTGGAGTATGACTCTAAGAATTGTTTTGGAACGAAGTATGACTCATCTTCTTGATTTGACCACTTCAACAATACATAGCTCCTCTTCTTAGCTATCAGAATGCACTCAGAGGATGAATTGTGATAAGGTCTCTTAATCATTAAGATGATCATATAACATGATACTAAAGTACTCTCCCATCTTTTCAGATTTGAGAAACTTTTATCCTTCTGCCTAATTTGATTCTTCTCATTCATTCTGCCATACATCGAAATTTTTCCAATGTATCAGAATTATACTTAATCTTGTAAGTATAATCATATTTACTAAACCTTAGTAAATCATGACGAATAGTCTTCTCCATCTTTTGTGGTGGACTTTGACAAGTGCACATGAATGTGTACTCGATCCCTTAGTCCTTTACTTGACTCACACATCCATGTGAACAAGTAATTAGTCTAAATTTTCCAATGCTTGAAAGTTCTCATTCATCATACTATAAAACTTGTATGATTCCAAGTTTCTATCCAATTGAAACTTGGGTGATGAGAGTCTTTCCTTATTTGGTAAATTTAGACACTACCACAAATGAAAGAATCAATTTCATATTCCGATGTTGCTATCAATGAAATCATGTAAACAACAATTTCTTTCACAAATGTCATTGTAAGGATACTTAAAATAAATAAAATCAAAAATTTCCTTTTATTTTAAAACTTTGCGGAAAAACTTATCCTTACAATCCATATGAAAACCTTGTTGTTATATATTCCTAAGCAATGTGTCATTACTCCTGAGTAACAGCTTTAAAATTCTGATGCGATTGAAGTCCATCTTCGCGATCAGAAGCAGCATATACTTTCCTTAAGCTTTCTCTCTTTTTTTCCCTTTGATTCTTATAACATCACCATGTGACTCAGTCACATTATGTAATAAGAATCTCCAAATAGGAGCTTAACAAAGAGACAATGGACTTTACCTGAAATAAAGTCAAACTCATTGACTTTACCATCCTTAGGTAAGTTTGGCAGCTTCATAACCAAAGCCCCTTCCTTTGGCAATAGAAACATATGGAGCCTTAGGTAATAGTACATGAGACCATCTCAGACTTAGCCTTTCTCTTTACCATTTTGTAAACCAAGTTGACTAAGGCCAATCCCTTTCCATTGGGAAGAGAATGCTTTTCTGGATTTCCTGTGTCGCTATTGTCCCTGTCCATAAAGTTTTGGAAAGTTGATCTCCTAATCACATTTGCTTTACTAGCCTTCCAAATCATTGCTGATTCAGCAGTACCAAGCAAATAGATAAGATCATTAAGGGTCTTGTCATAGTCTGTTTCATAGGAGTCCCAAAGGAACTCACTATGTGATTTAGAAAGTGATTGAACATCCAACTTTCTCAAGACTTTGACACCCAACTCTCCCGGCTTGTCAAAATGTGACTTCATCTCCAAGATGTGATCACACCTAGACCTTGCCTTGCCAATAGGGCTTGAGTAACCTCGAACTTGTGGGTTAGGGAGAATAATTAGAGGAGGTGGAGGAGGTGAAGTTCCAAGAGATTTAGGAAGATCATAGATGTCTGAACTAGACATCTTTTGGGAGATATTCAAGTTTAGTTGATTTAAAAGTCCTTAATATAACACCCAATATGAAATATTAAGGCTAGGACCCAACAACCTATTTATAACTGGAAGAGGGATGCCGTAATCCAAGTTATAAAATAGTTGAAGGTAGGTAAATGACGATTTACCAATTTCCAGCATGAAAAACGAAATATAATTAAGTTTTAATTGGATTTGAAACTCCTAGATCTTTTGATATTCATTGAACTTTTTTCAATGGCATGTTTCAATCTCGAGTGTGCCCTTTAGGTTTTGTGACTGGGATGCCGAGGATCACAAAACAAGGTGTGAAGTAACCATGCAAATTACTTGGTACTCTTAAATGTTTATCACCCAACCGATGTGCTGGTAAACCACACACGATCCACCGGCCTATGATTAAACTTTAAGAAACCCTTTGCCTACCTTGTTAAATCAGGCTAGTGTGCCGGTAAACCACACACACTCCACCAACCGACTTAAGCAAAGTGCCAAGTGTAATTTCATGGGTTAGCACCTTATTCACATTTTCCTAAGTAACTAAGATTAGGAATTATAAGTGTTTAGTTACTTAGTATTTATCATCAATACTTTTAATGAAGGGAGAACTTATAGTCTTTGTCCTACCCGATCGGCTAACGACCCTCCTCCAGTCAAGGAAGCGGTGGGTGAGAGTGGACACCCATTAAACTGCCACTTTATAGGCAGTAACCTTATACCCCCCCCCCCCCTTATAGACCGGCTTCGTGAATGAGGCCTACTAATGGTAAGACTAACTTTTACTCTTATATATATATATATATATATATATATATATATATATATATATATATATGTATATATATATATATATATATATTATTGACTTATAATATTATAAAGTATAAGGATTGAATTTTAACTTTTAAAATCCTAAGGGCTTAACTTGGAATTAAAGTATTCATAAGAGAAAACTTTACAAATTCCAAAACTTGAGGGCAAGTTTTGAAACTATTCAAAACTAATTAATTCCATAACTTATGAGTTTAAAGTAGTTTTAATTAAAAGACTCTTCAAGTTCCATAACTTGAGGACAAGTTATGGAAGACTTTAAACTATTAAAGAATGTAACTTTTCTTTATTTTGTAACTTATGGAATTAATATTGGTTACACATTTTAATGATTTAATGAAGTGACTCTTGAACCTCCATAACTTGAGGACAAGTTATGGAGTCATAAAACCATTTAATGAGAACAAAACTCTTCATATTTGTAACCATTGCCAACTTTTATGAGTTTTAAGAAACTTTAATGTGACTTTTCATGTAACTTGAGGACAAGTTACACAAACACATTTTAGAATCCACTCTTAGATTTAAATGGATCAAAGACATATAATCAATCAACCTTTTCTATTAATCTAAGCAACTCATATGAACATGATAATTGAAATCAAAAATTTTCAAGTAATTAGCATAACACTTAAACAAATACAAAACATGAATCTATTGACAATTATCTTTGAAATTGGATTAGTATGAACATTACCATATCAAAAATAAGTTTATAAGTCCAAAAACAGCTTAGGGTAATGTTTCTAGTCCAATTCCAGCCAAAACAGTCGAATATGTGTTGTCTGGGGGTCCAACTCTTCGAATGCACGAACAAACTCGGCGAGTTGGATGAATTTTGCCTTGGACTCGGCGAGTTCATCAGTGGACTCGGCGAGTCCAGTGCCTAGAATGCTCGAAATTCGACTTTTTCAGCAATTTGCATCAAGTATAATTGAAAACAAGCCTAGTCTCTGATACCACTGTTGGGTTTTGAGCATTCTAACACTCCTAAGTGTACATGCAACCCTAAATACCTTGGATCTATGTTTTCTCTATTATACATGCAAATATGAATATTCCAAGCTATTCATCCTAACTAGCATAAGAACATGGATTCATATGAATATAACAACTTAGAATTACACACCTTTTGGTGTAGATTGTCTTCATGAAGCTTAAGTGCCTAGTGCCCCAAGTGTGACACCTCAAATGGTTCACACAACATCAAATACACTTGGAATAACTTGAGAGAAACACCACACTTCATGAAAATCGGCTAGCCCTTTCTTCCTAACTTAGTTGCCGATTTTGTCAAAGAATATGATCTTATATAGTTGTTACAATTAGGGTAAACCCTAAATGTCATGACTTTCCATTTCCTTGGATCCATGGGTTCAAATACACCATGGAGCATCCATGGAGCATCATATGGGTTTTAGCCCAACTTGATAATCCATGGAGCATTAGCCCACTATACAAGTATGGATGATTTACATAATCAACCCATATATTTAATTAGTCTTCTTTTGATCACTTAATTAATTCTAGATTAATTCTTGATCAATACTAATTAAATAATATTCTTTTAATATATTATAACTTATAATATATTAACAAACCTTAAGTGTTATTTCTCTCATTATAGTCTATCCAAATGCATGATGTCATGCAACCCAAATGGACCATGCCAGGTCGGGTCAAGTCTTACCAATTAAAGTTATGGACTTAGACATTAATCCAACAAAAACACAGGTAGATATAATAGATGTAATATGAGCTGGATGATGAGTTGAGAGGTGTTATAGACCAAGAGGTGAGGGTGAGAGGTGAACGATGTGAGAAGCCTTTTCCCAAACGATGACCCCGTCATTCAGCAGAGTATGGATGACAACCACAGACTATTCTAGACAGTCCAGTGGAACACTAGCAGGCTCGCAACCTATAGGTGTTGTGAACGATGTGTTCACCCGGTGTACTCTAAACCTAGGTGATCATGCATACTTGATGCCTAAACCCTGGTGATCATGCAGACTTGATGCCTAAACCCTGGTGATCATGTAGACTTGATACCTAAACCTTGGTGATCATGGAAACTTGATGCCTAAACCCTGGCGACTATGCAGACTTAGTGCCCGTTGTGTAAACCGTGGCAACGATGGACTTCGTGCCGATTCCTTAGGATGATCCTTAGGAATGTATGAACGAGGAATGGTTGATTCTTAGGGTAGATCCTTAAGAGTAAAGAAGATAATGGGGATGGGTAATTGGTTTGATTGTTTGATGTTTAAACATAATAATTATATTATTGTGGGTTGAAAACCCTATGTACTCACCAGGTTTCCCAACCTGACCCACTCAGTTTATTTATATCACAGATGTCGATATGAAGTGACATTACACTAAGAGATTAAAGAGATGTAGATCACTAGTAAGTTCTGTTTATGCTTATGTTTCTGTATTGACGATGACATCCCAAACGTTTTAAAATGAATAAAATACGTTTCTTCGAAAATGTTTTAATAACGTATTTATCATGTTTTTCTGGGAACAAATTCCGCAACATTTTTATGAAAAGAAATACTCTGATTTTTATAAAGCATAAACAAAATCGATCTTTTCTAGCCGTGAAAATGGGGATGTCACATCTAACCAGAACAATGACTTGTCACCCCTTTTCACCTTTTTCTTCATAATGACCTCCATGGGTACACATACCTTTCTCAATTCTGCATCAACAGTATTCTTCCATACCCAAGTAATTGATCGATTGGCTAAGCTTGATTCTGCTCTTGAGCGTTCCTTCGATAACTTGGCTCCATAGTGTGTTTTGGTTCAATCTTAATCGCCACTACCACTTCGCGATAGGGATAGGTTAAGGGCCCTAAAAGAGCCAAGTCCAAGTCCCCTTGCTTCTTTGTGCTCTAGAATTTTCTTCCCAGGCCACCCAAATTATTTTTTTCGTAGTTTTCCGTTTCACCCCACATAAATTTCCTTCGATCCGTTCAAGTGAGTTAATGACTCCCATCAGTGCGATGAAGAGAGAGAAGGAGTAAGTATGGATGTTTCCAAGGACTAATTTGATGAGTTTCATCCTTCCACCAAATGAAAATGATTTCGCCTTCCATAATGATAGCTTCCCTTTGAATCTGTCAATTACAGGCTACCAAATTTTCTGAAGATTCATATTGGCTCCTATCGGTACTCCAAGGTATGTGAACGGGAGGGTTGAGGGCTCACAGGCAAGAGGGGCTGACATTCTGGAAGTCTCACACAACGATGATCCAACACCAAACACCTTTAATTTATGGAAATTAACTTAAGTCCCGAGGAGATGTTTGAACACACTGGCAGATTAGCAAGAGGCTGTAATTCCTCATTCATAATGTTTGTGGCCAAGGTTAAAGATCATTTATCACCGTGGGACTTTCGTCCCATAAGTCTCATTAGATGTCTCTATAAGATCGTTGCCAAAGTGTTAGCCTGTCAACTCAAGAAGGTGGTTGGACTCACATTGGATGAAGTACAGTCCGACTATGTGGAAGGAAGAAGTATTCTTGATGTCCCCCTCATTGTAAATGAAATTTGCTCATGGTCAAAGAAGATGAAAAAGAAGATATTATTTTTTAAGGTAGATTTCGATAAGGCGTTTGACTCCGTTAATTGGAGTTTTTGTTGACTCAATTGGAGGGGTTCAGAGCCAACGGCGAAGCTATCGTCGGAGCTTTAGATAGTAAGTTCTTTGAAATTGCAATAGTTCACATATTGTTGAAGTTTTTGAGCGACAGGGTATGATCAGAACAGCAAGCGGGGAAGAAACAACTTACAAACAGGTTATGTAAACATCTTCAAATCTTCTTCGGAATCTAAATTGCAATCGAATCAAATACCTTTTTGATGTTTGGGATTTTTCAAATGATGGCGATCAATAATAGGAGTCGGGGGATGGATTCTTGCAGTCACAAACTTGTGATAGGGTTTTCACAGACAGAGGGGGCGTCAGAGGTGGGCGACACTGGTGGATGAAGGCGACGAGTGGTAGACGACCGTCGGTGATGACGGTAATTATGGTTGTGTTGTGCCCTTCAAGGTGGTTTTAAAAAGCGGAGGATGGATGGAGAAAACCTAGGTAGCTGAAGTCAAAAGTTACCATAATTATAGGATATTATTTGTGGAAACTAATTATCAAATTACCTATTTACCCTTATTTATTTATTTAATTAATTATTTTTATTTCAAATTTTGATTGGCCCACATTTATACATACAATAACATAATAATTACTTTAAACACCTGAACCTAGCTCTCTCTCTCTCTCTCTCTTACTATATATATATATATATATATATATATATATATACACACACACACATAGCACATAATTTATATAAAATACTTCATATCTATGCGTAAGATGAAAGTGACCATACAATCACATAATAAGGAGTGATTCGGACAGCACTTCGCTTCTTAAAATAATCTTCTTTGACGAAAACAGGAAGTTTGCTTGAAAATCGGGCTCCGCGTGGGCAGAGTTTCAAACCGAAAAACTCTTTTTCTCGAAGCCTTCGGGCTCTTCGAGGCTTTCTCCTAGAGCTAGAAAGGTTTCCTAGGCTTTGGGGTGGATTAGCGTGGCTAGAGAGAGAGTATAGTGAGAATGGTAGTTGAAAATGTGAGGAAAATGGGCTGCACCTCGCACCCTTTTATAGGCTGAGGCCGAGGACTACGTTGGGCGTAGTTCCGAGGTACGATGGGCGTACACCGAGGTTCGTACAGACATGTCATCAAACTGTTGGGGCGACGTGGACCGCTTCGGAACAACATAAAAGGTCAAACCGCGGGGCGTACCACCTTCGCACGTGGGGCGTACTTTGGTACGCTTGGCATCCGAGGATACGCTGGGCATACCCCGCGCACCCAGCTTCGAGATTTCCCACTCCGACTTCAAAAATTCATATCTTTTGCATACAAGCTCCGTTTTTGATATTCTTTATATCCATGCGTTGGCGGGACCGTACTCTACGACTTTCATTTTGACTTCGTCTGCTAATTCTTAACCGATTTATTATTCGAACTTTGGCATGTGCACTCCTAAGCTCAAACTTAGAAAAATAACAACTTCCTCATACGAAGTTAGATTTGGGCGTTCTTTTTATGAACATTTTCGATTTAACGAACACTATGACTTTTTTTGAGATCGCTAAGGCTAAAAGGTCATCTATTGTAAATTCACTATTTACGTCATGTAGTGTCGTGTCGGTTCTATCGCGAAACTTCGACAGGCCATAACTTCTTCATTATAACTCGGATTTCGGCATTCTTTATACATCCAGAATCCTTGTCACGACCACTACAACTTTCTTCATCGATATCGGGTTTATCTAACATTTTATTTTTGACGCTTATTTTTATCATTTATTTATTATATTATTATAAACAAGTAATAAGCACATAATATTCAAGTAATTTATCTTTATTACTTTAAAATGGGTTATAATGGTTGACCTAGACTATTACACCATCATTAGTGTTCAACCCAGAAACATTGGCGTTACAAAAATGCATAATATCACATAACTCAATATAAGCACATAGGACCCTCTGGTCGATAACTCAAATAAGACCCTTTTGTCACTCAATGTTACCACTCAGGTAAGTATAGTGAGAAGACTCGCCTTGGAAGTAAGCCAGTAGTTCTTAGTACCCCGCGAACAGTCTAGACTCCACCTACATAATATAATTATCTCTAATAAGCAATTTGTAATAACCACTTCAAGATGCTAAGCTAACTCCTCCACTAAATCTCAAAAGGGTGAAAATACCATTTTACCCCTCCATGGTCTCCAAGGTCCACAGTTAACCAAACCCCAAAAGTCAATGAAAGTCAACGCTCAAGTCAATAGTCCATGTTGACTAAACTCATCGACTGCATCTATACGACTCGTCGAGTTCTTTTGCTTTCTCTGAAGTATTGGGAAAATCTAAGTTAACTCATCAAGTCGTCTTATCAACTCGTCGAGTTGTAGCGCGTCCAGTCTATTGGGGAAAACCCTAACTGACTCGTCGAGTTGGCTCATGCACTCATCGAGTCCCTCTAGAACAATTCTCATCCAGACAATTCCAAGTAGAAATAATGTCCCAAACTCTAGATCTAGCCTCCCAAGGCTGAAATATCACATAAAGCTACAAGCTTTACGTCCATGCATGGCATCTAGGGATCGAAATTCCATAATAAGCTCTATATGGGGGTTTAATGCATAAAAGCTTGTCACTAGCTTGACAAAGCTTGGACCTTTGGGTTCAAAGGAGCACATTTTGTCCAGATCTGATGTTTCAACTTCATGTCATGCTCAAATGACTCAATAACCAAAAGATGGATGGGAGAAAGCCCTAAAACTCTCTAGAAAGAGATCTAACAAAAGAAATCATCAAGGTGGTAGAATTTTACCTCCAAACAGAAGCTAACACTGAAGAACACTAGATCCAAAAGTCCCTCCTCGTTCCAAGCCTTGTTTCACTCCAACCTCCTTCCAAAAGTGCACTAAAACACACAAAATTAGCCCCTCTTTCTCTCACACAAGGTTACAACTCGGTTAGCGTTTCTCACAGAGTGTTAGGGTGATAAGGGAGGCGGAAATGGAGGCTTAAGGTCCTTTAAATAGGACACAAACCCTGAAAAATAGGGTTTTCTCACTCAGCACCTACTCCTCGAGTTGGGGTCCTCCAACTCGTCAAGTAGATTCTAAAAATCATGTGGCCATTAACTCCTCTACTCAGCGAGTTGGGGCATCCAACTCGTCGAGTTGCTCTGACATTACAAATGTAAATTAATTAAATATTATACTTGTGAGTCGGGATGTTACAATTCTCCCCCACTATAATCATACTTCGCCCTTGAAGTCATCCTCTGGAAACAACTCTGGGTACTGCTCCCGTATCTCGAACTCCGACTCTCAAGTACACTTGGATCCCTTCCGATGTTTCAACTAAACCTGAACCAAGGGCACCTCTTTATTCCTCAAGACCTTCACCTTCCTATCCAAGATCGCTATCGGCCCCTCAATGTAGTTCAGGCTTGCATCTACCTGAATGTCCTCTAAAGGGACCACTACCGTATCATCGGCTACACACTTCCTTAGCTGGGACACGCGGAAGGTGTTATGAATCTGACTCGACTCTGCAGGCTTCTCCAACCGATAAGCTACCTTACCCACTCGGGCAATCACTCTGAAAGGGCCAATGTATATAGGGCTCATCTTGCCCCGTTTCCTGAATCGGATCACCCCTTTCCATGGGGATACCTTCAGGAGGACAAAATCTCCGACCTTAAACTCTACCTCTGAACGACGTCGGTCGGCGTAACTCTTCTAAGGACTCTGGGTCGTCAACAACCTCTGTTTGACCTGCTGGATCTACTCTTTCGTCTTGAGCACTATCTCAGTGCCCCCCCCCCCATCACTCTCTGCCCTACCTCTCCCCAACATATGGGAGTCCAACATCTCTTCTCATATAAGAGCTCAAATGGAAGCATACCAATACTGGAATGATGGATGTTGTTGTATGAAAACTCAGCCAAGTGAAAATAAGTGTCCCAACTACCACCAAAGTCCATAACACATGGACGCAGCATGTCCTCGAGCGACTGAATCGTCTACTTGCTCTGCTCGTCTGTTTGTGGATGATATGTGATACTGAAGTGCAACCGGGTAGCCAACTCCTCATGAAATTTCTTCCAGAACTTGGAAGTAAAATGCACATCTCGATCTGACACTATCGATGTCGACACCCCATGTCGTGCTACCACCTCTCGAACATAGATCTCGGTTAATCTCTCTGCAGAAGATCTCTCATTGATAGCCAGGAAGTGAGCGCTCTTCGTCAACCGGTCTACAATCACCCATATCACGTCGACACCTCGCACGGTCCTCGATAATTTGGTGATAAAATCCATGGAGATATGTTCCCACTTCCACTGGGGAATCTCTAGAGGCTGCAACGGGCCATGTGGGCGTTGGTGCTCTGCCTTGACCTAATGACAACTCAAGCATCTCTCGACTACCCATGCCACATCTCTCTTCATGTAGGGCCACCAATAATCCCTTTTTAAGTCCAAATACATCTTGGTGGCTCCCGGATGGATCGAGAATCTCAACCTATGGGCCTCCTCCATCAAGATACATCGAGCTCCACCTATATATGGCACCAAAATCCACCCATGGAAGGTCATAAGTCCCTGACTATCTGTCTCAAACTCATAAATTTTTCTGATCACCCTCTCTCTCTCTCTCTTACGGTTCTCTGGTCTCACAGCTACCACCTGAGTCTCTTGAATGGTATCTAAGACTGGATTCATCAATGTCATCCTCATGCAGGCCAAGAAATCCTGGAGAAATCCCTGATAAATCTCCGGTAGTAGCCTGCCAGGCCAAGAAAACTCCTGATCTCGAACGGGGACCTCGGCACCTCCCATCGCATAACTTCCTCAATCATGGTCGGGTCAAACAAAATCTCATTCTGGTTAACGAAGTGTCCTAAGAACTGGACCTCTCGTAACTAGAAATCACACTTGGAGAATTTGGGGTCAAAGGACCTCATTCAGTCTAGATCTGATGTTTCCACTTCATGTCATGCTCAAATAACTCAATAACCAAAAGATGGATGGGAGAAAGCCCTAAAACTCTCTAGAAAGAGATCTGAAAAAAGAAATGATCAAGGTGGTAGCTTTTTACCTCCAAATAGAAGCTAACACTGAATAACACTGGATCCAAAAGTCCCTCCTTGTTCCAAGCCTTGTTGCTCTCCAACCTCCTAAAAGTGCACTAAAACACACAAAACTAGCCCCTCTTTCTCCCACACAAGGTTACAGCTCGATTAGGATTTCTCACAGAGTGTTAGGGTGATAAGGGAGGCCGAAATGGAGGCTTAAGGTTTTTTAAATAGGACACTAACACTGAAAATTAGGGTTTTGTCACTCAGCACCTACTCGTTGAGTTGGGGTCCTCCAACTCGTTGAGTTGACTCTAAAAATCACGCGGCCATTAACTCCTCTACTTGACGAGTTGGGGCATCCAACTCGTCGAGTTGCTTTGACATTATAAATATAAATTAACTAAATATTATACCTAGGAGTCGGGATGTTACATGAAGACCATATATCCTTACATAACTGTGTTGCAAGAATATAACCTCTTACCAAGAAAAATGCTACCATACATGAAAACATATGATGTAACCACATATCCTGATGATCACAAAGAGACGTACGAAGCTCTAACAGAATCACTATAACTAAATTAACATCTTTGGTGCATGCACTTTACAATTACTTGGGAGGGGTCTGCTTTTTGGCTAAAAAGCCTGGTCCCTGACATCATAAAGATTTGGGAGCAACCAAAATCATGCATTTAAGTTTTTCTAAATTGTGCCAATAAAAGCTCGTTGATATTTAACAAACGTTGTATCTACATGGGAGATTCGAGAATAAGTTCGAAAAACATTTCGGATGTGTAGACACATATTCATGTGTATCGAAGAAGATATATAAAGACCATATCCATATTTCCAATTATCTTGGAACACAAGGTTTAAAAGAAGTTTCAGTTCATTGTAAACATGTGCATCTGAAATACGTCAATTAACAGTCAGAACATGACATACGCACATGATGAGTACTTGAATATGTCATAAAAAAGTCATGTGAAAGCCTCCAACACTTTTTCTATGGTATTATATAGATGCATGGAGACGAATTTTGTTTCAAACAAACATCCAATGTGAAACAACTTTTATACGTCGCACATGAAACCAAACATGTATTTCGTAGAATGTTAGGTAGTATTGATTGTGCACATTGGAGTTGAAGGAATTTCCCAACGATATGGAAAGATTATTACAAGTAAGTAGATCATAAGTACCCACAATTATACTTGAAACGGTATCTTCATAAGATTATGGATATGGCATACATATTTATGTGTAATTTGTAACAAATGTTTTTTAGATTGGTGTCGCTTGAAACTTAACGGAATAAAAGATGGAGTTTTGGGAAAAACTCCATACCACGATGTGGCGTATGGAAGCCCACGATGTGTCATGGTTATTCTAGAACGTGCATTTTTGTGGGTTCCACGACGTGGCAAAGGATGGCCACGATGTGGCAGCCACTACAACCTGGGATTTTTAGGGTTTCTCTCGTATATAAACACCTTAAATCCCATTCTAGGTCATCTTTCTCAGCCTCAATCACTCCCAATCCCAGAAACCCTAACCCTAATCCCTCTGGGTGATTCTTGGCACATTTTGGTAATTTTGGTGGATTTAAGAAGAAAGAGAAGAAAGTGTTCTAGTGTGTTAATCCAACAAGCAAGCCTCATCATCCTTCTCTTGTGCATTCTTTGGATCCTTGTAAGTGTTTAAGATCCTAGCTTTTTAGTGATATGCTTCTAGATCTAAATTTCTTTTCCCTTTTCTTCATGAATGTGAATGATTGAAGGAGTGGATTATTTAAAGTTGGCAACTTTATGGATCCATCAGGTCTCTTTAAGGTCATATGTTTTAGATCTAGAGTATGTTGGAGTATTTGGTCCCATGCAAAATTTTAAGTACATTTCTCCCATGTTTTGACCTAAAAATGGAGGATCCATGCATTGGATATGCATGTCCATAAAGTTGCAATTTTGATGGTCCATTAGGTGTAGGAAACTTTAGGGAAATAGATTTTATGATTAAATTTGTAATGGTTGATTCATACCTTAAAGTTGCCTTCAGAACCTAGGTTTTGAGATCTTGGTGTACGGGGATGTCCTATGAGATAAAGTTGGAAACTTTATCCATCAAGACCTTAGGAAGAAGTATATCTAAGCTTTGGAGCCCTTGGTGTGGTTGGAAGCATCCTAAAACATTAAGCAATTGAAGATCCAATTCCCACGACATCATGACTAGAGTGAGCCCCCGACTATTTTGTCATCTGTAACATCCCAAAAACCCAAGCTAAATTTTTCATTTTTAAAATAATATAATATCCATTTTTAATAAAATCACATTCAGGATAAACTATTTATGCATAGACCATTATTTATAAATCAAAGTTATAATGAAGACAATGAGGAAATTCGAATCATAAAACTATTGATATGTGTGTACAGTCTCGCCTTTGCAATCCGATCTACACCTGCAAAATGGTTAATCCACAACTATAAGCACAAAGCTTAGTGAGTTCCCCAATATATTGTTGGGTTTTTTAGCATTCTAGCACTCCTAAGGTGTACATGAAACCCTAGAAACCTTGGATCTATGTTTTACTATGATACATGAAAAATTGATTTTCAAAGGTTCTTAACCTATCTAGCATACCATGGGGAACTTTTATATATAAATGCTAGAAGAAGAACATACCTTTTGTAGTTTGGATTCCATGAGAGCCTTGTGAGCCTAGCACCTCAAGTGTGATGCCTCAAATGTCTAACACAACACAAGAACTCTTCGAAAAGACTTGAGAGAAGTTCACTTAACCTCAAAATCGGCTAGCCCTCTATCTTGTACAAGTAGTGTCGATTTTGCTAGACTAGGGGTCTTTATATAGTTGTGGCACAAGTAGGGTTACACCATGTAAACCCTAAATGTCATGGCTTTTCATATTCCATGATCCATGGGTTTGTAACCTCCATGGAGCAACTTATGGGTTTTAGCCCAATCCATACAAATCATGGATCATTAGCCCACTATATAAGAATAGATTATTTACACAATCAACCCCATATATTTAATTAGTCTCTTTTTGATCATTTAATTAATTCCAAATTAATTCTTTGATCAATACTAATTAAATAATATTATTAATATATTAGAACTTATAATATATTAATCATCCTTAAGTGTCCTTTCTCTCATTTAGTCTATACAACTGCTGCAATGCCATGCAACCCAAATGGACCATGCCAACCGGGTCAAGTACATCCCAAAAATAGTTATGAACTTAGACACCTAATCCAACAGTCTCCCACTTGGATAAGTCTAATAACTATATCTGCAAGAATAACTTCAGGAACCAATCAGCAATCGTATCTCTTTAAAGGTCTCGCGGAACTGAGATGATGATGATATGCCATTTAAGATAAGTGATCACATAATCCTCCATTCTTGATATCAGCTGGACAAATACTTGGAACAACGTCTTACTTATTGTCCAACAGTTTCTTTCCCGATTTCCGATTTGTTTGACATAGAACTTAATTAAACACATCAACTTAGTTTCGACCGGGACCGGTATATGGGTTATCACAAAATCATCAAGGGGCCTGGATATCGCTTCTAATCCAAGAAGGAACAGATAAACTTCGATTCATATGCTTGTTCTGCTCCTTGTTGAATCATACACAAAGGCGCGTTTTATAACATCGAGTTACCAATGTGTTTTCGTACAATCAATGTATAACCAACTCATAGGCAACAAGTCATATCTCTAGGTTTGAAGAATTATATGATATTACCGTCTCACGATCACTCTAGATAAATTCCATGAAGTGATACCAGTGAGCGTGGGTTGAATCCAATACTCAGAACTTATGAGCACACATGAATGTTGCAGCAACTCGTGCTATGTCTCATACCTTGGACATCTGCAATCCAGCTTCATGACAGTCTTGATTCATATCTACTTCCAACATATGACCGACTGTGGATGCTTTGAATAACTTAGTCATTTGGGAAGAATGACCTAGTTATTCTGGAAGTGAAAACATGCAAAGTGAAACACAAGAATAATCGAATCAAATATGGTCTCCAAACTTATGAATATAAATAGAACATCTTTTATTTATCACCATATTGATTACACATTATTCATTGCATACTGTTTCAAACTATCAACTTTATACTTGAGTTAAAACAATAGTTGTCCCATGCTCCAAGCATGTACACTACGCTTTTTTTTCTAAACACTAGTCATGCCATACACCAAGTAAGCACACTATGTTTTTCCAAACATTAGTTATGCCATACACCAAGTATACACACTAAGTTTGTCTATGATCTTTACTCTGTGAAATAGATCGATTGAACATAATTCTAATGATACTCATTTCACGATCCCAAATCCTTACCGCAAATGCAAGAATTCCAAATTCATGTCATTTACCTAAATCTGTTAGATTCTAAACTTATATGCATTGGTCCTCTTGTAATGATTATGCACAAAGTCAGAAAGACTTGTCAACAGACATTACAGACTATTCCAATGGAGATCAACTCCATAGAAACGAAGTCTCATATTCAAAGTTAATTGCTTTGAAAATTCTTCTTGCATTAAGTTTCCTAATCTTACACAGATTTAATGAATAACTTCCACCTATGGGAACATTTCCATATTCTCCTTTTGACTATTACTCCTGAACAAGAGTTGCCTCTTTCAGAATATGTCAATATGGTCCTTCCAAAATTAACACTATACTTTCAACTGTCCCTGAGCAACCAATCTTTGGTAAACCTTATATTGTTCTCGACAATTGCTTAATCAAATTAGTCATATCTATTTCTAGTACTTTTTCCCTCATAATGCTTTGGGCATTTGGAAAAATTTAGAACAGATGAATATTATAGCCCATGCAATCGATCCTATATCCGAAGCATATGGGACATCATTCATAAAGACATGATACAAGACCAGTAATTTGCTATAATATTTCTATTTCTATTTCTATTTGCCTAGAGGAGAAGAATAGGTAGGGATGACAGGATGGGAAGCCAAGTTCTCATAATTCAGATTATGAAAAGGGATGCGGTAATCATAATCGAATTTTAAAACGCAAATAATGGATTCATATATAGAATTTCCTTATGTTGATCCATTCCAACATAAAATTCATATATATATCCTTGACTAAAGATGATTAAAACCTCAATCTAAGCTTTTACAATTGAAATGAAGTATAATTTCCTCTCCCTTAATTATAGCAAAACAACTTTTTCCTAACTGAAACATTTTGTTTTCTATAATTAACATTGCTAACTTGCAACACTTATTATAATTATCATGCTCCCACTTGCATGATGATTATTAGCATAACACTTATGCTCCCACTAGCTTAGACATGTACTCAAAAATCAGGTGGAATTCTAGAAATCAATACTTTATTGACCTTCTTACCAAAGTTCATATTTCTGATACGAGATGCTTTGATAAAACTTTATCAAAATCATACAACTTTCCTTAGATAGCAAACATGTGTGTCTAAACAATTTCAGAACTATGAAAAGGGATGTCGTAATCATAGTCCCAATTGTTTAGACCTTTGCCATTTCTCACAAGTCCATGTTAATGTGCCGGTTAACCACACACGCTCCTCTAACGACTTTGAGAATGCAAATATCACAATTGCTATCTACTTAAAATCTACTTAGTGAAAGCATTTCCTCACCATCATTTTCATGAATCGAAGAGAAACCTTATGACACTTAGATTTTATGGTGTATGTGTTCCTATCCATGTGAATTTGTCAAAACCATAATCATAAGACAAGGTTAGTGACAAATCCAAACTCTTATGGATTGAACTTGTGCAGTCTTAACTTCTTGCCACATGGCAGCACAAGGGCCTGCCATTGCTTCCAAGTTGTTATACAACCAATTAAGAACTCTCAGAACTCATATGCAAAGCCTACTTGAACTAGAATGGGCACAGAAATAGGAATATGTCAACACGATAGGTTATAAACCTCAAGTCGTGTGCTAGTGATACACTATAGGTTTTTCTTGATTGTATCTAGAAGCTTTTTCAAGATCTTTAAGACTCCCACTGTCCTCTTGACATATAAGACTCACTTGCCAAATATTCAAGAGATAGTGCGGATTCTTTATCAAGACAAACACTTCACACAATTGGCCTTAGTTGGTCTTTGTTTTATCCAAAACATCACAACTTACGAATTTCAAATTTAAAAGAGTAGGACACATTTTACTCTTACATTTGACAAGTGTTATAAACCTTTCTTTAAGATATGTCACTCAAGTTACAATCTTGGAGTATGACTCTAAGATTTGTTTTTGGAATGAAGTATGACTCGTCTTCTTGATTTAACCACTTCAACAATTCATGATTCCTCTTCTTAGCCATAAGAATGCACTAAGATGTCCTTAGAAAACCAATTATGATATGGTTTCTTAATCATTAATATGATCACAAAACATGATACTAAAGTACTCTCCCATCTTTTCAGATATGAGAAACTTTTATCTTTCTGCCTAATTTGATTCTTCTCATTTGTCCTGCAATACATCGAAACTTTTCCAATGTTTCAAAATTATTCTTAAACTGGTAAGTATAACCATATTTACTCAACTTTAATAAATCATGACGAATAGTCTTATTGATCTTTTGTGGTGGACCTTGATCAGTACACAAGAATGTGTACTGGATCCCTTAGCCCTTCACTTGACTCACATATACATGTAAACAAGGAATTACTCTTAATTTTCCAAAGATGAAAATTTTCATTCATCATACTATATAACTTGCATGATTCCAAGTTTCGATCCAATTGAAACTTGGTTGATGAGAATATTCTTTATTTGGTAAATTTAGACACTACCAAAAATAAAAGAATCAAATTCACATCTCCATTATTGCTAGAACCATACAAACATCAATTTTTCATAAACTGCCATTGCAAGGAGGTATAATAAAATAAACAAATTTTTATTTATTTATAAATACAGAAAAAAAACTTATTCCTTACAATGCAACTTTAAATGAAAACTATGCTATTACATATTTTCTAGCAATCTATCATAACTCCTAAGTAGTAGCTCAAGAATTCGATCTTCGAACCATGCGATTGAAATCCATCTTCGCGATCAGATTCAGCATACTCTTTCTTTAAGTTTCCGTCCCTTTTCTTGATCCTGCCAAACACCAAAATGTAACCGAGTCACATTTTGTATTAAGAATCATCAAAAAGGAACTTAACAGAGTTAGATAGTGGACTTACCTGAAGCAGAGTCAAACCTTTTTTATTTTTCCTTTTCTCTTAGATCTTTCAGGTAGTTAGGGTAGTTTCGTAACCAATGACCCTTCTCTTGACAATGAAAACATATAGACTCTTTGGGAATGGTACACGGGAATATCAAAGACTTAGTTTTTCCCTTTACCTTTTGGTCAACCGGGTTAACTATGGCCGATCCCTTTCCATTGGGAAGAGAAAGCTTTTCTGGACTTCCAGTGTTACCATTGTCAATGTCCATGGAAGTTTGAGAAATAGACCTTCCACCCATGTTTTCTAGACCATTGCGCTACATCATTTTTGACTCAACAACAACAAGAAAATAACATAGATCTATTAGGGTCATGTTTTGATCTGTCACATAGTAGTTCTTAATGAACTCACTATATGACTCAGGAAGTGACTGAAGAACCCAGTCAATAGCCAACTTCCTTGGGACAACAACATCAAACATTCTCAACCTATCAATGTGTGACTTCATTCCTAAGACATGAGTGCACACAAGTCTTCCATCTTTATGTTTCAGTGCTAGTAGGGCTTGAGTGACCTTGAATTTTTCAAGTCTTCGAGCTTGTGGGTCAGGGAGAATAAATGGAGGAGGTGGAGGTAGAGAAGTATGATTTCCATGAGATTTAGGAAGATCATAGTTGTCTAAACCAGACATCTACAATGGGAGATATTCAAGTTAGTTTATTTAAGTCCTTCATATAACACCCAATATGAAATATTAAGGCTAGGACCTAACACAATATTTTATAACTTAGAAAAGGGATGCCGTAATCCAAGCTATAAAATATTTGAAGGTAGGTGAATGATGATTCACCAATTTCCACCATGAAAAAGAAAATAAATTATTAGGTTTTAATTGGTGCTGAAACTCCTAGATTCTTTGAGATTCATTGAACTTTTCAGTGGCATGTTTCAATCTCGAGTGTGCCCTTTAGGTTTTGTGACTGGGAAGCCGAGGATCACAAAACAAGGTGTGAAGTAACCATGCAAATTACTTGGTACTCTTAAATGTTTATCACCCAACCGATGTGCTGGTAAACCACACACGCTCCACCGGCCTATGATTAAACTTTAAGAAACCCTTTGCCTACCTTGTTAAATCAGGCTAGTGTGCCGGTAAACCACACACACTCCACCAACCGACTTAAGCAAAGTGCCAAGTGTAATTTCATGGGTTAGCACCTTATTCACATTTTCCTAAAGTAACTAAGATAGGGAATTTACAAAAACATTTAGTTACTTTATATTCATCATACTTTTAGTGAAGATTTAAAATCCTTGTCTTACCCATTCGGCTAATGACCCTCCACCGATCAAGGAAGAGGTGGATGAGGTTGGACACCCATTAAGCTGCCATTTTATAGGCAGCAACCTTATACCCCCCCCCCCCTTATACACTGGCTTCGTGAATGAGGCCTACTAACGGTAAAAACGACTTTTTCTTATACATATATAATTATTATTAAACTTATAATATTATAAAGTATAAGGCTGAATTTTAGCTTTTAAAATTCTAGGGGTTGGAACTAAAGTTTTTTAAAGTGACTTTACATGTTCCAAAACTTGAGGGCAAGTTTTGTAACTTTCAAAACTTTTCATCTTTCATAACTTATGAGTTAAATGGTTTATTAAAATGAGTGACTTTTCATTTTATGTAACCAATGTGTTTCTTTAATGGAGTTTCAAAGTGTGACTTTTGGTAATCCATAACTTGAGGACAAATTATGGATTCCATTAAAACACATAACCATCAAGAATTAAACTAACAAGCAAGTTACAAATAATTCCTATGATCTTCTAAACTCATAAGTTCATGAACATGCATATTAACAATTTCAAGAATCATAAAATTAACCATATAAAACTTGAAATTTTGATAATAGCTATTGAAAATGGATTAGCATAACCATTACACCATCTAAAACAAGTTTTATAAGACCAAAACAGTTTAGGGTAATGTTTCTAGTCCATTTCCAGCAGCAAAAGTTGAAAAATTGCCCTCTAACAAGCCAACTCGCCAAGTGCATGAACTGAATCGTCAAGTTGGTTGAATATAGGCATGGATTCGTCGAGTCCCCCCTTGGACTCGGCGATTCCACTGTCCAGACAGCCAATTTTTTGAGTTTTTCAGCAAGTTTGCATCAAATATCAAGAAAACAAGCCTAGGCTCTGATACCATTGTTGGGTTTTTGAGCATTCTAGCACTCGTAAGGTGTACATGCAACCCTAGAAACCTTGGATCTATGTTTTACTATGATACATGCAAAATTGATTTTCCACGGTTCTTAACCTATCTAACATACCATGGGGAACTTTTAAACATAAATGCTAGAAGAAGAACATACCTTTTGTAATTTGGATTCCTTGAAAACCTTGTAAGCCTAGCACCTCAAGTGTGATGCCTCAAATGTCTCACACAACACTACAACTCTTGGAATGGACTTGAGAGAAGTTCACTTAACCTCAAAATCGGCTAGCCCTCTATCTTGTAGAAGTACTGCCGATTTTGTTAGACTGGGGGTCTTTATATAGTTGTGGCACAAGTAAGGTTACACCATGTAAACCCTAATTGTCATGGTTTTTCATATTCCATGATCCATGGGTTTGTAACCACCATGGATTATCCATGGAGCACCTTATGGGTTTTAACCCAATCCATACAAACCAGGGATTATTAGCCAACTATATAAGAATAGATTATTTACACAATCAACCCCATATATTTAATTAGTCTCTTTTTTATCACTTAATTAATTCTTTGATCAATATTAATTAAATAATATTATTAATATATTAGAACTTATAATATATTAATAATCCTTAAGTGTCCTTTCTCTCATTTAGTCTATCCAAGTATTGCAATGCCATGCAACCCAAATGAACCATGCCAACTGGGTCAAGTACATCCCATAAATAGTTATGAACCTAGATACCTAATCCAACATATATCACATACATCATAGCATAATAAACAACTACGGGTTATCGGTAACCATATGGACTTTCAGCGGACCCAGTGGGCTAACAGCATGCCTTGTGGATTAACAACACACCTCACGAGTTATCAGCAACCCTAGGGACTATCAGCAATCCCATAGACTCACAACAATCTAGGTGTTATCAGCAACTCGATTCATATATAACAATAATCAACAAAATAAGACCCATTTGGTCAGCAGGCATATACTACCACATAGGTAAGTATAGTGAGAAGACTAACCTCGAAAGTAGCAGGTAAACACCTTGGCTTTCACCCAGCAAAGATTGATCCTACCTGGCACCTAGCATCAATTTACAGTACCCTCTTAGTCTACACTCCAAAACCCTTAATTTGATGAAAAATCAACCTTGGTTAAAAGTCAGCGGTCAAAGTCAACAATCATCTCTCCCATTGATTGACCCTTACATCGTGACCAGCCCTTGGCCATATAATGAGAAATCGATTCCATCCTGATCACTAACTCAGGCCTGATTCAACTCAATCATCCTAAAATCAACAGTCACTTCGTGACAGAGCTTCTTTTATGTCGTGAGAATCCTCAAACAAAATAGTCGGGACACCCAGCCTACCCACACGTCCTGAAGGCCAGCCCTTCACGTCGTGAGAATTGATATGGCTTCCTAACTTCACTAAATCATTAATCGTTCCATCCATTCATTCAAACTTTCCCAGTGCCTTTCCTGCTCCAAATAACCATAAAAATCGATGCTTTATGTAGATGCATGTCCCTTTTACTCTAAGCTATAAACATGGAAGAATTGGACCCAATCTTGCACTAGAAATCCAAAATCACCAAAAGGACATAGATCTAAAACATACAACCGAAAAGGGACCCCAAGGATCTATAAAGTTGCCAACTTTATGGAACCTTGTCGCTCAAAACTTCACAAACATGTATGAAAAGGGAAAAGTAGCCTAGATCTAGCAACTTATAAGTATAAAGGTGGAAACTTGAATCATATCCAAGGTCCAAAACATAGTTGGAAGCTAAGATCTTCTTATGCAAGGCTTCAAAACTCCATCTTGGGAGAGCTTCATTCCAAAATCCACCAAAAACTCCAAAAATGGATGAGATAGGAGAGAGGAGGCTCAAAGTGGTGAAAAGGAGGATAGGTTTTCTCTCAAAAGGCTTTAGGTGTGAAGGACGGTGGAAAAATACCCCAAAAACATGAAACCAACCTTTAAATACATAAAAAAAACCTAAATTTTGTGGGCGTGGGTTTTCCAGTTCACACCTCGTGACAGTTTGCTTGTCACGTCGTGAGAATATGCTCCGCATGTTGTGAGAATATGCTCTGCATGTCGTGAGAATATGCTTCTCACCTTGTAACAATGGGTTTTCACCCAATTCCAGTCCAACCTCAAACAGTCATAACTTCTTCGTTTCAACTCTGTTTTTAGCGATCTTTATATGTACGGAAAGGTATTGATGATCCGACAACCCTATCTAATTACTTTTGACTTAATACATGTCAAACAAAAACCATAATCCATGTAAGAAGCCCAGAATATTACTTTTCCCATTTTACCCTTTTTCTTCAAAGCACAATCGAAGGCTTAATCACTTAACTAACATTATCAACATCTGATAGGGTCTAAACTCTATTCCCTTGAAGCCTAAAACCTTTGCTTTATCTATTTATGGCTCGCTATTTCGAAATTAGAAACATTCTAAAACTAGTTGCTATAATTCTCCATCACTCAAACTGGATTTCGTCCTCGTATCCGACTCGGTTAGAATTTTTTAGAAACTGTACTAACACCATCCATATGTTCCATCAACCACTCCATATAATCACGACATCCATATCGACCTCGAGAGACCATCCAGAACCCAACTGATGTCAACAATCAACTCGGTCATTTGCAACACTCAACTTTAATAACTACCTCTCTCTCTACGAACTTGATGTCCCAACTCATACCGAGAACCACTTAGAACAGAAACTCCCAAAACTGGAACTACTAACCACCTTCATCCATGTACTACATAAAATTGGAAACCCAACAGTCTAAACTTATAGAGACATACCTGATGGCTGAAGATCATTCACACATCATACTTACCCCAAGTCCCTAACTAGGAACACCACTAAATTGTGCATGACAATACTCAAAACATTTCGATCAAGATTCCAACCCATCCCAAATTTGGAAATTGCCTAAATTTTTTCAAATACACACTAGACATCCTGACAAGTCATGACTAACCAACTGTTACCACGAGCGTAAGCAGGGGTCAATACAAAGTCTCACGTGACACTCAAACTCTTACAACAACTCAGGTATACAACCATCTGCCGAAACATCCAAGGGACTTATAACCACCCACATCACTACCCCTACTAGCACATACTTTGGAAAAAAAAATAGACAGCACATAGTTATGGGCTATTAGCAACCTTGGGACTATCAGTAGTCCCGATGACTATCAATGGTCCTGGAGTTACTAACAACTAAGTCAATACTCATAACAGCACATAGTCAAGAAAAAAATAAACAGCCAAGTTCCTGCTTCAACTTGAAAGCCGAATTGACTCATTCCTCATGAGAGAACACAACGCTCCTAAGGCCAATTGTGTTCCTTTTTAATTATGACCTTACCCAAAAGGTGACGCACCAGTAAATTGAAAAAAATGATGAACCTTAACCACTATTATACACATTCTTCTATCAACCACAATCAATATCTCACACCTTGAAGAAATTGAACATATCCTGCTAATGGCGACAAAACAAAATTGGCCTCAAAACAAAATCAGTATGAGGAAGTTATGATTTTTCGAAGTTTCGGCATAGCAGTGTACAGCCCGAAGTTCGAATATTAGATACAGTGGTTTTTAGACGACACAACCTAAATGTGAATCGAAGATCTCATTAATAGTAGCGTAACGATAAAATGACAAACGAAAACGGACGTCGGATGAAGGAGTTATGAATTTTTAATGGACCAATCTTGTCCCGGCCTATTAAAAATATAACTTTTAAAATAAAGTCAAAATTAGCCAACAAATTCTAAAAAACGTTGTAGAGTACATTTCCGCCTATGCGTGGAAATAAAGAACGTCAAAAACGCAGCTCGTATGCAAAAGTTATGAATTTTAGAAGTCAGGATATAAATCTGTGAAATGTGATGACGTGGCATAATCTGGGCCGATGCTTGCTGACCACGCCTCGCTTCGGATGGGTGACATCTGGCCTCACTACGCCTCGCATATGAGAAGAGCGCCCAGCATCCAAAGTACGCCCTGCATACGAGAAGGTTACGCGCAGCGTTCCAATCCTTACTGTGGTCCGAAGAAGAGCCACGATGACCCAGCAGCCTTGTGACGCGTGTCTTGTACGAAGCCACACTACGCCTAGCGTAGAACGAAGCTGGAGCCTATAAATAGGTTACGAAGGCAGCCTCTTTTCTTCACCAATTTACTCACCATTTCTCTCACTAATTTCTCTCTCTAGCCTATCTTAAGTCCCCTAAGCCTAAGTAAACCCCCTAGCACCCGAAGGAAGCCACGAGGCTCCCGGAGTCCCGAGAAAAAGGGTCTTTCGGTTCGGAAACGCTGCTCCAAGCGAAGCCCGATTTTCTATAAAACTCGTTGTTCTAACGAACAAAATTGTTTTAAAAGTAACGAAGTGTTGTCTGAGTTCGGAATCACCACCTTAACAGGTGAGTGCATAGTTACTTTCAGCTTACACATAGATATGAAGTATTTGATATAAATTACGTGCTATGTGTGCATATTATCTGTATACTTGTTATCTATGTTCGATGAACGATTTTATACATGTTTTAAATGATTTAAACTATATATGTATTGTATATCTACAAATATGTTGGGTAAAACATGGGTATATGAACGAGGATGGATGAAAGGGGATATACGTAAACATTGGCGACAGTGAGACTTAGTGCCTAGACCTTGGCGACTATGAGACTTAGTGCCTAAGCCCTGGCGACTATGCGACGTAGTGCCTGTTGTATAAACCTGGCGACTATGAGACTTAGTGCCTAAACCCTGGCGACTATGCGACGCAGTGTCTATTGTATAAACCCTGGCGACTATGAGACTTAGTGCCTAAACCCTGGTAACTATGCAACTTAGTGCCTGTTGAGTAAACCCTGGCTACGATGGATTTCATGTCGATTCCTTAGGATGATCCTTAGGAATGAATGAACGAGGAATAGCTAATTCTTAGGGTAGATCCTTAAGAGTAAAGAAGATAATGGGGATGGGTAATTGGGTTAATTGTTTGATGATTAAATATAATAATTATATTATTGTGGGTTGAAAACCCTATGTACTCACCAAGTTTCCCAACATGACCCACTCAGTTTATTTATATTACAAGTGTTGATATGAAGTCACATTACACTGAGAGATTAAGGAGATATAAATCCCTAGTGATAATGAATGTAAATTTTGTTTATGCTTATGTTTCTGTATTGACGATGACATTCCAAATGTTTTACAAATAAATAAAAATACTTTTCTTCAGAAATGCCTTGATAACGTATTTATCATGTTTTACTGGGAACAAATTCCGCAACATTTTTATTAAAAGAGGTACTCTGATTTTTATAAAGCATAAACAAAATCAGTCTTTTCTGGCCGTGAAAATGGGGATGTCACAGTTGGTATCAGAGTATTAGTTTAAGCGAATTAGGAATAAGGACTTACTTCTCGACTTAAAAGCTAAGCGATGATCGTGAGGAGTGTGTCTAATATATTTTAGGAAGTACACCTGAATAGACACGAGCACTAGCTCATTTAGGGAAGATGCCTAAATTGCTTTTATGTGCTAAATGATTTCCGATGCTTTATGATGCTATCGTTTGATTGGATCTATGGTCTGTTGCCGACCGGATCTCGAAACTTTATGTGTTCAGATTTCTAAACGTTTAATTACGATATTAGAACTGGCATGCAATTTTTCAAAGTAATAAGGAGGAATACGTGTCTAAACCTTCCTCTATCTATATTCTCGTCTCGATACACCAAACGATTGCTTTGGTGTGCAGAACATCATGGTGAACACTCGTAGTGAACTGAGTAAATGGAGGAAACGAAAAGGCTTACGATACTAAATGGTACCTATCAGAAGATATCGTCAGAGTGATATCTTGCCTTTAGAATGCGACTAATAAATAATACATCTAGTACGGGAGAAGTAAACTTTCGAATATCAGAAAAAAAAAGATTTTTGGTATAATCAATGAAGTTACCCCATCGTCTGACATTTCCATCACGAACCAAGTTGAAGCGGAATTGATGATTGACGATACGCATGGAAGAAGTCTAGTAGAGTCTAGGGAAAATTATATGATTGTTTGGACACATTTGTATGTGTTAAAATTGTTTTTGTGATAATGACTTGGAGAACTACGAGACAATACTTGGGACGAGTATGAGTAAGTGTGAAAGGTAGTAGAGGCCTATACTACCGGAAGCACAGGACTCACACTTGGACCAGGGAAAGTCACAAGGTTACCAAGGAGCTACTAATTGATTTCATTTTATTCGATTATGTCGTTACCATCGTTTCGATAATAACTAAGAAGATGATTGTTATTTCGACCCTAATGGTCATATCAAATTGAGTCTGGCTACGATGAGTGTGTTACGTGGTTCAGAGAACCAAGTTCGATGTAGCATCTGACTTAAGCCAAGGAGATTGAAGAAAGAGATAATCGAAGCAATATCGTGCTCATAGTTAAAGAAGTTGGTAGCTAAAAATGCTACATGTTGAAAGGTCATTATATCACATTAGAACATGAAGGAAAGTTTATTCCATTCTGGAATTTGACTCTAATAGACCTGAGTCTAAACGTTGCATCACACGATGATAGGTCATTAGAATATGACACATCAGTCCATTGTAGTAATTAGAGAACTAATCTTAAGAAGAAGAAGGAGTCTCCAATAAGTATTGAGTTTGTAACCCGAACGTTACAACATAGTATGAAGAGCGGGTGAAAGATTGAGCATTGTATGTATTAAGAAGTCCAAGAGATAGATATTCATTCGAAGGAACATAGAAGTTACGATTATTACCTAGGATGAAGAGATAACATATGGAGTAATTGTACACGTCCTGTTTTGTTGATGATTCGGGACGTAATCATCCTAAGGGGGGGATAATTGTAACGTCCGCAGATTCGGGCTAGTTAATTTAAAGACAATTAGCATCAAAAATGAGTTTTTAATGGAAGATTATTTAGAAGGATTAATCGTTTCCAAGTGGTAGTATATGTTACAAGGGTTTTGTACATATAAAGTACGCCGAAATCCGAGTTATAACAAAGAAGTTATGGTTCGTCGAAGTTTCGCGACAGAACCGACACCACACTGTGCAACATAAAAAGTGAATTTACGATAGATGATTTTTTAGCCTTAGAAATCTAAACATATTTCATAGAATACGTTAAACCGAGAGCGTGCATAAAAAGAACGCCCGAAGTTTTAATATTAGATTGAGCGGTTTTTAGCCGACACAACCTAAACGAGAATCGAAGATCTCATTAATAGTAGCGTAATGATAAAAAGATAGACGAAAACGGACGTCGGATTAAGGAGTTATGAATTTTTAACGAGCCAATCATGTCCTGTCCTGTTAAAAATATAACTTTTAAAATAAAGTCAAAATTAGCCAAAGAAGTCTAAAAAAACGTTGTAGGGTATGTTTCCCCTACTAGCACATAGTTTGGAAAAAAAAATAGACAGCACATAGTTATGGGCTATTACCAACCTTGGGACTATCAGCAGTCCCGAGGACTATCAATGGTCCTAGAGTTACTAACAACTAAGTAGATACTCATAACAGCACATAGTCAGGAAAAAAAATAAACAGCCAAGTTCCTGCTTCAACTTGAAAGCCGAATTGACTCACTCCTCATGAGAGAACACAACGCTCCTAAGGCCAACTGTGTTCCTTTTTAATTATGACCTTACCCAAAAGGTGACACACCAGCAAATTGAAAAAAAAAATGATGAACCTTAACCACTATTATACACATTCTTCTATCGACCACAATCAATATATCACACCTTGAAGAAATTGAACATATCCTGCTAATGGCGACAAAACAAAATTAGCCTCAAAACATCATAGGCCTTACGTCATTCGATTCATTTTCTATAAATCCATAATCTCTCGTCAGATCATCCAACTATGCTTTTGCCACTACCTGTAATACAAGAAACTGAGTGGGTCAGGCTGGGGAGCCTGGTGAGCATATAGGGTTTTCAACCCATAATAAATAAGTTTATTATTGTTTTCATCAAATCATTAACCCAATTACCCATTACCGTTATCCTCACTTTACACCCCTAAAGCATCTATTAAAAGGGACCTAGCCTAAGGATTCTTCTTCGGGGTGACAACATTGCTTAGGGGATTCCTCAGTAACACATGTCACAAAAAGGCAACCAGGGGGGATGGAGTACATCTTCAAAAACACCTATAGGTTGCGAGCTTGGTAGCATTCCACTAGACTGCCTAGAAAAGTTTGTGGTCGTCATCTATACTCCGCTAGATGACTGGATCATCTTAAACATCGTAAACATCGAGGCCTCTCATCATTTTATCACACATCGTCTACTTCATCTACCCATGTTCTACCCAACATATTCGTAGATATAAAATACATACACAGTCCACGTCTTAAATACAAAGTTTACATCTTTCATCCAGCATAACTTTCAAAGCATAAAATACATATACAGTCTAGATCAGAAGAAAAGCTTAGATCTGAGATGAGAAAGTGTTGATTTAAAGGAAAAGGTTTCAGATCTAAAAGAAAAGTTTAGATCTGAAAGATAAAGTTCAGATATGAAAAGAAAAAGGCATAAATCTTTCATCCAGCAAACATCTCAGGTACACAGATAATATATATATATATATATATATATATATATATATATATATAGCACATAATTTTTATAAAATACTTCGTATCTATGTGTAAGATAAAAGTGACCATACACTCACATGATAAGGAGTAATTCGGACAGCACTTCGCTTCTTAAAATAATCTTCTTTGACGAAACCGGGAAGTTTGCTTGAAAACCGGGCTCCGAGCGGGTAGAGTTTCAAACCAAAAACTCTTTTTCTTGGAGCCTCCGGGCTCTCCGAGGCTTTCTCCTAGAGCTAGAAAGGTTTCCTAGCTTCGGGGTGGATTAGGGTGGCTAGAGAGAGTAGAGTGAGAATGGTAGTTGAAAATGTTAGGAAAATGGGTTGCACCTCGCACCCTTTTATAGGCTGAGGTCGAGGACTATGTTGGGCGTAGTTCCAAGGTACGCTGGGCATACACCGAGGTTCGTACAGACGTGTCATCAAACTGCTGGGGCGACGTGGACCACTTTGGAACCGCATAAAAGATACAACCGCGGGGCGTACCACCTTCGCACGTGGGGCGTACTTCGGTACGCCTGGCATCCGAGGATATGTTGGGCGTACCCCACGCACCCAGCTTCGAGATTTCCCACTCCGATTTCAAAAATTCATATCTTTCGCATACAAGCTCCGTTTTCGACATTCTTTATATCCACGCGTAGGCGGGACCGTAATCTACGACTTTCATTTAGACTTTGTCGGCTAATTCTTGACCGATCTATTATTCGAACTTCGGGTTGTGCACTCCAGATTCGAAACTTAGAAAAATCATTAGTTCCTCATACGAAGTCGGATTTGGGTGTTCTTTTTATGCACGTTCTCAGTTTAACTTCCTCATACGAAGTTAGATTTGGGTTGTTCACTATTTACATCACGCGGTGTCGTGTCGGTTCTATCGCGAAACTTCGACAGACCATAACTTCTTCGTTATAACTCAGATTTCGGCGTTCTTTATACCTCTAGAATCCTTGTCACGACCACTACAACTTTCTTCATCGATATCGGGTTTATATAACATTTTATTTTTCACACTTATTTTTTCCTTTATTTATTATATTATTATAAACAACTAATGAGCACATAATTCACATAATATTCAAGTAATTCATCTTTATTACTTTAAAATGGGTTACAATGGTTGACTTGGACTATTACATCATCATTGGTGCTAAACCCAGAAACACGGGCGTTACAATTCTCTCCCCTTTAGGATGATTTCGTCCTCGGAATCATGCATCAGTAAACAAATGTGGATAGCGACTCATCGTGTCACTCTCCGTTTCCCAAGTGAGATTTGGCTCATTCTAATGTTTCCATCGCACAAGCACTAAGTCGACCATCTTGCGTCGCAACTTCTTCGTCTTACGATCAACAATCGCCTCGGGCTCTTCGATTAGCCTCTTATTCTCATCCATCCTTAACTCTGAAATTGGAATTATGTCGGGAACTTCCCCCATGAACTTCCTCAAATAACACACATGGAATGTGTTTTGAATACCCTCTAGTTCTTTTGGTAGTTCTAGCTTATAAGCTTAGTTCCCAATCCTCTAAAGAACTTTGAACGGTCCAATGAACCTTGGACTCAACTTTCCACTTTTCCCAAATCTTATAAGTCCCTTCCATGGTGAGACTTTAAGCAAAACCAAATCTCCAACTTCGAATGTCACTAGTCGTCTCTTCTTGTCAGCATAGCTCTTTTGACGATCCTGAGCATTTCCCTAATTACTTTCAGCTTTTTAGCAGTCTGATGGACTATCTCGGGGCCCAAAAACTGCTTTTCTCCAGCTTCAAGCCAACAAGACGGCGTACGACACTTTTGTCCATATAAGGCTTGATAAGGTGCCATCTTGATGCTCGAATGGTAACTATTGTTGTAGGAAAATTCTACCAGAAGTAAATGTTCATCCTAGTTACCTTGAAATTTCAGGGTACATGCTCTTAGTATATCCTCCAACGTTTGGATTGTTCTTTCGCTCTGACCATCAGTCTGCGGGTGGTAAGCTGTACTTCAACACAATTTCGTACCCAAATCCTCTTGTGGACTTCTCCAAAACCTTGACGTGAAACGGCTATCACAGTCTGATACTATCGTTAAAGGAACACCATGAAGTCTTACTAATTCCTTCACGTAAGCATTGGCGAGCTTATCCATAGAACATCTTTCATTGGCTGCTATGAAGTGTACACTCTTAGTGAAACCGATCAACAACCACCTAAATCATGTTGTGACCATCCTTTGTTTTGGGCAGTTTAGTGACAAAGTCCATGGTGATGTCTTCACATTTACCCATGGGTACATGTAAAGGTTCTAAACGCCCATATGGTTTCTGATGTTGCGCCTTAACTCTTGAACATGTCACACACTCAGCCACATACTTCGCAACGTCGAGTTTCACCGTCGGCCACCAGTAGTAGGGTTTCAGATCCATATACATTTTTGTGCTGCTGAGATGAATCGAGTACATGGTCTTATGAGCTTCTTCCAACAGAAGATCTCTCATTCCTCCCATTTTAGGTACCCAAATCCTATCTTGGAATACCTTGAATCCTTGATTGTTTGTACCGAACACTAACGTTTTGCCCAAACGCTCCTCCTTTCGGTCATTTTTCTCTGAAGCTTCTTCCTGATCCTTCTTGATGCTTTCCACAATCATTAAGACAACTTCAATTCTTAACGCTCTAAGTCTTCTCCTTTCAAGGCTCACTTTCCGGCATAAAGCATCGGCTACGACGTTTGCTTTACCAGGGTGGTAAAGTATCTCGCAATCATAATCCTTAAGCAACTCTATCCAGCGTCGTTGCCTCATATTCAACTCTTTTTGATAAAAGAGATACTGAAGACTCTTATGATCAAAATGAACCAAAAATGCTTCAAAAATCCTAGTCAAATCACTCTCAATACCAACCCAGCAGATGCGACCTACTAAAACTAGATCTTCCGCAACCACGATCATACCTGAAAACTGAATATCGTTGCTTCAATATCCAATCTTTCAATAACTAAGACTAGCTGTCATATCAAACTGCAAGAAACAACAATCTCACAACCAAGAAATTGATAGGACGCCTTCACAGGGACCAAGATACAAACTTTACTAAACTTGACTAAGGGTTGACCTGTAAGTTACACCCCTAGATGATACAGCTTGACTCTTCGAATAACCTCAACTGCTATTGATAATGAAACAACCAGCGATCAAAAATGGGTCGGGAACTAAACTCGATGACCCCACACATACTAAACACAACCCCTATAAAAATACTCTACTCTTATCAAACTATGAAGCTTCCCAACACATCAATGACTGTCCATTCTCAACCATAAACAACCGATCCATACCGTGAGCTAACCATGATCTCTAAATTTGATGCACAACTCGATTGGCTCAACGCTCCCCTACCAAGTTCCCTGGCGCTTCTACAAGGAACTACTTGTCGTAGTAAGTTCCTTACCTATTAGCTTTCTGCTGCGAGGATAGCACAAACACCTAACAGTAACTTGCTCTGCACCCACGAGCTGACCAAACCTTAACTTCTCCTCAACCATAGAAGACTCTGACGGAACCTATAGGAATGCATCGAGAAACTTTCTAGCCATGAATACTTGGATGATAGCCCATTATTTTTTCCAGTGCAACAATGGACCCCAAACTGAAATTCAGCTTACCTGAACTGCAAATTCCTCTGGCCCATTGTGATGAACCCATAAAAATTGAACCAACAAATGATCCTCCAAGAAGAATACCCAATTCTCCCCTACTTATGGTTCGAACCATCATCGAATCATGTTTACAACACCCAAGCCTCAGACTGGCTTAACCATGAACATGCTCTACATGACTCTCAAAATGTATGACACAACACAAGATGATCCTTTGAAAAATAAAACTCTAAATCTCATATGGAGACTTCAGAAACCTTTCCCCCATTATCTCTAACTAAACTTAGAGAAATCGATCAGAACATCATTGGATAGACAAAGCACCTTCCGAACTAAACTTACGCCTAGAAAACCTTACATTTGGACAGTTGATCCATAACCTCATCCTCCTCTGGAAACTTCAAGATTCCATTACAGATGCTCAAAACATACTTCCTACACACCCAACATATCTATAAAACTCTTTTATACCCAAAATAGGAACAAATCGATGTCTTTTCGGTTACACCGGATCTTCTCGAATCCGAAATATGTATTCCACTTGCGAGATGGCCTTTATCTTGGCCATCGATCTACAAGAACAATCGGGTCTCAAACATCCATTCATTGCAGCATAGAGACGATTTACTATGGACCAAATTCACCTTCTTACAACAGCACCTATGAGGAGATCGCCATCTCCTATCTTAACTATCGACTGACCATCCAATCCTGCCCCCTTCGAGCACAGGAGGCAGGAAAACACAACCCCAATGCAAAAGGTAACATCCATTGCCATCGGCTGACCACCCAGCCTTATGTTGAAATCCTTGAGTCAATCCTCATAGTGGTTTCCTTCCTGATTCCCGCAATTTAGTCTGAAACTACTTCACACAAGGCCAACAAGTCAACTTGGTCAAAGTCAAAGTTAAACCGGTCAAAATCAATAAGTCAACTGAGTCAACCCAGTCGAGTCAACACAGAATGCGTACACAGGGCATACTCCGATGGTATGTTGGGCATACTCAAGCCTTGACCGCAATTGGGATGGTTGATCTCTTACGCGTTGCGTACTCCAGGTATGCAGGGTGCACGCCCAGACCTCTCAAATCTCCATTAAGAGCTTAATGCCTTGAGTTCTCATGTCCATCTTTCAGATCCAAGGCCAAGATATTGCTAGGAGTCATAAAGTTTCCAACTTTATGACTTTCCATGTCCATTAAGTGCTTAACTCAACATCCTAATGCATTAAGACCTTCTAAGGAATGCATGGAGTGAAACTAACCCCCAATACTAAATTTTTATAACTTAAACCCCTCTAAAGGTTTGAAAGGACGACTTATTGGGTCAAGAACATGCTATACTCAAGAAACACACATTTGGGACAAAAAGAACCTAAAATCAAGCCCAAAACAAGATCTAAATGATACTTCACTGTAACATCATTCTCTGACACGTATCATAATATTCAATATTGTGGTACGTGCTAGAGGGGGATGTTACATTCACCAATTTCATAACTTTAACCTCCAAGTGATGCCAAATTATGGTGTATTTCTGGATCTAAAGTGATTCACTCATCCAAGATGGTCTCTACTTCCTTCCTTCTTCTTCAAAGGCACAAAACACAAACATACACATAATTAAGCTTAGAAATGCTTCACAAGGTGGATTAGGGTTGCAAGAACATTTGAAAGGATGAAGGCTGATGGAAGGAGCCAAGGTTGGGAGTTAATGATGAATAAATAGGGTCCAAACCCTAAATATTAGGGTTTGGTACTTCACCGCATACGCCCTATGTACACAAAGCGTACCCCCAGCATACGTGGCTCCGCCCCAACAATCCAAAAGTGGAAATAACAACCCTTCCCATCCACAAGTCCTACATTATAATGACCAAATTGCAATAAACTCAATATAAGGGTCAAAAATGAAAGTGCCTCAAAACACAATGTTACACCAACGATGCCTCTAAGTCGGGTAACTTAGACATGTCTACACCAACCATACCCAAATGTCCACGGATACTAAGGCCCAAACGATTACCGATTTATTCTGAGCAATCATAGCTAATAACGACAAGAACGACTACAATTACGTTGGTGCTATACCATAATATCTACCCTCCCCTAGCTCCTTAGAAACCTTTTTGACCCTCCCCGATCCTCGTACGGATCATGTGCTTTCATTAGTTTTATGTGCCCCTACTACCTTCCACACATATCCGTACATTGTAACGCCCGCAGATTCGCGCTAGTTAATTTAGAGACAATGAGCATCAAAAATGAGTTTTTGATGGAAGATTATTTAGAAGGATTGATCTTTTCCAAGTGGTATTATATGTTACAAGGGTTTCGTACATATAAAGAACACCGAAATCCGAGTTATAACGAAGAAGTTATGGCCCGTCGAAGTTTCACGACAGAACCAGCACGACACTGCGCAACGTAAAAAGTGAATTTACGATAGAGGACTATTTAGCCTTATCAATCTAAACGTAAGTTATAGATTACGTTAAACCAAGAGCGTACATAAAAAGAACCCCCAAATCTGACTTTGTATGAGGAAGTTATGATTTCGAAGTTTCGGCATAGCAGTGTATAGCCCGAAGTTCGAATATTAGATCCAGTGGTTTTTAGACGACACAACCTAAATGAGAATCGAAGATCTCATTAATAGTAGCGTAACGATAAAAAGACAGACGAAAACGGACGTCGGATGAAGGAGTTATGAATTTTTAACGGACCAATCTTGTCCCGGCCTATTAAAAATATAACTTTTAAAATAAAGTCAAAATTAGCCAACAAATTCTAAAAAAAGTTGCAGAGTACGTTTCCGCCTATGCGTGGATATAAAGAACGTCGAAAATGCAGCTCGTATGCAAAAGTTATGAATTTTAGAAGTCGGGATATAAATCAGTGAAATGTGATGACGTAGCATAATCTGGGCCGATGCTTGCTGACCACGCCTCGCTTCGGATGGGTGACATCTGGCCTCACTACGCCTCGCATATGAGAAGAGCGCCCAGCATCCAAAGTACGCCCTGCATACGAGAAGGTTACGCGCAGCGTTCCAATCCTTACTGTGGTCCGAAGAAGAGCCACGATGACCCAGCAGCCTTGTGACGCGTGTCTTGTACGAAGCCACACTACGCCTAGCGTAGAACGAAGCTGGAGCCTATAAATAGGTTACGAAGGCAGCCTCTTTTCTTCACCAATTTACTCACCATTTCTCTCACTAATTTCTCTCTCTAGCCTATCTTAAGTCCCCTAAGCCTAAGTAAACCCCCTAGCACCCGAAGGAAGCCACGAGGCTCCCGGAGTCCCGAGAAAAAGGGTCTTTCGGTTCGGAAACGCTGCTCCAAGCGAAGCCCGATTTTCTATAAAACTCGTTGTTCTAACGAACAAAATTGTTTTAAAAGTAACGAAGTGTTGTCTGAGTTCGGAATCACCACCTTAACAGGTGAGTGCATAGTTACTTTCAGCTTACACATAGATATGAAGTATTTGATATAAATTACGTGCTATGTGTGCATATTATCTGTATACTTGTTATCTATGTTCGATGAACGATTTTATACATGTTTTAAATGATTTAAACTATATATGTATTGTATATCTACAAATATGTTGGGTAAAACATGGGTATATGAACGAGGATGGATGAAAGGGGATATACGTAAACATTGGCGACAGTGAGACTTAGTGCCTAGACCTTGGCGACTATGAGACTTAGTGCCTAAGCCCTGGCGACTATGCGACGTAGTGCCTGTTGTATAAACCTGGCGACTATGAGACTTAGTGCCTAAACCCTGGCGACTATGCGACGCAGTGTCTATTGTATAAACCCTGGCGACTATGAGACTTAGTGCCTAAACCCTGGTAACTATGCAACTTAGTGCCTGTTGAGTAAACCCTGGCTACGATGGATTTCATGTCGATTCCTTAGGATGATCCTTAGGAATGAATGAACGAGGAATAGCTAATTCTTAGGGTAGATCCTTAAGAGTAAAGAAGATAATGGGGATGGGTAATTGGGTTAATTGTTTGATGATTAAATATAATAATTATATTATTGTGGGTTGAAAACCCTATGTACTCACCAAGTTTCCCAACATGACCCACTCAGTTTATTTATATTACAAGTGTTGATATGAAGTCACATTACACTGAGAGATTAAGGAGATATAAATCCCTAGTGATAATGAATGTAAATTTTGTTTATGCTTATGTTTCTGTATTGACGATGACATTCCAAATGTTTTACAAATAAATAAAAATACTTTTCTTCAGAAATGCCTTGATAACGTATTTATCATGTTTTACTGGGAACAAATTCCGCAACATTTTTATTAAAAGAGGTACTCTGATTTTTATAAAGCATAAACAAAATCAGTCTTTTCTGGCCGTGAAAATGGGGATGTCACAGTTGGTATCAGAGTATTAGTTTAAGCGAATTAGGAATAAGGACTTACTTCTCGACTTAAAAGCTAAGCGATGATCGTGAGGAGTGTGTCTAATATATTTTAGGAAGTACACCTGAATAGACACGAGCACTAGCTCATTTAGGGAAGATGCCTAAATTGCTTTTATGTGCTAAATGATTTCCGATGCTTTATGATGCTATCGTTTGATTGGATCTATGGTCTGTTGCCGACCGGATCTCGAAACTTTATGTGTTCAGATTTCTAAACGTTTAATTACGATATTAGAACTGGCATGCAATTTTTCAAAGTAATAAGGAGGAATACGTGTCTAAACCTTCCTCTATCTATATTCTCGTCTCGATACACCAAACGATTGCTTTGGTGTGCAGAACATCATGGTGAACACTCGTAGTGAACTGAGTAAATGGAGGAAACGAAAAGGCTTACGATACTAAATGGTACCTATCAGAAGATATCGTCAGAGTGATATCTTGCCTTTAGAATGCGACTAATAAATAATACATCTAGTACGGGAGAAGTAAACTTTCGAATATCAGAAAAAAAAAAAAAGATTTTTGGTATAATCAATGAAGTTACCCCATCGTCTGACATTTCCATCACGAACCAAGTTGAAGCGGAATTGATGATTGACGATACGCATGGAAGAAGTCTAGTAGAGTCTAGGGAAAATTATATGATTGTTTGGACACATTTGTATGTGTTAAAATTGTTTTTGTGATAATGACTTGGAGAACTACGAGACAATACTTGGGACGAGTATGAGTAAGTGTGAAAGGTAGTAGAGGCCTATACTACCGGAAGCACAGGACTCACACTTGGACCAGGGAAAGTCACAAGGTTACCAAGGAGCTACTAATTGATTTCATTTTATTCGATTATGTCGTTACCATCGTTTCGATAATAACTAAGAAGATGATTGTTATTTCGACCCTAATGGTCATATCAAATTGAGTCTGGCTACGATGAGTGTGTTACGTGGTTCAGAGAACCAAGTTCGATGTAGCATCTAACTTAAGCCAAGGAGATTGAAGAAAGAGATAATCGAAGCAATATCGTGCTCATAGTTAAAGAAGTTGGTAGCTAAAAATGCTACATGTTGAAAGGTCATTATATCACATTAGAACATGAAGGAAAGTTTATTCCATTCTGGAATTTGACTCTAACAGACCTGAGTCTAAACGTTGCATCACACGATGATAGGTCATTAGAATATGACACATTAGTCCATTGTAGTAATTAGAGAACTTGTCTTAAGAAGAAGAAGGAGTCTCCAATAAGTATTGAGTTTGTAACTCGAATGTTACATCATAGTATGAAGATCGGGTGAAAGATTGAGCATTGTATGTAGTAAGAAGTCCAAGAGATAGATATTCATTCGAAGGAACATAGAAGTTACTATTATTACCTAGGATGAAGAGATAACGTATGGAGTAATTGTACACGTCCTGTTTTGTTGATGATTCGAGACGTAATCATCCTAAGGGGGAGATAATTGTAACGCCCGCAGATTCGGGCTAGTTAATTTAAAGACAATTAGCATCAAAAATGAGTTTTTAATCGAAGATTATTTAGAAGGATTAATCTTTTCCAAGTGGTAGTATATGTTACAAGGGTTTTGTACATATAAAGTACGCCGAAATCCGAGTTATAACAAAGAAGTTACGGTTCGTCGAAGTTTCGCGACAGAACCGGCACGACACTGTGCAACGTAAAAAGTGAATTTACGATAGATGACTTTTTAGCCTTAGAAATCTAAACGTATTTCATAGAATACGTTAAACCGAGAGCGTGCATAAAAAGAACGCCCAAATCTGACTTCGTATGACGAAGTTATGATTTTTCGAAGTTTCGGCTTAGCAGTGTACTACCCGAAGTTTGAATATTAGATCGAGCGGTTTTTAGCCGACACAACCTAAACAAGAATCGAAGATCTCGTTAATATTAGCGTAATGATAAAAAGACAGACGAAAACGGACGTTGGATGAAGGAGTTATGAATTTTTAATGGGCCAATCATGTCCCGGCCTGTTAAAAATATAACTTTTAAAATAAAGTCAAAATTAGCCAACGAAGTCTAAAAAAAAGTTTTAGGGTATGTTTCCGCCTACGCGTGGATATAAAGAACGTCGAAAATGGAGCTTGTATGCAAAAGTTATGAATTTTAGAAGTCGAGATATAAATCTACGAAATGTGATGACGTAGCATAATCTGGGCCGATGCTTGCTGACCACGCCTCACTTCGGATGGGTGACATCTGGCCTCGCTACGCCTTGCGTATGAGAGGAGCGCCCAGCGTCCAAAGTACGCCCTACATACAAGAAGGTTAAACGCAACGTTCCGATCCTTCCTGCGGTCCGAAGAAGAGCCACGATGACCCAACAGCCTTGCGACGCGTGTCTCGTACGAAGTATTTTATATAAATTACATGTTATGTGTGCATATTATCTGTATACTTGTTATCTATGTTGGATGAATGATTTTATACATGTTTTAAATGATTTAAACTGTATATGTATTGTATATCTACAAATATGTTGGGTAAAACATGGGTAGATGAACGAGGATGGATGAAAGGGGATATAAGTAAACATTGGCGGCTATGAGACTTAGTGCCTAGACCTTGGTGACTATGAGACTTAGTGCCTAAGCCCTGGCGACTATGCGACGTAGTGTCGGTTGTATAAACCTAGCGACTATGAGACTTAGTGCCTAAACCCTGGCGACTATGCGACGTAGTGTCTATTATATAAACCCTGGCGACTATGACACTTAATGCCTAAACCCTGGCAACGATGTGACTTAGTGCATGTTGAGTAAACCCTGGCTACGATGGATTTCGTGTCGATTGCTTAGGATGATCCTTAGGAATGAATGAACGAGGAGTAGCTAATTCTTAGGGTAGATCCTTAAGAGTAAAGAAACTAATGGGGATGGGTAATTGGGTTAATTGTTTGTTGATTAAACATAATAATTATATTATTGTGGGTTGAAAACCCTATGTACTCACCAGGTTTCCCAACCTGACTCACTCAGTTTATTTATATCACAGGTGTTATTACACTGAGAGATTAAGGAGATATAAATCCTTAGTGATAATGAATGTAAGTTTGGTTTATGCTTATGTTTCTGTATTGACGATGACATCCCAAATGTTTTAAAATGAATAAAAATATTTTTCTTCGGAAATGCCTTGATAACGTATTTATCATGTTTTACTGGGAACAAATTCCGTAACATTTTTATTAAAATAGGTACTCTGATTTTTATAAAGCACAAACAAAATCAGTCTTTTCTGGTCGTGAAAATGGGGATGTCACATACATGTCCTAAGAATTGCCTCAAAGTTCGTAAGTCACTATACCAGACTACTATCAATCATAAATACATGTGCCACCACAGACACACACTACCGGTACCGCCAATCCTAGACTCTGTCTCTCTCTCTCTCTCTTTCTTTCTCTCTCTCTCTCTCTAGGATTCTTCTTACTTATGAGCATGCACTAGAATGATTTTATAGGAACCATGCCACTGCTAGGTGTATAAGCACACCTAAATGCTTAGAAAATCCATCGTAATTGCCTAGATTCCCAACTTAGAGTTCCTCATACACAAGTGCTCGTACTAGCACACTCTATTACTCCCCCATGATCACTAGGAACACTCACCCCACCCTACTATCATTTGCGAAAGGAACTCCTACCAATGTCAACTAACTATCTTATGAATACAATTACATGCAACAAGGATTAAACAAATCTTCGACTGAAAGATCCTACACTACAACGGTTGGACTCAAACAAGAGATGCACAATAGGACAAATCAAACATTCTAAAACTATTTAATCCTTATGACATGAAACTTAATGTATTTGCCTAATAGCTAACTAACATCAATATAAATTTCTCATATCACAAAGCAATTAAAATTCGAGCGGAAAACAACAGGCAAAGAGGTATCATAAGGATTAGACAATTCTAACACACAATTCCTAAGAATCCTTAGCCAACACACTATATTGCATCTCTAACAACTCATATATCACACATAAACTGCATCTCTCCTAAGCAGGCACTCTAGCATGCAACATTAAGTAGATCATTAGCCTAACTTATAGCATGTACGTCATAGTATAACACATATAATAACAAGTCAAATAAAACATAAAAAGTAAGTATGTATATTTTGGGAAATCGCTTTTCAAGCTCCGACTGACTATACACATCGCATGTTCTCCATTCTTGTCTTGAAATGAATATTCTCCAAAAAGGTTTAGCAAAACTCTCAGCTCCATAGTTTGAGTTTGGAATCCCATGAGTGTTGATCCAAATCTCTCAAACCAGGACTCTGATACCAACTTGTAACATCCCAAAAACCCATGCTAAATTTTTCATTTTTAAAATCATATAACATCAATTTTTTATAAAACCACATTCAAGATAAACCATTTGTTCATAGACCATTATTTAGACATCAGAGTTATTATGAACACAATGCAGAAACTCAAGTCATAAAACTGTTAATGTGTGTGTACAACCCCGCCTTCGCAATCCGATAAACACCTAAAAATGGTAAATCCACAATTGTAATCACAAAGCTCAGTGGGTTCCCCAAAATATCACATACTGATGGGTTTTGAGCATAACAACAATTCTTATTTGTACATGCAACCCTAATGCTTTGAATCTAAGTTTTCTCTTATTGAACATGTAAAATTAAACACAAAAGGAGAAACCCTAGGAAGTGTCTACTATTTTCGAAATTCATATAAAACTAGGGTTAGGTTACATACCTTGATTGTTATATTGTAATAACAGTGATTCCCTTGTAGATCTTGAAGCTTGAGAACTTAGTGTCACAAGTGTAACATCTCTAATGGCTCACAAACACACAACGAAAGAGAATGATACGAGAGAGGAGGAGATCAAATTTTCGGCTATTGCTTCTATTAAAGAGTGGCCAAAAATCATATCCTTAAGGGCTCTATTTATATTGCACCAAGGATGTTATGGATAACCCTAATCTCAAATATGGTAATTATCCACCTCCTTTGATTATCCATATATGATAAGATATTCTAGAAACTCTAGAATAATCTTTTATATACCATCAAAAAACCATCCACCCTTCCAGTAGGAAGGTTCTGGACCCTTCTGTTCAACTATTGAACAATTTCACTTTTAGTCCCTACACTTTTAATTAATTCCTTTAATCCTAAAATTAATTCCAAATTAATTTCTGATTAAATATTAATTAATAATATGATTAATAATTAATATATTATTTCCATAACATATTAATAAATCATTTATTCCAATTTATTAATCAATTAATAAATTCTCCCTCTTCCTCAATAAATCATCATGTCTAGTTGCACGTGTGAAGGCAGCCCAAAAGGACCATGTCACTATCAATTCAAGTACATACCAAATATAGTTATGGGCTTAGACACCTAATCCAACAGTCTCCAACTTGGATAAGCCTAATAACTATAGCTGCAAGTATGACTTAAATTTTTGATAAGCAATCGTAGCTCTTAAAGCTTTTGTTGAACTTTGACCTAGTCAATTGTGTGTCCTAAGATAAGGGATCATATAATCCTCCGTTCTGCAACATATCAAATGAACAAATGACATGGAACAAAACCATTATCATTGTTCAAAAGTTTGCTTCCCAATTTCTGATTTGTAATGACAAAGAACTTAATCGAACACATCAATTCAGTCCTGATCGGGCCCGGCATATAAGTCAACACCAAATCATCGAGGGGCCCAAGATATTGTTTTTTCCCCTTTGGTAAAAAGGAACAAATAAACTTTGACTCATATGCTTGTAATATTTACTCATCAAATCATGTAGAACAATACGTTTTATAACACCAAGTTACTGATGTGTGTACGCATTATTAATGCACAACCAACTTGTAAACAACAACTCATATATCTCAGTTTAAAGATTATACGATATTATCATCTCAGAATTACTCGTGATAAACTCCATGAAGAAATTCCCTGAGTGTGGGTTTAATCCAATACTTAAATCCCTATTTCAAAAGTACTCATGAATGTTGCAGCAAACCATTGCTATATCTAAACACTTAGACAATCTACAATCCAATTCATGATAGCCTTAATTCACTACTTACTTCCAAAGTATGATCGAGTGTGTATATTTGAATAATCTAATTATTCAGGAAGTAAAACATGCAAAAGTAAAAAAATGATAAATAATTGACAAAAGATAGTAAATGATACTCATAAATAAATCTCTATTATTTAATCACCAAATGTCAATTACATTTATTTGTTACAAGTTTCTAAATATCTATCTAATCACTAAAACTAATATTATCTTTCAGACCAATGATCCTTGCATGTTGAACGTGCTTAATCCTACTAAGACCCTTTGTGAGGGGATCGGCAGGATTCTCTTTTGATAATATCCTCTTAACGATGAGGCTTACTTCTTCTACAAGATGTCTGATAAAGTGATATTTTCTGTCAATATGTCTTGATCTACCATGATCTCTTGGTTCCTTATTCAAGGAAACCGTTCCTTCATTATCGCAGAAAATTTCCATCGGCTCCTTAATGGCTGGTACTACTCCAAGGTCTCCAATGAAGTTCTTCATCCATATAGCCCCCTTCGATCCTTCGCTCATGTCAATGTACTCTAATTCACTGGTTGAATCAGCCACTGTCTCCTGCTTGGAACTTTTCCAAGTCACTGCTCCTCCATTAAGGGTAAACACCCAGCCTGACTAAGAACGGAAGTTGTCTCTGTCTATCTGAAAGTTGGCATCACTATACCCAGTAACTCTTAAGTCGTCACTACCACCAAGCACAAGGACCCAGTCATTTGTCCTTCGTAGATACTTAAGGATATTCTTGACATCTATCCAATGAGTTTTACCTGGATTTCACTGATATCGACTAACCATGCTCAAAGCAAAAGCCACGTCAGGGCGAGTACATATCATAGCATACATGATCGATCCAACGGCGGAAGCATATGGGACTCGACTCATTTCCGCTATCTCTGCATCGGTGCTCAGACTCTGAGTCTTACTCAGCTTGGTATTGCTCAGGATAGGTAACTCCCTTTTCTTTGAATTCTCCATGCTAAAACTCTTTAGCACCTTATCCAAATATGTACCTTGACTAAGTCTAATTAGTCTTCTACTCCTATTTCTTAAAACCCTTATTCCCATAATATAAGAAGCCTCTCCCAGATCCTTCATAGAGAAACATTTTCCAAGCCAGAACTTAACTTCTTGCAAGGTTGGAATGTCGCTTCCTATAAGTAGTATGTCATCAGCATACAATACCAGGAAGGTGACTTTACTCCCACTAGCTTTGACATATACACAAGATTCATCTTCACTTCTAGAGAAGCCAAACTCTTTAATCTTCTCATCCAAGCAAACATTCCATCTACGAGAAGCATGTTTCAATCCATGGATTGATTTCTCAAGCTCACACACTCTATTGGGGTATTTAGCATCCACAAAACCCTCTGGCTGACTCATGTAAACATCCTCAGCCAACATTCCATTAAGGAAAGCGGTTTTGACATCCATCTGACAAATTTCATTGTCATGAAATGCAGTTATGGCTAACATAACCCTAATAGATTTAATCTTAGCCACCAGTGAGAAGTTCTCATCATAGTCAAGCCCTTGGGTTTGAGTAAAGCCCTTCACAACCAATCGAGCCTTGAAGGTGTGCACCTTTCCATCCATGTCGATCTTCTTCTTGAAGATCCATTTGGACCTAACTGTCTTACGACCTGGTACATTGTCAACCAAGTTCCAAACTTGATTGTCATATATGGACTGGATCTCGGTGTCCATTGCCTCTTTCCATTTAGTAGACTCAGGACCCGCCATGGCTTCCTTGTAGTTAAAAGGCTCATCTAAATTTACTAGTGTACCATCAGTCCATCACTGATAAACATATCACCATTTGTAGTTATATGGAAACCATAGAACTCTGGTATCATTCTAACTCAAGTGGAACGTCTAAGAGGTAAAGACTCGTCAATAGGTTCAACAGGAATTTCTTCCTCGGTTTGAGTGCTAGTGTTAGAGGTTCTTCATCCCTTGGCTCTTGAATCTCTTCAAGATCAACTACACTCCCACTATCCTCTTTTCATATGAGCTCTCTCTCACTCGCAAAAGACTTCTCTTCATGCTACAAAGACCACATTCTCACTAGGTCTGTAGAACAGGTATCCAAAGGACTTTTGTGGATAGCCGATGAAAATACATCGCTCACTTCGAGGTTCAACCTTGTTATGAGTCTCTCGTCTAATGAAAGATTCATAACCCCAAACCTTGATATGTGCCAACGAGGGAACCTTCCATGTCCACATCTCGTGAGGTTTTTTGGAAACCTTCTTTGTTGTAACAAGAGTAAGAATGTGTGTGGCAGTCTCTAAGACATACCCCCAGAATGAGATTGGTAGTGAAGCTCGACTCATCATGGAACGAACCATGTCCAAAAAGGTTCGATTACGTCTCTCAGCCACATCAATAAGTTGTGGTGTCCTAGGAGGTGTCAAATGTGAAACAATTCCACATTCCTTGAGGTAGTCGTGGAAATCGATACTAAGATACTCACCACCTCTAGCAGATCTGAGCATCTTGATCTTCCTGCCCAATTGATTCTCGACTTCATGTTTGAACTCTTTGAACCTTTCAAAGGTTTCTGAATTATGTTTGATTAAGTAGATATATCCATATCTGCTATAATCATCGGTAAAAGTCACCTAAAATACATTTCCATCCCTTGTGGTGGATCTGAAGGGACCACACACATATGTGTGTATAAGATCCAACAATCCCTCACCTTTATCACATGAACCCGTGAAAGGAGATTTAGTCATCTTTCCAAGTAAACAAGACACGCATGTATCATCGGACCTTAAGTCAAATGATTCCAAAACTCCATCCTTTTGGAGTTGGGCAATACGTTTTTTGTTGACATGTCCAAGATGACAATGCCATAAGCATGATTTTTCTAAACCATTAGATAAATCAATTTGTAGTACACTGTTTCCTAAATTGTCTACAACCATCATATTTTCATAAACGCCATCACAAGGTAATGCTTCAAAATAAAATACACCATTATAATAAGCATGAATAGAACCATTCTCGTTATCAAAATAATATCTAAAACCTTGTCTATATAAAATGTGAATGAAATAATATTTCTTGTCATTTCTGACGAGTAGAAATAATTATTTAAATCTAAACATAATACACTAATAAGCACTAAAGAATAAACAATGATCTTGGTAACATGCGACGATCTCCTATTTCCCATAATTAGGTTCATCTTCTTATGCTACACATCTTCACTTCTTTTTAGTCTCTGCAAGTCAAAGCAAATGTGAAGATCACACCCTGTATCAAGAACCTACGAATTCGAATGTGATGAGTTTTTAGATAGAATAATGTATATACCTGTCGAGGTTGGCTTAACCTTGCCATCCTTTATGTCTTGAAAATACTTGGGGAAGCTTCTATTCCAATGCCCCTTGTCATGGCAAAAAAGCAAGTAGCCTCCTTCAGATCACAGTCAGTGGGAGCTTCAGAACTAGATTTGCCTTTAGGGCCATTACTTGACGGCCTAGATTGAGACTTTCCCTTCCATATCTATTTTGAGGGAGCTTTCCTCTTCTTCCATTTCCCTTTCCCCATGGCCAAGACGGGAGCTGCAGCAGCAGCAGCAGTGGAGGCAATACTCTTTCCCTTCATTCCACTCTCGGTGGTTCTTAGCAAGTTTTGGAGTTGACTCAATGTGGTTTCCTCCTTGTTCAAATGATAAGTCATAAGAAACTAATCATAACAGCTAAGCAATGAGTGCAAGACTATGTCAATAGCCAATTCCTCATTGAAGTTCACATTGAGCTTCAACAAACGATCCACATAACATTGCATGTGTTGCAAGTGGGTCGTGATGGACTCTTCGTCCTTCATCTTGTTGGTTATGAGTGACATGACTATTTCATACCTTTTTTTATGGGCTCGTTGATGGTACTTCTCCATCAAGTCCTTGCACATCTCATAAGGCCAATAGTCCTTATAGAACCTTTGCAGTTCTGGAGTCATGGTAGCCACCATGATGCATGCCACTTTGGTAGCATCATTGCAGTGTCTCCTATATTCAACAATTTCTTCGGGAGTAGCGGTAGTTTCATCAATCTCGTTCAGCTCCTTTTCGAGAACATATTCCTTGTCCTCGAAGCGCAAATCCATCTTGATGTTTCGGATCCAATCATTATAGTTGGACCCATCGAAGGTGACTTTCACACAAAGGCTCAAGAGCGAGAAGTGGTTTGAGGAGTTGTTGTTGGAGGAACCAGAAGCATTGTTCGAAGTTGAAATCTGAAAAAAGAAAAAGGATAAGATTTGATTAGATAAGAAAATCCTTAATATAACACCAAAATGAAATATTGAGGCTAGGACCCAACTAAATAATTCACAATTCAGAATAGGGGTGTCGTAATCTAATTGCAAACTATTTAAAGGTAGGTAAATGACGATTTACCAATTTCACCACCACGGAAAACAAAATTTAAACGAATTTTGTTTTAAATGAAATTCCTAGATCTTTTGAGATTCATTGAACTATTCATTGGCATGTTTAATCTCGATTATGCCCTTTCCATTTGTGACTGGGATACCAAGGATCATAAACAAAGTGTGAATAATCATGCAAATTAGTTTGGTACTCTCGATGTCATTTATCATTTAATTAATGTGTTGGTTAACCACACACGCTCCATCAATCAACGGTAATTTAACGAGCTACCCATTGTCATCCTTTATTAGTCCATATTAGTGTGCCAGATAACCATACACGCTCCACTAACGACCTTTATAATGTTAATTTCATGGATTAGCATCAAATTTATATTTTCCTAAAGTAACTAAGATTGGGAATTTTATAAAAACATTTAGTTACTTTATATATTCCATTATACTTATTAGTGAGAATTTAGTTTCCTATCAAACCCGTTAAGCTCACGACCCTCCACTAGTCAGGGGAGCGGTGGGTAAGAGTGGATACCCAATGGTTGTCATTTTATAGGCCACTTCCTTAAACAACCCTCCACTAGGGTTCTAAAATTTAAGATTTCAAAATTAAACTATTTAATTAAATTTTAAATTATAAAACCAAATGGTGTATCTTTAAAACTTTTCAAAAATACAAGGTTAAATTTTTAATAAATAAATTAACAAATTAATTTTATCTTTATCAATAGCGTTAACCCAATCATGAATTCATGATAAGGCTACAAAATTACTGATTAAAATATCCAATTTTAAACAATTAAAAAGAATTTAAGGTAATTATCCTAATCAATCCATGTGACAATTATGAAAACCGGAAATTTTGGATCTGACAGTGCAACTCGTCGAGTTGGTCAATGACCTCGTCGAGTTCCAAGATGAACTTGGCGAGTTCGATAAACAGATGGTTATCTTCCCGTCTCCTTTAAACAATTCACAATTGCATCATATTCTATAGAAAACTAATCCTAGACTCTGATACCACCGATGGGTTTTGAGCATAACAACAATACTTATGTGTGCATGCAACTCTAATGTTTTGAATCTAAGTTTTCTCTAATTGAACATGCAAACTTGAACACAAAAGGAGAAACCCTAGGAAGTGTTTACTATTTTTGAAATTCATATAAAACTAGGGTTAGGTTACATACCTTGATTGTTATATTGTAATAACAATGATTCCCTTGTAGATCTTGAAGCTTGAGAACTTAGTGTCACAAGTGTAATACCAGTAATGGCTCACAAACACACAATGCAAGAGAATTATATGAGAGAGGAGGAGATCAAATTTTTGGCTATTGCTTCTATCAAAGATTGGCCAAAAATCATAGCCTTAAGGGTTCTATTTATAGTGCACCAAGGATCTTATGGATAACCCTAATCTCAAATATGGTAATTATCAACCTCCTTTGATTATCCATATATGATAAGATATTCTACTATTCTAGAAACTCTAGAATAATCTTTCATATATCATCAAAAAACTGTCCACGCTTCCCCTAGGAAGGTTGACCCTTTTGTTCAACTATTGAACAATTGCACTTTTAGTCCCTGTACTTTTAATTTATTCATTTAATCTCAAAATTAATTCCAAATTAATTTCTGATTAATATTAATTAATAATATGATTACTAATTAATATATTATTTCCATAACATATTAATAAATCATTTATTCCAGTTTATTAATCAATTAATAAATTCTTCCTCTTCCTAAATAAATCATCTTGTATAGTTGCACGTGTGAAGGCAACCCAAAAGGACTATGTCACTATCAATTCAAGTACATACCAAATATAGTTATTGGCTTAGACACCTAATCCAACACATACATCATAGCATAATAAACACCTATGGGTTATTATCAACCATGGGGCCTTTCAGCGGTCCTAGTGGGCTAATAGCATGTCATGTGGATTAACAGCATACCTCACAAGTTATCAGCAAACATGGTACATGGGGACTATCAGCAGTCCCATAGACTCACAATAGTCTAGGAGTTATCATCAACTCGATTCATATATAACAACAATCAAGAACATAAGACCCAGCTGGTCAACATGCATATACTACCACACAGGTAAGTATAGTGAGAAGTCTCACCTCGAAAGTAGCAGCTAAACACCACAACATTCACCCAACAAAGACTGATCCTACCTGGAACCTAACAGCAATATAGAGTACCCTCTCATTTTACACTCCAAAACCCTTAATTTGACCAAAAGTCAACATTGGTCAAAAGTCAACAGTCAACTGTCCCATTGACTGACCCTTACGTCATGACCAGCCCTTGGCCGCATCATGAGAAAGCGAGTCCGGCTCGATCACTAACGCAGCCCCGATTCATTTTGATCACCCTAAAATCAACAGTCACGTTGTGACAAATCTTCTTTTACGTCATGATAATCCTCAAACAAAACAGTTGGGACACCCAGCCTACCCTCACATCATGAAGGCCAACCCTTTACATCGTGAGAACTGATTCGGCTTCCTAATTTCATTAAGTCGTTAATTGTTCTAACCATTCATTCATACTTTCCCAATGGCTTTCCTACTCCATATACAACATAAAATTTGGTGTTTTGTGGACATGCATGTCTAATGCATGTCCCTTTTACTCTAGGTTATGAACATGTAAGAATTGGACCCAAACTTGCACTAGAGATCCAAAACCACCAAAATGACATAGATCTGAAACACACAACCTAAAAGTGACTCCAAATATCCATAAAGTTGCCAACTTTATGGAACCTTGTCACTCAAAAATTCACAAACATGGAGAAAATAGGCAAAGGATCCTAGATCTAGCAACTTATAAGCATAAAGGTAGAAACTTGAATCATACCCAAGGTCCAAAATATAGTTGGAAGTTGAGATATTCTTATGCAAGGCTCCAAAACTCCATCTTGGAAGAACTTCATTCCAAAATCCACCAAAAACTACAAAAATGGATGATAGGGGAGATGGGAGGCTCAAAGTGGTGAAAGGGAGGCTAGGGTTTCTCTCAAAAGGCTTTAGGTGTGAAAAAGGGTGGAAAAATACCCCAAAAACATGGAACCACCCTTTAAATACATAGAAAACCCTAAATTTTGTGGGCTTAGGCTGCCCTATTCTTACCCCGTGACAGCCTGTATGTCACGTCGTGAGAATATGCTTCTCACCTCGTGACAACGGGTTTTCACCCAATTCCAATCCAACTTCAAACAGTCATAACTTCTTCATTTCAACTTCGTTTTCGACGATCTTTATATCCACGAAAAGGTATTGACGAGCCACAACCCTATCTAATTACTTTTAACTTAATACATGTCAAACTAAATTCATAATCCATGTAAGAAGCCCATAATATTACTTTTTACATTTTACCCTTTTTCTTCAAAGCACAATCGAAGGCTTAATCACTTCACCAACATTATCAACATCCGATTGGATCTAAAATTTATTCCCTTGAAGCACATAACCTTTGTTTTATCTATTTACGGCTCGCTTTTTCACAATTATAAACATTCTGAAACTAGGTGTTACAATCTTGCTGCCACAACGTGACCAATAGGATTCCATGACGTGGCGAATCACTGAAGTGTTTTTGGTTGTTTGACTTTGGATCATTGATGAAACATCCCAAAAATACGGTCCAAAATTTTCGTTTTTGAATCATTATTAAAACCATGACTATCATCCCCATATTATAAAATCATAAACCATGTATCTCAAAATATTATAATATCTGTCACCATATCAAAATCTCATATCAAATATCAGAGTAAATCTCTCAGGCTAGAAAATTATGGTGTGTGTCATACGATCATCCTGAGCCCTTCCCTTTGCTAGCTGAAGTACCTGAAACCAAACTGAAAACTGTAAGCACAAAGCTTAGTGAGCTCCCCCAAACTACCACATACCATACACATAACATATAACATGTAACATAAAATTCGGGACAACGCCTAGTTGCATCGGGACAAACCCGACATCGGACTCCTACCCAGCATCGGGCTCACCTCGGCATCAAACTACGTCTGGCATCAGGTTTGCCCCGACATTGGGCTTACCCCGACACATACACATCATCTCATATATCATAAACACATAACATAAGCATATAACATACATCGGGCTTACCCCGACATCGGACCGAAGCCCGGAACACCTAACAGATAACATATAAACTAGCATGCATCGGGCTTGCCCGTCATTGGGCTTACCCTGGAACACATAACACATAACAGATACACTAACATACATCGGGCTTGCCCGGGAACATATAACACATTACATGCATGAATCACAAAGACATCAAGCATACATATACTCTTCTCGGGACCGCCCCAGCATCGTGTCATATCCCAGAACTACTAACATCTAAACAGGTCGGCATTGTGGCCTTAGACTTGTTCCTACTGGAAGAGGACTCACCTCGCAAGACTAACTGCTAAAAACTCGAGCGATAAATCCATGTATGTTGCTCCGGCGACTCTCCGGCTATCAATTCCATAATAACACTTAATCAAAATCTGATAATCCTTCTTAGGGTAAAATGACCATTTTACCTGCTGGTTAAAGTCAACGTCAAGGTAAAACTCAAAGTCAAGGTCAACTCCCAGTCAACCCAACTCGTCGAGTTATCTCCCAACTCGACGAGTCCCTGTAATGCTCAAACTCGTGGTCAACTGAGTCAACTCATCGAGTCCCTTCGCAGACTCGTCGAGTTCTTCTTTTCATAATAATCAGGACAGCCCACTTCAACTCGTCGAGTCCTTCCCTGGACTCGCTGAGTTCCTCTGTCTGATTGAGCCATCCCAATGGATTAAGCTCCTACCTTTCAAATTTATGCTCCAAACCTCATCTACATATTGGAAATACACTCTTAAGAGTAAAGTTTCCAACTTTACCCGTCCTTAGTCCTTCTTAATAGGTTTAACCCAAACCCTAACTTCTCTAAGATTTAAATCTTGGTCCACAAGCCATAACACCCTAAACCAAGGCACAATATACTATATCTAGGCTTTTAACGCCTGTTGGACACATAAAGTCTCGAGCTTTCCTTCCATGCATGGTCTTTTAGGGCTAAAAAGGCCATATACTTGTTTACAAGCTTGCATGGCGCTTCCATGGTCATAAAGTTTGCACCTTTATGCCATGGAACCCTTCCTAGACCCCAGATTTGAGATATAAGTCACTTGGGGCGTCCCAATCCCAAGGACCAAGGTTCTTGAACCAAAACCTTCATAAAATGGAAGCAAATAGATCTAAGAGAAGAAAGATCAAGTTAGAGACTTGATTACCAGAAAGTGTAGCAAATGGAGTGTAGTTCCTGGATCTACTTCTTCCCTCTTGAGCCTTCTATCTTCTTCTTCTTCCACAAGTTTCAAAAGGCACAAATAACACTCAAAATGGCAAGAAATGGCTCAAGATCACTCAAAGTGGATTAGGGTTTCGAGATTAGGGTTTGGAGGTGATAGAGGCTGGGATGGAGGCCATATATGATGCTTAAATAGGGTACAAGCCCTAAAGATTAGGGTTTCATCTAGCCTGTCCTACTCGCCGAGTCAAGACCCCGACTCATCGAGTAGCTCACTTAAAACCCACGCATATACTGCCTTCTACTCGAAGAGTTAGAGGCACCAACTTGTCAAGTAGCCCTTCTAAGATGTATAAATAATTAAGTTAAATACGTACCAGGAAACCGGGCGTTGCAGTTGACTCTAACTTGATGACATGGGTTAACTTTTGGTTAAAGATTTCTGGATTGTAGTGTATAGACTAAGGTTGGACCTGGTATAATTTGATAAGTGTGTTGTAGCACTGGTTGCGTGGCTTTGAGCGGTGGTTTAGTTGACTTCTTGAGTCAGGTGAGTCTTCTCACTATATTGTGTAGGATGCTAGTTGTTTTGTGGCTCTTGCATTATGTGTTGGGCGGGGGCCATTTACATGTTGGGTTTCTCACGTTTGTATGCTAGGTTAGGTCCGTCATAAAAGGTGGGGCCGATGTTATGTATGGTATGTGGTATTTTGGGGAACTCACTAAGCTTTGTGTTTATGGTTTTGTGGCTTAAACATTTCTAGGTGCTTTCAGTTCCAAAGGGAAGGCCCTGGCTTGACTGCACTGAATCCCTTGATGGCTTTTTTTGAATTGATTACTTTTGATGTACTCTAATGTTTGAATTTATATTTTAATTTGTTTGGTTTGGAACAATTGTTTGTATGAATCGATGGTTTAAATGGAAAAAAAAAATTATTGGCATTTTTGGGACGTTGCGTCGTTAGTTCCAACAATTACATTAACACCCTACATCAATCCCATTATTAGATGAAAAAGTGCTTGGAAAAGGACCCAAATTTTCATTTCATTTTAACAAAGAAAAATATAACCATGGTTAATTAGGTACTATTCTATGGATGAGATATACCTAAGTTGGGCAATTTTTGTAAAATTATTTTCACATCTAACTACCATAAAAAAAATTGTTCAAGAATCAAAAAAGAAAGGACATGGAACATGCCTTTAGGCCTAAAAAGTCATTGGGGGCATAATTCGACTCCCTACAAGGGCAATACATACTGACAAAATTAGAGATATGATGTCTGCTATCATTATTACACAATATGATACTAAAAATGTGGGTGTTGTTGTATGTGTTTGGTTCATGTTATCGATCTTCTTATCGAGGTAATAGTAAATGAAGATATCCTAGAGGGACTACACCACGAAATCTCAACACCAACTTTGATCGGATCTTGTTAGTCAAATTTGAGCTTGCCTACACACCCTTTTTGGATAACTTGTTGAATTTATTTTGAATATTTTGTTTTATATTAATTATCATTTGAGGATTTTGAAACACCCTCTCTTTTGATTTTAATAGTCAGAATCTTTTCAAAAGTCTTTAATTATTATTATTATTATTATTAATTATTTAATTAATCTTTTCAAAAGTCATTTGACACTTTTGGTCATACATGGTCAATGTAGTCATTTACCATAGATTTTTAAGTTCGACAAACTCAAGTCGTTCACGTCCTGGCATGAATCCATAAATTCACGAGCAAAAGTCATTTGAAGTCATCATAATCATGTATTCTTCAAAAAAATATTTCACATAGCAAACAAGTTTGCAAAACATTCGGTCATATTTAATTTCACAAAATCATCGTTTGTTATTATAAGGACATGTCACCTTAGATGCTTTCTTTAACTAGTCCACATTGCTTCATATATTCCAAGGACTCCTCAAAATTCACCTATTAATATATGATCAAATGTTACACAATAACCAAAATACCCCTAATCAACTCAGCTTATACTCTTATACTCCTAATGGTCTTTATACACCTATATTTTTTTAATGGAAGCCAATGGATGCAAAGCAAGTGAGCCAATACCAAGTTAGGAAGTTTATAGAAAATCAAATAGTTAATTACACATTCATGTAATGTTTGTGAATGATGTTAAATCGCAGTATAACTTTAGTTATATAGCCTAAAATTACAAATTTTCACATTTGGTCCCTACACCTATATTTTTATGTACTTTTACACCTCCTAAAACTTAATTAATATCATTAAAACCATCATTTCAATAATTATGAGTTATGACTTAAGAAAATTTTGGAAAGGTCGTAAGGGGTAAGAGGGTAACTAAATGTTCTGTTGTAGTCGTTGGAAGTTGGTAGGAAACAAACTTTAAAGTCTGGACATATTCTTTTGGTTTTGCTGGTTTGAAGTGTAAAACCAATGAATTTTTTGACTGGTTTAGTAAAACATGCAGGGGTCTAAAATAGGTAATTGAGATATGGGAATTTTAGAGTTATCGGGAATATATCTTTTAGTCTGAGGATTGTCGAAAGCTAGTGGATGATGAATTTTGGTTCATGGTCTTACAATTTCTTAGCAACAAAGTTTAAAAACATACACTTGGAATTAAATACAGGGAAAATGACTTGAGAGGGTAATTATTTTTTCGTTTTGTTCAGGTTTAGGTAACTTTAATTTTTTTGTATACATTTAATACACTTGGAATTAAATATATTCACATATTACCATTGTAAAAACTTAAGTGTGAACAATTTTTTTTATAAATTTTTATAATTTCTTACAATATTTTTATAATATTTTTTCCTATAGGTTTATCTAATACAATGTTTTAAACTTTACTTGTATTTTTTTTAAGCTTTTTTTATACTTTCATATAATTTTAATAGTGATTTTAAACCAAATATTTTATAAATGTTTTAAATTTTTCTTACAAATTGTTTTTTTTTATATTCAATACAATTTTTTTTATAACTTTCATATATTTATTTCTAAACTTTCTTTTACAACATTTTTAAAGTGTTTCACAAATTTTGTATGGCAATTTAACATTTTTATAACATTTTAAAATACTTCCATTAAATATTAGTTTAAAACGTTGTATTAAAAAAAATAAAAGTTTATAAACTTCTAATTAAAAAGTATTAAAAAGTTGGAATAATTTTAAAATATTTACATTATATAGATGTTTTTTGTTTTTTTATTTGCTAAGTAATATTTTCTTTTTATTTTTTAAAAACCCATCCATACTTATTGTTACATATTTAGGCAACTTTTTTTTGTACATATTTAACCATTTAACTTGTTAATTTGTTCACATATTATCATTGTCACCTGCTATAGCCGGTAACAATGACAATATATAAACATATATAACAAGTTAAATGGTCATATGTATACAAAAATAAAGAAGTTATGTAAATATAAATAAAATGGTAAAGATGATTACCCTCGTAAGTTATTTTCCCTTAAATATAAAAGATATATGTTTCTTGATACGAGAGATCAGATAAAAAAAGATAGTCTTTGAACATATTAATCAAATGAATTTGTTGACTCCGACAATACCAGAGGGCATATGATAAATTGCTCCAAATAATAATTGACAAAATTGCAAGTTTGGTCCCTGTGGTATGTCAAAAATTGGATGTTTGGTCCAAAAAATTTTGGGGTTGCACCGATGGTCCAAAAGGTTTGATTTGTTGTGGAATTGGTCCAAAGGCTTAACAGCCGTTTGTGCCATCCGTTTATGTGAGGGCATTTCTGTCAATTCACACCCCTTCTTTTAATATCTTATTAAATTAGGACATGCTTTGATTAGATTTATGCCAAGTGGCTAATTTTAATTTAAAGCTACAAGTAGAGGGCCTGGTTTTGACAATCTGATACAAAATTTGGGTAAAGAGACCTACACGGTCATCATCTTAACAAATCGGGGGGAAAAGACTTTGTCCTCATCAGATTAAGAAGAGAAGGAACGAACGGAAGCAATCAAAAATCGATGATTGTTTTGGTCCTGTAACGTAAACGATGGAGGAGGGATTCTTCACCTTCGTGTCTGATCGGAAAAGAAAAGGGAATGAAAGCAGCAATAGTTGTTGATCCCATGGAGGGCACCACGTGTGCTTGGCTTGTTTGGACAAGGAAAAGGAAAACGAAAGTAAAAGAGTGGTTTAGTGGTGGCTGTTGTCAATAACAGTGATGGCGAGGGAGTTGCTCCGGCGGCCTCCTTGACTGATTTCTTTTCTTGCGAGGGCTGATCTAGTAGGCTCGGTTGTCTCTCTTCTGTCCGACAGTGAAACTCGAATAGAAGGGAGGTAGATCGGAGGTAGCTCAACAGATCAGCTAGTTGCTACTACCGTGCCCTTCGTTTTTCCCCATCGCACATCACGAATGGATTAGAAGAAGAATGAGTCGTCGATTACCACCTCCTAACACCCCTTGCTGCCTCCTCCTTTCCCTTCCTCTTCTTCGGCCTAAATCGAATCCAGAGGCCATCACCGATTGCGAATCAATCGACGAAAAATCAGAAGCCATCGGACCCCCTTCCTTCAGCCAGAAGAACGGTTGAACCTTTGCTGACTTCGTGTGCCTTCTTCTTGACTGCCTTCGGTTCATTCCCGTTCCAATCTCCTCTTCCTCCCAATCGATTATGCCTGCGTTCTTCCCTTCGTGTTCTGTATTCGTTTCCTTTGCATTCCCCTTGACGATCGATCAAATGACGAACAAAAAAAAACCCCTTGACCACTTTCTAATCGGGTTCTTATTTTGACCGGTCAAAAGTCAAAGTGGAATCAAACTTTAATTTAATTTATTCAAAATTTACCCTTATTTGACAAATAATTTACAAGATCAATCCTTTTGGACAAAAATACCCTCACACAAACGGAGGGCACAAACGGCTGTTAAGCCTTTGGACCAATTCCACAACAAATCAAACCTTTTGGACCACCGGTGCAATCCCAAAACTTTTTGGACCAAACATCCAATTTTTGACATAACACAGGGACCAAACTTGTAATTTTGTCAGTAATAATTCTAAATGCCAGAAATGATCAACTTGTGAATTACAGTATTTGATATAAGAAAAATGTCAATTCCTTCACATTCAATCACAATATCATAATAACTTGTAATAATAATTGAACATATTGAACATAAACTTTAAACCAAAACATTCATGGATAAAATTAAAAATCTAGGAAATAGATTCAAAGAGGTCGAAATTTGTAAAAGTTAAAAGCTAAAACCACAAACCAAACCATAACCAATTAACCACAGAACTAACAAAACTCATCAAATCAAATCAAACAGAATCAAATCGTATTCAATTACACTTGATTTCAAATATAAATATTTAATAAGTACAAACTAAAAGAATCTTCAGATAGTACTTTTGATTTAATTTCAACATACAAGTAAAAACCAAAAATAAAACATTGAATTATACGAATCTTGCTTTAAAAATAAGGTACCCATGTCACAGTCACGACATAACATAAATTATTATTATTGTTGTTGTTGTGTAGTATTCATCAACATCATTAAATTCTGACAACAAATAAAAAAAAAATAATACTACATAAATAACTGGATCCCATAGCCGAATGACCATACTCTGCTACCTTAGCCTAAAAGGTTTTTTTTTTTTCTTTTTCTTTGTCTTTATATCTTTGTAGTTTTTCCAAAATCAAAACTAAAAAAATAAAGTATATCTTCTGTCCATGCATTAAAACTTGTACGTTCTATGAAGCACTCTTTTAGGATGGGTACAAGTCATGTAAAGGGTCAGAACTCAGAAAGGCCAGAGGTCACCCCACAGTGATCTCCTAGCTTGATGGTGTAACGTGGGGTTGTTACTTTTTGTAACAATTACTCTTCCGAAACTACCCTCGGAACCTTCACGATTCGCGGCTCGACAAACATCCATTTCAACCCTTTTACCCCTCTTTATAGGTGAAAAGACGATTCTACCCCAACCGCCTCCGAGGTCGGCCCGAGTCGACTCGTTTTCATCTCCCAGTTCTTCCTCGTTTTCAGAACTTGCGTATGGTTCATTAATGTCGGATTCATACTTGATCATCTTTTTAGAATTATTATCATCAATGGTAATAGTGTCCTCGGATTCTGAATCAAATCCATCATCTGTCCCACAATAAAATATTACATTTTTAGTCCCTGGTGTAAATAAATGGATACTGAATTGAATTATGAGAAAATGGTAAGGAAAGTACCGGAATCAATCTCGAGAGATTCATGGTTGATTTTATTAGCATGTTGTTGTTCTTTTAATGTATCGAATTTCATGCCATCAAGTGGCCATGATTGGCTGTTAAAAGAAAATAAAAATGTTTAAAGTGTGATAACAAAAATATGTTATACAACAATAAATATATATATATATATATATATATATATATATATATATATATTTGTTTTTTAGCGTATAAAAAAACATGTGTACTTATTTACAAATTGAATATTAGGAAAATAATAAAAGCACTTGCCTGGGTCGGGGACCTCGTCTGAAAACAACATAACAAAATTTTTCATCTTCAAATCCACGTAAAGGGACACCATTTGATTGCTACAAAAATAGCCATTATAAAAATAGCACTTGATTTAATTGCTATAAAATGCTAAAAGTGAAGCTTATCATAAATGAGAATAACGAAATTTAACTGGGACCACAAGGTTGATAGCAATTTGATAGAAATAAGAATTCTTAAACTATACACGTGTTTTATTTGATGAGATTATATTTTATTATTTATCTATGGAATCAAAAAAGACAGTTGAGATAGGAACCTTGTATGCAAGTTGTGATGTTGTCCTCTGCAAACGTTGAACAAAATGACAATATTTTCCAGTATTGTCCAATGGACATGCTCCATCATGAGGACACTTAAACAAAAATTAATAAATAAATAACAGTTTAATCATATAATAAACCAAAAAGTATAAAATTTTGGTGAGTTCTTTGACTTACTGGAGCTACTATATGAGCGCCACATTTGTGTGTCATCAGATCTTTAGATTCTTGATTAGATGCCTTGGCTAATTTGCGTGTTTTCTGAAAGGTTAATGAATGGTTTAGTCTATGAGTTTATATAAATTATGTAAAAGACTAAATTACCCTTTTCTCCATCCAAAGAATGTGGGATCGCACTTGAGATATGATATTTGATCCATGTGGTGTTCCGGGTTCCATTAAAACCTGCTCTGCATTGAAAATATTTGCATAAGTGTGTATCAAATATCAATTGCGGATAACTTTGTAATATCCAACCATTAAATGTAACAAAGTGACTGTTTTTTGCTACACTATGTAGCACATTATATAAACAAAAACAAGTAAAGAATGTTACAAAAGTAGTCAGATTGTTAGAAGTTATTAAAGTGGATAAAATTTACCAGAACATCTTCTGTAAGGTCCCACAGCTGGCGTACAATGGTAATTCTATCCTTTAATGATGGTATTTCCCCAAGTACATAAGACTACATGAAATATAACAAAAGAAAAAACATTTAACATAAGCTTCAAAGTCACATATTTTATAAAAATAAGATATATAGAAAGTAGCATGTGCTTACAGCAATGACAAGGTCATGTTTTCTTTCAGATTTGCTTATGTTTTGACTTAGTGATTGTATACTACCATAGCTTTGTATGAGTGGCAAATTCTTCAAATCTGAAGTGCATAAGAAAAGATTTTTATTTTTAAAAGAAATGAGAGTTTTAAGTTATTGATAATTTAGTGTGTGAAGACTGAAGAGAATGAAGATTATTAGAATATGTACCTTTTATAAGGCTTAAACCTGCTCGTTGCATAGACTGTGATGGCTCAACTATATTAACTCTTTCAAGAGAGTTTGGCCATACTTCACGCAATGCCCTGAATAATTTTTTAAAAACATTAAGTTATGCGATAAAATGAAAATTTTTAAAAAAAAAACAAAGAAACGTAGAACTTTTACTAATGTTATGTTCCAAAAGGAATCATTTGCTAAAATGTTCATAAGGATGAGTTCCCTAATTGAAACAAAACTAGTTCTCTAGAAATAATAGCAAAAATAACTATTTAATTTATAACAGATGTATTAGATATAAACGGATTAAAAATGTTGTGAAAAATACGTGAAGAACAAAATTAGTGTAGCAAAATCCTCACCAGAAAGCAGAACCAGTACCAGCACCAAAATCCAATACTCTGGTTGGTGAAAAACCAGGTAGCCTTCTTTTAACCTATAATAACAAAGTTAAGATTTTAATTTTATGATGATTTTAAACCTTAATTATCACATGAAGAAAGTAAGGTGTGTAATTAATCACACAAAAGAAAAAAGGAGCAACTGATAAGTGGCCAGTGTTTCCAATTGTGTGGCTTTTTTAGAAGCAAACAGAATGTTTATATGAAACTGTTACAACATGTCTAACTTTCTATACTTTTATGTATGTTTTATGAAAACAAAATATATATACAAGAACAAAAAGAGCAAAAGATATAAAACAAAAAAGGAATTTGAAATAGAAAAGGCAACATTGTGGAGTCTTTAAATTTTAAGATTGATAAAAAAAAAAGTATGAACAGAATGAAGATGAATACCTCAGTAAGGACTCTATGGCAAGCTGAGAAAACAGCAGGCATCCGAGAAGCAACATAAGCAATTGTTTGGTCATCTCTGTATTTAAGACCAATATCACCATAGCTGCTCTTAATTTTCCATCTCTTTGAACTCCCAACATACTTAAGAGGATCTTCAATTAGCTCCCTAGCTGTTGATGCAGCTAACTGCAAATTAACATCCTTGATAGAATTGAAGGATTCTGACAACCTCAACACCTTCCTCTTCATGTGTTGATCTTCTTGATCTGCATTTTCCACCCCAAAATGACATTTCTTTAGTAAACAACTCTATGCATTCAGTGGTATGATTTATGTAAGAGTCAATGAATTGGCATCAAACTTCAAGAGTCTTATGTGACCATAGTCTGATAAGATTTATAGTATAGTCCTAGGCACCTTCACTTTCCTTATTGCATTTGCATACGTACTTCTACACAATTTAAGCTGTAGTATATCAGTTCCTAAAATCAATAGTTTAGCTCTAGCTGTGATTTAATTCAAATTCATAGTTTGGCTCTGTGAAATTGATCTGCATATGCTTTTGAAACTGTTGAGATGGAAACCAGCTCCTAAACGATCACATGTTCGTGTTTGCCATATTATTGTTCGTATTAACAAAAACCGGTTAGGAATCAGCTTATTCGATGCTACAATCGACTTCTTTTCGATATCTAGATGTCATCTTATAACCTTTCAATTTTTAAAATTCGTTAATTATACCTATCAATCCAGAAACTGTTGAAATTCAATGTATTGATATAATCCTTCCATTATCCCTAAATTAGGTTACATTTTCAAGCAATTTCTCTTCTTCGTTAGGATTTTATGTGTTTGGGTGAGAGAGATGAGGAAAATGACCTCGAATATACTTTTTGATGGCTCGTCGTAGGCGGAGGGGGACGACATAGCATCCTGTGGATTGCTTGCTTGCGGCTTTGAGGGTCTCGGCGGTGAATCTCTGGACGGTTTCCTTTACCGCGGCCGCCATTTTGCCGGCAGAAGCTCAGGATAACGAACTCCAAAATCTGAGAAATCCAGTTCCCTCCGAGGGTTTTGTGAGAAGTTAGGGTTTAAGACGATATTTCATCAACTAGGAGCGTATCACGTATTCTGATCCGGTCGTTACAATCTAATCTCATCTAACCAAATTAGTAAGTCATTATTAAAGTGAAATTTAAAATTAGGGTGTCGTAATTCCTTATAAAACCGAAGGGACATGTATCTCACTCGTTACCATAAAAATGTGGTTTCATACCACACCCAATTAATGGTGTCACACTTGGGTATTTATTTTTTAATAAATGAAATAGACTAATCAGAAGGAGGTAAGAAAAATGAATCAATCACGTTGTTTGAATGAGTGCTTCCTTGGAAGGCAGCACTGCACCATCTACCACACTCAGAGGCGGTGTTTGTGCTTATGTGGCAAGGAGAGTACGGTCTAGGCCGCACCCACTCTCTCTAGTCTAACCATATAAACAAATGTATATATATAGAGGTGGGTTCAATTGAGAAAATAAAAAAGGTTGAGAATGGAGGAATCATTCTCAGCTACTCATTTTATTCAAGCATAAAAAGACACGGTGGCAAACTTGTAAATATGAGAACAACTTTCAATCTCAAATACGTATCTGTAGTTCAAACTCATTCATCGTTCATCATCCAAATTTCTTCTCTAACTTTCAACAATCATTCAGATTTCTTCAATTAAACCATCATCAACATCATCCAGTGCTAATCAATCATCGATCTTCGTCAATAATCAACACGATTCAACAGTTAACAACAAAAAGTCGTTTTTGGTTCTTTTAATTCAATCTTCAATTGTGCTTGAATATGATCAGATCTTCAACATCTATGATTAATTATACTCTCAGCGTTATTAGATCAACATCATCGATAATCAACAAAAATCCACTTCATATCATTCATTCAACATCGATTATCAAATAAAACTTGAAAATTGAGGTTAGAAAAATATCAAATCGTTTTTTTTTTTTTTTTTTGAAAGATTTCATATAATTCTCTATCAATCTACTCATTTGTAAGATTTAAATGGTCAAAATATCATGTTTTTAACATTTTTAAAAAATAGTTAAATTGTATGCACTCCAACTGTTTGATGAAATGCATGAACTAAATTACCACGTTATATTCATATATGAATATGTTTTTTCAGTATATGATTATTAAAACAAAAAAACAAATATGCAAGTCTGTATGTTATTCATATGTGAATAACATATAAAAATTATATATATTTGTGAAAATACCTTGTAATATTCATAAGTGAATATATCATCTAATATTCACAAATGAATATACTATGTAATATTCACATGTGATATACCATGTAATACTATGTAATATTCAGATATTAAAATATTATCTAATATTCATAAGTGAATATACCATCTAATATTCACAAGTGAATATAATATGTAATATTCATAACTGAATAACGAATGTACTGTAGTAAAAACCTGATTCATTTTTATTCACTTATGAATAACGATAGCTTAAAATATAAAAAAAAAATATTTTATCTTAAAACTATATCAATATGGATGTCTATTTGTAGAGAATAAAAAATCATGAATTTTGGTATATTTAAAATCATTTTTTGATAAAAATAGCTTATAAAAATTAAAAAAAAACGAAAAAAAAACTATGTTTTTGTATATATTAAGGTAATGATTAGCATAGTTTAAGGAAATATGTTATGTTGGAAAACACATGTGCATTCGTTTTCCATTTTCGCCGGTACAATGGAGGATTTTGCGGCAAAAATAAATGATTGGCTGAGAATGATTCCCCCATTTTCAACTTTTTGAACTCTCCCCTATATATATATATATATATATATATATATATATATATATATATATATATATATATATATATATGATCATCTTACTCTGTAAAATCGTATTTCAAAGTAGTTATATTCATTTTGGAGTTAAGATGTTTTGTAGGTATCGGGTTCGAAATCTAACAATCGTACGTTTCGGACTATGTTTTATAAAATACGATATTCCGGAATATTTATGTTCATTTCGAAGTTGGTGGTGGTTGGTAAGACTCGGGACCGGAATCTAATAGTCGTACGTTCCGACTGAAAAAAGTGTATTCTAGAACGTACGAGCATTATGGAGTTCCGTTTCGAGTGTTAGTTTCTTGTGGAGGGAAATGTTAGTGTATGGAGGGATTTATGCAGTATATTATTCTAGACTACACGTGTTTTGATGTAGATATAAGCAATGATATCCACTTCGTTGGGTTAACCGCGTTAGTTGCTTCCAAGTTCATGTTATACACTAATCAAATAAGTCTATCTTTTCATTGTCCTATATCAAATATGCTTATGCAAATTCTTGACGATAGTGATGTCAGATATTTTTTTAGTTTCGTTAGTGGTATGTATCCTAACATAGTATAATTTTTTGTTGTTAATAATGTTATGAAAAGTGGTATTTAACGATTTTCCTCAGACAATCGTTATGGTGGCAATGGGTCTTCCGATGTTGGAAGTAACCAAATTTGTAATTTATTACATATGACAATCAACAACCATGTTTTTTCTTACAATGACCGTATAAATAGGGGTGATTTAAGGTATAAAGGTAAGGTTGTTGATGATGTTTCTTTAACAGTTGACGTTGATGAATTTGCAAATGATAAGGTAAAACTAATGTTGTTGGTTGATAATGGTAATATAATTCCACATAGAGAGCCAGTTGAACATTTAAGAGTTTCACTGAATTTGATAGAGATGATACTTAAGATGAAGATGGGGAAACTAGGCCCCTAAAACCCTAAAAACCACATGAGGAAAAGTTTCCTTATTATTTTTTTCAATTCTTAAAAAAACACACACACACACACACAACCCACTAATTGAGGTGGGGTATATTTGTGTAACATCTGTATCCTTGGATGAATCGAAATAGGGTTTTAGAGGATCAAAGTACTGGATTTGTGTGGAAAAGGGGGTCCTCAATACGTGAGGCATGGAGGCTCACGACGTGAGGAGGGTTGCATGAAGATTCTATTCGAGATTGAGCTCACGGCGTGAGCAATAAGAGCTCACGACATGAGCAATAAGAGCTCATGACATGAGGATCGTTGCATCCCAAGCCTACGAAGTTTTAGGGTTTCCCACGTATCTAAGCCCCCCTTATCTCGGTTTTAGGGTTCACTTCTCAACCTCCACCTTTCCCTAACTCATAAAACCCTAAACATGATCTATCTTAGTGATTTTGGATCCATTTAGTGTTTTGGTGGCTAGAAGAAGAAGAATACAAGGTTCTAGAGTGTTGGTTCAACAAGGAGGCTTCATCATCATCATCTTGTGCACATTTCGAACCATTGTAAGTGTTCAAGATCCAATCTCTATGAGCTCAAATTGCTAGATCTAAGTTCTAAGCTCCTTTTTGCATGTTTACGTTGGATTGCATGCTTGAGATCCATAAAGTTGGCAACTTTATGGATTAATGAGTCATTCTCTATGATTTAATCTTATGGATATGGAGTGTGGTTATAATTTATGAATCTTGTTTGAGTTTGGGGCCATTTCTTGTCATTTTGACCTAAGATGGGTTTAGGACATGCTTTGGGCATGCATCTCCATCAAGTAATTGTGTTTTGTTGGCCTTTGGAGTCCTTGTTAGCTTCTAAAAGAAGTAGGGGTGAAGGTTTAATGGATTAAGGACTTAAAAAGTTGGGTTTTTAGCCTCAGACTATTCTCACGACATGAGAAGCGTTTGATCCCAACGCATTTACCCATATTTCCGCATTATGATGATTTTGAGATTGTGCTTTGATAACTGTTTTCTTATAAAATACTTTTGAATATTTAGAAAAATGATGATGTATGTTGATTTAAAATATAATTAATGTTTTGGTTGACTTAAAAATTAAATTTTTACCTCATAATTTTGGATCGTTACATTTGAACCTTTACCACTGCCCGAATTAGTTCAACAAAAACGTAAAGGTGCCACAGTCTACACCTATACTTCATATGTGAAGAAATACCAATTATCCAAAAGCAAAGAAGAACTTAAGCTTAAAGTAGGATTCAAATGTGTTACTGAAGGCAGTGGCGGATCCAGACAAAAAGTGTAGGGGTAGCACAAATTTTTTTTACTGTGTAATATTACTAATATTTAATATGATTTTTTGTATGGAAAATTTAAGCCAAAGAAGGCAACCTACTCTAAGATCCAGCTAGAGGTTGAACAAAAAAAAGACAACTACAAACAAAAAGAAACATTAAAAAAGCAAAGCCTAAGAGAGAAACCATTAAAAACAATAAACAAATGAGGAAGAAACCAACAAAGACAACTTACTCTAAAGGTATTAGAGGACCAAAAACAAAAGAAAGGGGCGAAAAGGTCCAAATCAGAGAATGACCAAACAAAAGAAACAAAACAACACCTACTTAATAGTGAGGGGAAGAACCATCAGATAAGTTGATCCACAAATAACCAACAACTCAAAAACAGGATCCAAGGGCCTCCAGTTCTCATCTATGAAGAAAAAATGCAACTTAAAGTTCTTTCTAAACAGGGATTCACTATGGCATTTCATCAAACACATAATTTGCATGAAATTATTCCATATAAAGACTTGCTTGGTTCGCACATTTATACACAAGAAAAACTGAGTTGATTGTTGGGATATGATACATATATAGAGAGCGGGTAAGAAAGCAATCCATACCAAAAGTTTCATTTTGGATCATGACGTAAAGGTACACAAAACGTTTAGAAATCACGAGCAAAGCAGGCTGCAAGGAGAACTGATGGCGACGCGACAGGCTTGTTGTGATCGTAAGCAATGTATGATGGGCCTGTGAGAAGAGATGACGACCTAATAACAGATCGCTAATATAACAGGACTAGAGGATGAGGTGCAGTCGAGATTGACAATGGCAGGGGACCTGTTATGGAAAAAAAAATCGCTAATAGAAGGAGGGAAGGATACGATATATGAAAGTTGTGGGTTGGGGGCACTACTCGAGATTTTTTTAGGGGTAGCCCATGCTACCCCAGGCTACTATGTGTCTCCGCCCCTGACTGAAGGCTTCCAGTGTAACCACCACCACATATATCTCTATTTTTTCCTTTGTCACGTCATCTTTCTCTACTACTTTACTAACACCCATCACCAATTTTGCCTTGGCATAGAACAAATTCTTGTTTCTTTTCATTAATTTGAGGAAACCCATCTCCTGATTAGAATAATTTTCGGTTTTCACAGGCTTATAACAAGAAACACTTTTATCTGACATCATGGGCTCATAAAGGACAATGTAAGTTAGGGATTTTCCCTTATTTGTGCATATGGATTCATAAAGAAAACATGGATTCCCCAATTAACTAGCCTTGAAATCAAGAAAAAAAAGTGGGAAATTGGAAACCCCATAGTTTTGGCATTAGAGTTGTTGACTGCTCAACTGCCTTTTTTAGAGTGAAAAGTGAGTTATTTCGCAAACTTAGGAGGTAGGTTTAAAGAAGAAACTGAAAACTGAAACTTTTGAGACAATTGATTGGGTGCTTCAGGTGGGATGTTTATGAGGTGCAAGAAGAAGAAGGGGTGAGGTGGTGTTGGATGAGTTCAACGATGACGATTCCAACCAAAATAGAAAATGATATGGCTATGTAATATTCCTAAAAAAAGATGTTAATGAGTTCCAAAAACAAGAAATCGGATCTGATACAAGGGATAGGGAAGAGGTTTTTTTTTTTTGCTAAAAGTATACATGTTGCATGGTCTACCGGTTGTTTGAGGTTAAAGGAACTAAAAATGCACGCCATAATCCACATTTTGCCCCATAAAAAAATTATGAACTAATTAAACCAATTCTAAAAACATTATAGAACTACAATGTCATTTCCCGTAAGTTAAAAAGTATTTGACTTAAAATCTTTTTCTTTTGAAGCTATTGTAGTTAAAAAACTAAAAGAAATTTCAAAAAATTAAGTTTTAAATATATATAATTTTAAATATCATTTTTAAAGCTAATGAAAAATTTATTTTGAGAAATGTTTTTAAAGCTAATCAATAAGTTGTTTTTAGAAAATCTCAAACACCCACTTAAATTTATCTTTATATATTGCAAACGTTACAAATATTTTTTGATATCTAAGGGGTGTTTGAGATTATTTTTTAAGCTCAAAGGTTTTTTTTTGGTAAAGTTTTTTTTTTATTTTAGTTTTTGAAAAAGCAAAAGCTAAAAGTTGTTTTTAAAAAGTATTTTGGTTATATTTTTTGAGTATAATTTAGCTTGGCTAAAATTTACAAAAAACCATATTTTCCTGACTTTTGAAAACTCTTTTTTTTTTTATAAAAAGTTATTTTAAAAAGAACTTTTATATTTTTCAAAACATCTTGCCAATCTTTGGCATTTTGGAAAAATTAAAGGGAAAATTATTAATTTAGCCTTTTTTTTAATTATTTATCAAAAAATAGCAAAAAAATACCACTTAGCCAAAAATAGCCCACAAAACCGTAGTCAACCACTACGGTCAACGCCGTTGACTGCTTTTTTATTGAGAATAACTATTGTTCTGTACAAATGGGCTACTGTTTCACGGGCCCGTTTACTTTTTCGTGGCCCATTAGCCCAAAGTATATAATAAATTTTTTTTTCACATTAGGTCATTTTGCCTATTGTTTTCTTTGGTTTGGCTACTTTTTTTCTCTCAATAGAACACCCGAATAACAACCAGGTTTGTCTACTTTTCATCAAAATTTTACCGTCTTTGTGATAGGGAGTAGGTTTTATATATGTGGTTAAATTAATTTTGAAAAAAATTGGAAAAAAAAATATAAAACCGTAGGTTTCATACGAAACCTACGGTGTACAAGTGCCCAATGCACAAATTATGCATTGTCGACTTGTACACCTACGGTTTTGTATGAACCGTACAGAAATTTGTTTTGTCTTTTTCATTTTTTTTTAAAAATTGATTCAATGGGATTGGAATTTTGTTAATTTTGTAGTCGTATAATTAAAAAAAAAAACGAAAGCATTTACTGCACATTTTGTGCAGTAAACACTTGTACACCGTAGGTTTCCCAAAAACCTACGGTTTCGTATTTTTATTTTTTTATTTTTTTTAATAACTAATAAACATTTGTATCCCCTTTTATGTATTTTATGATTTTTTGTTGGCAAAAAAAATCGTAGGTTACCTAAAACCTATGTTTATATATATATATATATATATATATATATATATATATATATATATATATATATATATATTTCATTATTCTTCAAAAGAAAGTTATTTTTAAACGTATTTTTAAGGATTGTATCCCCTTGTATGTATATTATGATTCAATGTTTGCATGTTGTTTAAAATGATGTTATTTTCTATGTCTCAATTATAGCATACAGTAGCAATGTACTGTTGATTTGAAAATGTTTTTATGTTTATAATTTGTAGATACTTTGAAGTATAGTGTATTGATAAAATAACATTGTGTTTTGCTACTTTCGGGTTTGTTATAAAATATGTTATTGTCACACCATTTTGAAAGTACAATGCTAAATTTTGTATACTAGTATAGAAAATACAAAAAAAAAATGTAGTCAATTAATTTCCTTTGGTATTTTATACAAAGTAAATAGAATATATGAAATGATTAAGTCTTATATTGTGTGCTTTCTCTAATTGTTTATCAGTTTTTTTAGTTTTATAAAACTTTATTTAACCTTAATGTTTATTTAATTTTGTAGTTTCCAAACAAATCGATGATGGGTCACTTATCTGTCAAAGCTTCATGCCATAAATTGCATGAAGTTTTGAGTCGCTTGAACGGACCCGTGCGCGATCTGTTTTCAAAAACTAGCTTCGGTTATTTGTTGGACCTACCAGCTTAGTCCGGAAACGGACTTCTTATTCATGGGTTGTTATTGCATATGTTGCGTCCTACTGCTGAAATGGACGCCACTGAACGCCTATATTTTAGGTTTTCTAGACGTACATTATCATTTGGGCCGGAGGAGTTTTGTCTGGTGACCGGACTTTACATGGGTCAGTGTCCTAAATCAAGGATCGATTTTTTAACCATGTATAAACACGGATATGGTGAAAATACATTTCGGTTCAGAGTCTTCCCATATCGCACGTATACTTCTTTAGTTGTAGAAGATTTAGAGCTCCTTATCTTGAATCAACGTTTCAATGACATATCGGCTCAAGACGGTGTCCGTGCCATTTTGCTATATATCCTCAATCAATGTTTTTTGGGAAAGGAGCTTAATGATAAAGTCACCAAGGAATATTTGTGGGTGGGGGAGAACCTCGATCAATGGAATAGTTATTTGTCAATTTAATATTTATAATAAAATACTAATTTTTATACGTTTAACTAATACTTTTTTCTTATGATATAGGTTCTCGTGGGGGAGTTATCTATGGAGTAAAACATACCATAATTTGTCGGGTATGTTTAAGAAATTTGAGGATCATATGTCCAACCATCCAACAAAAGCGATTGTGTACACACTATCGGGTTTTGTTATTCCTTTGAAGGTATATTTAACTAATTAAAAAAATATATTTAATAATTTATAGGGTTTTTTTTTTTAATTTTAGTTATTGTTAACACTTATAAATTAACATATATTTATTACAAGATATGGATATGGGAGGATGTTTACAGCAATCCGGGGAAATGGTGCGATACGACACAATTATTTATATCCCCGTATATTGCGCTGGTTTCATATTAGGAGGTTAACTTGGGCGAAGGTCTGCGATCTTTTCGATGTTGATCAGGACGAGGCGCATCAACCGAAAAAAAAAAGATGATTGCCTCAGATGTCGAGGCCTCTACTCCACATTATCTGTCATATATTACTAGTCTGAATTGTGAATCGTCTGAAGTTCCTTCTTCTATACGCTACAACTTTAGAAATAATGTAAGTAAATTTGTAAAAGCATAATTTAGTATAATAAAAATTTTCAAGTATTATTGATATATGAAAAAATTTATGTAGGAGGCATCTTCGTCAAAAACAAGTTGTGGAAACAGCCAATCTTTCAAGTCTACCGAGCGAACTCATACGGTGGAAATTAACAAAAACACCGCGCGAGAAATAATGGCAAGACTTGAATCTTTGGAGGAAGAAATCCGATGATTGGAAAAATAAAGGTGGAACTCGAGACGGTGATGATTTGGAACAGTTTTTTAATGACGCTTTTGAGGTATTACTATCAATTTAAATATATATGATGTATTATTTAATTTTTTAACGAAGCTTTTTATTAATTATTTTTTCTTTAAATGTAGGGGAATGAGGATGTGGTATATAGTCCACAAAAATCAAATCGAGTTAACAAGGATGATCATGTTGGTAATCCACCAGAGTATGATTCTAAAAAACAAATCGCGAAGGAGGTTATTATTTTTTTTGTTTTGTATATTAAACTTTTTATTTTTTCAAAGTATATTAAAAAAAATGAATATGTTTTTTGTAGAAGAAGAAAAAAAAGAAGGAGGTTGTTGCTAGCGACATTGTGGATGCGTAAAATAATATACCCATGCATGTTGTTAAAGAAGGTCGTCCGGTTAGGCAATTGAAACCTTCTCAATATCTTAGTTCTCCTTACGTTTCGGTAAGTATGGTAAAAATCATATTTACTATAATTTTATTACTATATGGATAGTTATTGACTACGTATATAATGTAGGTTCAAAATGTCCCTCGGTATCGTACAGGTGGGGTAATACACAACGAACAACCGCCCCCCATATTTGTCAGCGATCCCTCGTTACTTTTATTGGAGCCGTATGTGAATCCGGGTTGTAATGATCCTGCTCTATACATGGGAAGCAAACCAGCTTTTTTTTGAAACATCGGTTATACAATGAAAAAATGGAAGCAAGGTTTTGGGATCGGCTTTTTTATGCAAGTGACATGAGATTTTTAGATGAAGCGGTATGAAGACATTCCTTTATATTTATAATATAAAAAGTTTATAGGCTACTTATGTTTCAATTAAATTTAAATGCAACATGTTGACCTATGGGGAAGGCTTTTGAATGAGCGGAGACCGAACGATGCTCGATGGACAATCATGTCATCGTCATTTTTTGGTGCATTTGAGATGTTCCAGTGGGCAAAAAGTGCAACGGGAAATCCGTTTGACCCATTGGATGGATGTAAATCTTGGCTGGAAGTTGACCGTGTAAGTAAAGAAATAATATATATTATCAGTGAATTTAATTGTAATTAATTGCAACGGTTGTGTGTTAAAACAGGTTTACTTTCCAATATGCATCAACCCACATCATTGGGTACTTGGCGAGTTATAGATGGACACGCTGTCATTGAATTTGTACGACAGCTTTCGATTATTTGGCATCGTGAAGATTATTGATTTTGTTCGGTTTGAAGAGCTTATGGACTGCATTCTGGTGGAAATTGAGTATTGGAACCACATGGGTTTGCCTGTTCAGAAAGCATCCATCACCGTTACGGATGTTACGGACGTACCCCAACAAGAGGGGATGTATGGAGAGTGCAGTGTGTTTATGTTGATGTTCATGGAGCAGCTTGTTTCAGGTCGACCGATTGGTATATCGATGACACCTGTTGTTGCTGCTACTCAGTTTCGTTATAGGATGACCATGATATATTATGGATCTTCTATACAACTGATTTTGAGTTAGTCCGAGTTGTATGTTTTTAGTGACATTCAATGTGTATTGTTTGATGACGATTACTTAACAAAATTTCCCCTAATTATTAAACTTAAACAAACTATAAAGATAATAGTACATATTATATATATTAATCATAATAAACAAGCAAATATAAAACTCATTACATAGATAAACTCATAAAAATGCATAAACTTACTACTTGGTTAATCAAGAATTATTAAATTCAAACATCTGGAAAATCATTTGGAAATTTTGTTTTTTCTTGAATCACCCAGTCGTAATTTTTTGTATGTTTTTGAGAATCTTTTTTATTTTAACCTCTTCTTTTTTGGCGTAGTCAATTGCATCTCGTACCCAAGCCCTTGCAGTTTTTATGTCGCGTTCTTTGTCTTGAACCGACCTCATTTTAGACCAAATATCAGCTTGTAGTTTATCCAACCGTTTCCTATCTTCTTCAACGCCTTTAATCTCATTCTTGATCTCTTCTTCTTTTGTTAACATTTGCAATTGCTTCTCTTGTGGCATCAACCACCATTTTTCTTGAGAGATGGACATGATTGTATGTGTATGAGGGTTACAGATTAACCACTAATATATTATTTGTAAATCTCAAACGCATACATTTAAGTGTCTATATATAATTGACAATTTAACTACTTTCTTATAGGCTTAGACTGCTGTCAAATAGGTTTTGACTACTATATTAGGTGTTGCCATATCGTACCAATACATTATTGTAATTTGACTACTGTCTACTAGCCATTGGCTACTACCTCATGTGTAGTCTTATGGTACAGTGAAGTTTCGACACATCATTGTTATTGGACTACTTTTTTATTGGTTTTGACTACTTTCTATTAGTATTTGACTACTATTTTATTGGAGTGACTACTTTCTATAGGTTTTGACTACTATCTTCTAGCCGTTGACTACTATTTAATGTAATATTTAATGTACATTTCTTATCAATTTAGAAATCAAAGAAACAATACAAAAAAATTGTAGTATGAAAATGACAGAAAGATCAGAGGAGATGAAAAGGATCCTGGCAAAATTTAATTGGCCATCTACGTCCAACAATAAGCCTCATTTGGAGTCAAATTCCCATAATGTTTCAACAAATCCCCTTCCCCACGTCGATCATCCTATATTAGGGAAGAAGATGGATGAGGAAGTGAAAAAAGTGTTGTTACAAAGAGAAGCTGATGTGGATAAGACTTTTGAAGATTATCGTTTCCAACGAAACCTTCTAGACAACTACTGGGATGACATTGATCGTAAAAGGAATTGGATTATAAGAACTAGGGAAGAAATCCAATCTGCCGAGAGTTCGATCCGCTTTAGTGAAGAAATTTTTCGAAAGCTAAAGACTGAAATAGAACTTCGTGAGTACTATTTGGAGAAAAAAAAGGAAGTCATTGCTATGAAAAAAGAGTATCCTTACGAGTTTCCGATGTGGGAAGAAGATGAGTAATATTTTAATAGTTTGCTTGTCTGTTGAAGTAATTTTAAGGTAGAATATATGTTTATGTATGTCTTTTATTTTTGATTTTTAGGTAATATATTTGTATCTTTGCTTTTTATTAGTGGTTGTTCAGCAAAAAAAAGTTTGTAAGAGTATTTGGTTTACTTATGTTTACTAATCCAATTATGTTAATGTCAAATAATTGTATTTGATTGAGTGTTGTATCATAAACTAGATACTTATGATGTGTTTTAATGTCAAACAATGTATTTAACAGAATAGGTCGTATTGGTTCTTTTTGGAGTCGCGTGTTTCACTTCTTTCATTATGAAATGGGTCGAGGTTATTACTGGACCAAAAAAGATGTAAAATTAAAAATGTTACAAGCGAAACGACATGTGACGAAATTGTATTTGATATTCCATAATTCGTGTTTGTTTTATTTTGATATTCCATGTTAGAACTTCCCTTCCTTGAGTCTAAATTGTAAATGAAGAAATAAATATTTGATATTTCATAAATCATGTTTGTTTTATTTTTAAACAACATGTGTTCTACAGTTAAAGAAATCAGAAAAAATAATAGATTACAACCAGTAGAAAACAATATTAAAAGGATAGCATAACAAGTTATCATAGATGGAAACGCAAACCATTACAAATAATAACATACATTACATTTTACATTTTACAACGTGTAGACAACTACACCAAAAAAGAAAATCCAACTAAATAGTAATGCTATCTTCAAATGCAGTATTTTGCTTTGAAGTTTCTTCTTCGATCGAGCTAAGTTAGAAATTATCATCGAATTACTGTCTTTTTCCTCATCCACCCAACAAATAAACCCAGTCTGTGGTGGCTGATAAATAAATACCAAAAAATTATGTATATTGTTTAAATATTCGGTAAAAAATTATAATATAAATAATTACAGTACAACCCAAATACCTCTTTAGGACAAGCGTAAAACAACCGTCCAGGGTTGTTGGTAGTTCTTGAGGTCCTTATAATACCTTGAGCCCCACAATTGCAAATTGTCATTTCTTTGGTTTGTGAGAAGTAAATTTTTGTTAGTGTTGATAGGTAAATATATATCGTCAAGGGATTATTTACTGCCATTCGACTACTATTGTATAGGTATTGACTACTGTCTACTAGCGTTTGACTACTACTTTATGTGTTATCTTATCGTACAGTGAAATTCAGACATATGATTGTAATTTGACTACCGTGTTATAGGTGTTGACTACTATCTACTAGCGTTTGACTACTACTTTATGTGTTGTCTTATCGTACAGTGAAATCCGGACATATGATTGTAATTTGACTACCGTGTTATAGGTGTTGACTATTATTTACTAGCGTTTGACTACTACTTTATGCGTTGTCTTATCGTACAGTGAAATTCAGACATATGATTGTAATTTGACTACCGTGTTATAAGTGTTGACTACTATCCACTAGCGTTTGACTATTACTTTATGTTTTGTCTTATCGTACAATGAAATTCGGACATATGATTGTAATTTGACTATCGTGTTATAGGTGTTGACTACTATCCACTAGCGTTTGACTACTACTTACTAGCGTTTGACTACTACTTTCTAGGTGTTGACTACCCCATTATTTTATAGGTATTGATTTAAATCATCCTTATCCTTAAATTTGTATTTAACTCGTCAACACTAAACATGAGTTTCTCATACAATGACCATGAAGAAAGCTTTACCAACTTGCCTGTTTACCTACACAACATTCAACGTATAAATCTCGATAGTTACACTTTCATCAAAACCGATGTTTTGGATCGGTTCCAACTATGTTTTGTCGCTATTCGATGTGTGGTAATGTACTTGCGATTTGTTTATTTTTTGTGCTACAAAGATTTATATTAGTTAAAAAAACTATTAATTGTGCTGTAAAAAATATGAAATAGATCAACGCATTCTTAGGATGCATGCTTCCAGTCATTTTTATAGGCAATGTTCGAATTCGAGGAGAGTATCTTAATTCAATGTTCGTAGCAGTTGCTATGGATGGAAACAACAACACTACGCCAATAACATTTGGTATTGGGGTGGCAAATAATGTTAAATCTTGCACTTGGTTCCTTATGAGGCTGAATGATGCTATCGAGGAGGGTAGGGAAGTTGCGTTCATAACAAATATGGACGATACCATTTCTTCCTATGTGGGTCAGGTATTCCCTGATGCCTATCATGGTTATTCTTCTAAGAGTGTGTTGATTTATTGTCGCTTAAGAATCGGTCATAGCAAAAATTTAGACTACTTGTTCTTCCGTGCATGCAAAACATATACTACGCAAGATTTTTAACAATCATTTTCTAAGTTAAGTCATGCAGCACATGAGGTTCTTGCCAACATCGGAAATAAGAAATGGGCACGGGCCTATTTCCTTAATATACGTTGGAATGTGCTAAACATTAATATTCCATGATTCCTATTGGTGTTATCGGTTACGCAACACAATGTACCGATAATATCGCTAATTGATACAATTGTTCAGTACATCCAACAGACGTTTGCAGAATGCAATGTCATACACAAACTCAAATCGATCATCACAAACTCAAATCGAGCATCAACGTCTGTTCTTATCCGAGTAACAGTTCCTGGATTATGCTTGACCAAGTTGTGCAGATATGCTGGTAGTTTAGTGAATGAATCCTCTTTGGTACCTCTTAACATCAACAACGCATATTGTTTTGCCCGTCATGCCTGTTGGTATGAGATATTGATTGGAAATTTCAAATTGATGTCCCTTACAATTTCATTACCCTGATAAACTCTATTATAATCTCCGGCCAATACATCAGCGATAAAAGTGGCTGGGTACCTTTTTCTTTGATTGTTGATGATTAGACTCCAAGTTTGTTGCACAACATGTGTGTTGGTCAACAACTTTAGTGACTTGGAAAGCAGTAGTAGATTTGATTCCCCTTGCCCTAACCATCCAAGAGCAATTTTCTACCAAACAAACCACCTCGAACCTTTCTTTGCTCGATCTGGTAGTCTTATACTGCTTACCTTGTTCCATGCATTGTGTTCCAATTGCAAGCTTGAGCAACTCTTTGTCATAAAAAATGTCTAGAACCTTAATCTTTTCATTTATATCCAACCTCTGACATGGAATGTTCACATTATCATTTACAGAACACGAAGGCAATGGCGGCATACCATGAAACATGGTATCTGAATAAATAAGTTTAGGTTCATCATCAAATTCTTCTCCGTTAGAATCACTCTCTAGGCCGGGTATATCTAACTTGTCACAATCCGCAAACTCACCATAGCCTTTTAGTTCACCATCATGCAAAAATGGAACTTCTTGTTTTCCAGATTGATTACCAACCTTATCCACCACGTCTAGTGCTTTTTTTGGTCAAAGTTATGATTTACACCAACATCATTAATATATGTACCAACATCATTATCACCTATATACTTATAATTCTCCGGTGTAACATACATAAGCGGTTATGGCAATACATTTTCATTTTCAGCAACACTATGATATTGACTTTTACTTGGACTTTTAAAATTACTTATTGGGTTGTTGCTCCCTTTTCCACTTGATAAATTAGCTGCAAATGCCTTTCCTCTATCATCCACTTCGTTACGCGATACGCCTTCTTCAACCACCACATAGACATACACAGATTTATCTCCAATGGTATTTATTACCTTGATCAACTTTCTAATATCACGATCATCAACAATACCACAATAATAGAGTTGTTCTGGATGTTGATAAGTCAGACTGACTTTTGATTCTTCGGGAAGACCCATCTTGCACTTCACGAAATGAACAAATTCGGTGTATGTGGTGGTTTCGTAAAATTCAACACCGAAATAAAACATTCTCGGATTGTATCCCGGTGGCCAAACATATGATAATTGGGAATTAACAAACTCCCATATTCCATGTGTAATGAGCAATACAAAATACTCTTTACAACTCATTATCTTAATTTTGAGAATAAAAAAGCTAGAGTTAAGAAACTTTACAAAACATGAAATATTTCAAAAAATATAAAATACTTAATATATATAAGGTAGGTTGAAAACAGTAGTCAACTCTGACGAAAAAGTAGTCAACTCTGACAAAAAAGTAGTCAAATTTAACAAAAAAACAGTCAAATTAAAAAAAAATAGTCAAATTAACAAAAAGTAGTCAAGTTTACCCAAAAAGTAGTCAAATTCAAACCAAATAATTGTTAAAATTTAAACAAAATAGTTGTTAAAGTTATTGTACATATTATAAACACTCTTTTTATACTATGTATTTAAAAAAATAAAATAAAATAAAATAAATAAAAAAATGTTGTTTTTTTGACAAAATAGTAGATAAAACCCCCAAAATAGTAGATAAAAAAAATTGTAGTTTTTTGGACAAAATAGTAGATAAACAGGAAAATGTCACTAAAGCCCTGCAAACTTTTATTTTTTGGTTTAAAATGTCCGTCATTTTTATTTTTGGTATTACAAGGGAATGAACTCAAAATGCTTTGCTTTATAGGGATATAAACCTTACAATTTTGATTTAAAACTACATTGACCGAAAATAAGAAGGGGTAACCCGGTATTATTGCCTATGTGGCAATCTAGTTGGCACTTTGGTCCAATAACATATCCAGTGAGCTTACATGACATGGATGATTCCTATTAAATTTAATTTCTTCAAATTAAAAAAAAACCTTTTCCTTTTCTCCAAACCACCACTGCAACATTCTTTTTCTCCTTTCTTCTTCTTTATTTCGGCAAACCCTAAGTGCTCCTTCCTTCTTGTCGTCGATGAAGACCCAATCGATATGCCAGTCACCTCTTTCTTTCCGGAGCCATCACAACCCTGAAAGTCTGAAACCACCAAAATCATAGTCGCAAAGCAAACATTAGTCTTGAAAGCAACCGAAGGTGCACAATGGGAAGAGGAACTGATAATCGTTTGCCTCTCTCCCTTTCTTACTCCTGCGAGGTTCCTCTCACATGGAACGAGTTGACCATTATCTTTCCACCAAAACTAAACACTGTCACAACACAACCCCTAACATCGAATCAAATTTTCTTCTTTTAAAAACCCAGAAAAAAGAACAACAGATGAACACTTACCCAAATTTGTTCATAACCCATCTCCAAGCCACCTCCTATGGTCCTGTCGATGCCGCCGTCACCACATCGAAATCCGGCAGTCATAAGAATAAGACAGCAGCGACGTTGTTGCTATCCACTCTAGATTCACTACTAACCAACAATATTATCCTGATCCATCACATGGAAGGTCAATCATATGCATTCTTATGACGCCGATCCTTTTGGCAACTCCATTCTGATTTGGCAGCCAAACCAGATTGCAACTATATGGTCATTTGATTTTGTGGATTCCTCAACATCACTTGATTTGTGCAATAAATCGGCACTCTAATTATGTTAGTCGTCCCCATTCAAGGAAACCCACATAATCAAGAACCCTGGAACGATGGGTATGAGTTGGATTTGTAATTTAGTTTCTTTTTTTACTAATAAAAAGCCATGCCATCAAATTGAAACCGGCTACTGCAAGTATGGTCCTTTTTTAATAGGTAATATGAACTTTATGCCCTTAAAATACCTAAAAAAAATATTAGGTACTCTTTAAAACAAATCCCGAAAGTTGGTTGGGCTACAATGACATTAACCCTAGATAAACCCCCAAAATATTAGATAAAAAAAATAAAAAATAAAAATAAAAAACCGTAGCTTTTTTCCCAAAAACCGTAGACTACGGTTTGGGAAACCATAGGTTTTCGAGAGAAAACCGTTAGGTTATATAATACCTACGGTTTTGTATGTCAAAAATGATTTTTTTTAATAGAAAACATGAAACAGTAGACGAAATGACGAAACAGTAGGCGACATCATTTATTAATTTTTGGCTAAAAATTGCTAATTACCCTCTTAATTTAGCTAGATTAGTAATTAAAACCAAAAAATCATTCCAAAATAATCCCATACACCCTCCTAATACCCGTCTTAGGCTATGTTTGGCGGACTAGCTGAAAAGCTAGCTGTTAGCTGAAAAGCTAGCTGATGGCTGAAAAGCTAGCTGTTAAATAAAAAGCTAGCTGATAGCTGAAAAGCTAGCTGATAAAAAAATAACGTTTGGTAAAACTAGCTGAAAAGCTAGCTGAAATATATAAAATTACATAAAAGGACATGTAAGAATATATGTTTCTATAATTAATTAAGGGGTGTATTTGGAAAATTTTAGAAAAACTCTTAAAAAGCTAGTCTAAGTAGCTTTTCAAAAAGCTAGCTTTTCAGCTACTTTTTGGCTTACCAAACACGACAACATAAAAAAACTCAAAAAATAAGCTAGCTTATCAGCAAACTCAAAAAATAAGCTAACTTATCAGCTGATTGTGGTGCGCCAAACAAGCCTTAGGTTTGAAAAGATATGTATTTGTATTCTGTGGTAAAAATCATAACCCACAACATTTTTGGAAAAGAAAATAGAAAAAGGAGCGGGCGGTGTACGCAATGGAACAGATGTCAAAAGAATAAACCAAAGACCATAAACGAGTCAGTGAGAACCGGAGAAGGAGTGAGCTGACCTGACGATTGCCATCGTACTCCGGCGAACGTGCGCCGCCGGCCGTCCTGCCTGGCTGTTTCGTACAGCCCGATTGTTTGCTGATTGCTGTAGTGCACCAGTCCACTGCAAAGCCCCCGATACGTGAAGAAGATGAGGTTGTTGAAGGTTGCTACTTGCAATTTGAATCAATGGGCAATGGAATTCGACTGCAATTTGAAGAACATCAAGGAATCGATAATTAGGGCTAAAGAAGCTGGTGCTGTTATTAGGCTTGGCCCGGAGCTCGAAATCACTGGCTATGGCTGTGAAGACCATTTCTTAGAACTCGACACCATCTCTCATGCGTAAGATTTTGCTTTACTTTCAATTAAATTCCATTACTCGTATTCGTTTTCAAGTCAATTGCATCATCTTCCAGTCGAATTGAACCGTTGATACCTGTGGATACTAGGTTGTGACTAATTTAATAATCATATAATTTATAATCCCTTTCAGGTGGGAGTGCTTAAAAGACTTGCTTCTTGGTGATTGGACAGATGGCATATTATGTAGTTTTGGGATGCCTGTTATCAAAGGTTCTGAGCGTTACAATTGTCAAGTATTATGTATGAACAGAAAGATAATCATGATACGAGCAAAGATGTGGCTTGCAAATGATGGAAACTATAGGGAACTTCGGTGGTTTACTGCATGGAAACAAAAAGACAAGCTTGAAGAATTTCAACTTCCATGTGACATTTCTGAGGCTTTGCAGCAAAGAACAGTCCCTTTTGGCTATGGCTTCATGCAGTTTTTAGACACGTAAGTTAAAACCTTTCTGTTTCATGGCTTCGAATCAGGGTAGTGGAGTAGTATAGCTGTATAGGCACTAGGGTATTGGTGTTGTTATGCCATTGTTTCTGATAATCAAACTTTTTCTTGTCTTAATCAGAGCTGTTGCTGCTGAAATTTGTGAAGAGCTTTTTGCTCCAATTCCTCCTCATGCTGAACTTGCACTAAATGGTGTTGAAGTGTTTATGAATGCTAGTGGAAGTCATCACCAACTAAGAAAGCTTGATATTCGAATCCGAGCTTTTATAGGTGCTACACACACCCGTGGTGGAGTTTACATGTATAGTAATCATCAAGGTTGTGATGGAGGTCGTCTTTACTATGGTATGTTTGAAATGATCATACCCCCTCCCCCCCCCCTCTCTCTCTCTCTCTCTCTCTCTCTCTCTCTATCACACACACACACAGACACACTCAAGTGTGAAAGATTCATTATATTGCAGATGGTTGTGCATGTGTTGTTGTTAATGGAGATGTAGTTGCACAAGGTTCACAATTCTCCTTGAAGGATGTAGAGGTGGTGGTTGCTCAAATAGATCTGGATGCAGTATGTTCTATATTTAATGAGTCTGCATATTTGCTTCATGTCATTGTTCATTAATATCTTAATGAGTCTGCATATTTGCTTCATGGAAGGTTGCTAGTCTTAGAGGATCTATAAGTAGTTTTCAAGAACAAGCAAGTTGTAAAAGATTTGTTTCCTTCATAGATGTGCCATACAAGCTTTGTCAGCCTTTTAACCTCCAAATGTCTCTTTCAAGTCCATTGAAGGTAAGTGTGCTTAGGTTCTACACATTCCTTTCCTTGCAGTTGGGCTCCATTGCTTTTGATTTCTCATCTATGTAAAAGACGTGAATACCCTTCATCATTGAATCACCACCTCCATTATGTTGCAGATTAGTTACCACTCTCCTGAAGAAGAGATAGCTTTTGGACCTAGTTGTTGGCTTTGGGATTACCTAAGAAGAAGTGGGGCTTCTGGTTTTCTTCTTCCACTCTCTGGTGGAGCCGATAGCTCTTCGGTTGCTGGTATTGTTGGATGCATGTGCCAACTTGTAGTAAAAGGTCAGTTTTACCCCCATACTTCCAAATTACTTCCCTTCCTTCTTAAATTCTTGCACAAACAACAACAATCTTAATTGGATCTAAAGAGGTCTCTCGGTAGGCCCCATTTGTCACACAGAACAACACATGACATAACAAGTTATACTGCGCCTGATTTAACCGAGACTAGGACTTTGACTTTCACACAAAAGACATAAATGCCCTCCTCATGTCCCTTAACAAAAAAAAAGACTTTTTTTGGTCAAATTTAATCTATATCTTAATATAGAGATTGCAAATGGTGATGAACAAGTCAAGGCTGATGCTATAAGAATTGGAAATTACACCAATGGACAATTCCCTACAGACAGCAAGGAATTTGCAAAACGTGTATTTTACACTGTTTTTATGGGATCTGAAAACAGGCAAGTCGTTTCTTTATAATATGACATACTGAATCTTTTTTTTATGGACTTAATGAGAACATGACTTAATCTGGTAAGCTATATATGCATGTTTACCTTTTGACTTGATAAAGAAAGCCAGAGAATAAGTCGTAATTTTTACCAATTTACCCTTAGCATCTTGTGTAATAAGTTTACAGTTCTGATGCCACGCGTTCACGAGCCAAGTTGCTTTCTGAGGAAATTGGATCATGGCATCTTGATGTTTCTATAGACAGTGTGGTATCTGCATTCCTATCTTTATTTCAAACACTTACAGGGAAGCGTCCTCGCTACAAGGTAAAATAAATAAATAAAATAAACAAGTGTGTTTTATTTTATATGAAATCATTTTTTTTTTCTTACAGGTAGATGGGGGATCAAACATTGAAAACTTAGGGCTCCAAAACATACAAGCTCGAATCAGAATGGTTTTGGCCTTTATGATGGCTTCCTTGTTGCCATGGGTTCATAGCAAACCAGGGTTTTATCTCGTGTTGGGTAGCTCAAATGTGGATGAAGGGTTACGTGGTTACCTAACTAAGGTATTATTATTATTATTATTATAATATATTAATATTTCATTATTTATTTATTATTATTTTTTTTGTGTGTAGTATGATTGCAGTTCTGCGGATATAAATCCAATCGGAAGCATAAGCAAGCAGGACCTGCGAATATTTCTTCGGTGGGCCGCCACACATCTTGGTTTCTCGTCTTTAGCAGAAATCGAGGCTGCCCCACCAACCGCTGAGCTGGAGCCTATACGCTCCAATTACAGCCAGGTATTTAAATTTAACAACACTTTTTACTTTTAAACCCTCAAAAAACTTTTTCTAACTCATGTTCTCTTTTTCAGCTTGATGAGGTTGACATGGGAATGACATATGAGGAACTTTCCGTATATGGAAGGTTAAGGAAGATTTTCAGATGCGGGCCCGTGTCCATGTTCAAGGTTTGTCTTACATCTCCATCAAGACAGAACATGTTCTATTGTTTTTCACATGCATTGGACTCAGACTGACACTGATACTGATAATGATACTGATATTGATACAGAATCTATGTTTTGGTTGGGGTTCAAAATTAAGTCCATCGGAAGTAGCCGAGAAAGTAAAGCACTTTTTCAAATACTATTCCATCAACCGACACAAGATGACTGTATTAACACCCTCCTATCATGCTGAGGTATGGTTTATTTTTATTATTATAAAATTTCGTACACATGAATTAATGATAATAATAATAATAATAATAATAATACCGATTTTGCCCTTGTGTGTACGCGTACAGAGCTATTCACCAGAAGATAACAGATTTGACCTCCGACAGTTTCTTTATAACTCAAGATGGCCATATCAGTTTCGAAAAATAGATGAACTTGTGAAAGAACTTAGTGTTGATAAAGATGCATCATCATCATCTACTTCAGATGGTGTAGGAATTGTGGCAGCTGGTTCAGCTGATCCAAAGGCTGGCCTTTAAAATTTCATAGTGATTCATCAAAGTTAACTTTATACTGTGAGTTTTATTGAATTTGTTAATGAATTACCCGAAAGGATTAGTTCACTGGTCTATGGTGAAAGTACCTAGGTTCATAATCGTATACTTCTTGATACAATACAGGAGAATTTTAATTTAATAAATTAATGCAATAGTGTGTTCCAAGTTTTTTAATGGATGTACTCGGATAATGACGTTTGTAATATAATCTCAAGCATTTCTCCTTATGTTGGGAGGTATTGAAAGGTTGATTGTGTTTCAAGGTTATGAGTATTCACGAAATCCATAAGCCTGTAAAAGTAATATGTATCCATGTAACAAAAATTTGAACATAAATATACAAAATGAAAACCAATTATTACACCTTCTGAATTAACCTTGTCTGCTAAATGATGTTTCATAACAAGACAAGATTCAAAAGGGAATTGATTCATGCATGCCTACAACCTTCTTCTTATTACCAATGTTGAATGGTTTGCCCTTCTTCACTTCATTTACTGCCACCCTCTTCATCTCCCTCTCATTAGCACCTTACAACAATGAAAATGGTGAAATGTAAGTTCAGTTCGGTTCTAGTACCGAAAATTGATAACATACCTATCGGCACCATATACTTTTATTAGGGTTCGTTACTCAGTTTTCATTTTCCACCTGTTTTAGTATTCAGTATACTTGGGTTACACCTGTTTCAATACTCGGTATACTTGGCTTTGGTACCAGTTCGGTACAATGCTCATCCCTAATTCCGATCACTAAATGCAAGATTCAACATTGAATTGCACTTTTAACGTTGGTTTAAAAAGGGATAAAATGTATCATAGTTAGCGATTCAGATGGACTCTAATCTCACCCTAATAACGAGCTGATGCACTAAGTTCCTAATGTTGAGAGAGATCTCACAAACTCGATTGTAGCCTGGATCCCCTTTGAGACTCCATAAATTTTATTACCTAAAATGAATTGATAATATTAAAATCACCAACATATATTATTGTACGGATAAAATAACAATAAAAATAACCAAATTACATAAGAAAGAGGTAAGAGTTTACATAAGAACGAGGTAAGGGCTTGACAAGTGATGGAAATTTATATAATTAAGAACCACATAGATGGAAAAAAAAAGTTTTATACTAAGAATGATGTATGTTTTAATAAACCACATGAATAATTTATGTAATTCACTCTTTAAATTAGATTTGTTCTTGTATAAAAATTTTATAAGTAAAAAAAGATAAATCACACATGAAACGAGTTAAATACAAAAATAAGTTAATTTTTGTACAATGATATCTTATTTTAAAGTTTGTATGAGCAAAAATAGGTGAAGCCAATGATACATTATTTTGAAGACTTTAAGCACTCGATAACCATCTTATGTGGTATTGGAGATCTTCAAGAAAAGATTTTTATAGTTTGATCTCCTAACTTTTGACCTTCAGTTATTCCTAAAACTTCGATATATGGTTATAATATGCAAAATAAGGCAAAGAAATTAGGGATCCTCTAAAGGGTATTTGCTTATTTTTAACCTTTGTGAATATATCATTAGGTGGTTATTAAGAGATAATTTGAGCATTGAAGCAAGGTAAGTTAGCATGATGTATACGATCCTCGTGTCGTGCTACTTGAAGGACCAACACTGAGATCGCTCGATTTGTGGGATCCTCTGGGATGGGATCGCGCCTGGGAGGACTCCCCGACCTCATAAAACCCAATACTATCCTCATGGATTCACTCATCCACTTGGGGTGTCCATTTGTGGGTGGGGAAAAGTTTCTTTGATGGATTCGGGAATGATGGTGGCGAGGCTGCCCTCTTTGTGGATGTTTATGATTTCCTGCATAAGACATCATCCAGGAAGATGTTTATGAGAAATAATATATAATACATATAATTTACTATTATAGTGTGTGTGTGTGTGTATATATATATATATATATATATATATATATATATAGAGAGAGAGAGAGGGAGTAGATAGTACCATATCTTAGGTAACTTTCTATATGGTCGGTATGTTGTATGCTTGTTTTTATTCCAGATATCCTCAAGGTGTACCATCCTCTTGCACTAGGTCTTGATCTAAGGTTCTGGTCTTCAAGACGTCGATCTATGCTACTAGCATGATCCGGAGATCCTCTAGTCGTAGGCCTCGTCTTAATATCTTAACTAGGTGTACTAAACCACTGATCTATAAATCCTCAAGTGTTTAGGTTGTCAACTACGACATCTAGGTTTAGGCGTGCGTCGGTTGGACCATAATAAAACTTAGTTGCGCATTCTAGGTCTAGTTGTGGTACGACCGCAGTACTAGACTAACCCTAGGATTCGTTTTTGACCTAATATCTAAAGTTGTGATTTGAATGGAAAGTTTTTATGATACGAGGGTATATTTATAAGAGTTCATTTAACTCTTTATCTGATTAGTGTTTGATTAGGTTATTTTCTTAATTCTATGTTTGTGCACTTCAAGACCACTAAACAAGGATTGGCCAGGTAGGAAAAGTCGGAGGGCAAGACCATTTTAGCATATAGCCGTTCTGTAATCCAACAAACCAAACGACAATTTTTCCAGCCTAGGCACCTCTTCCGTAAGTAGTTTATCTATACGGTAATTAATAATAATACTTTTATTAGGTTTAAGTAATTTAGAGTTTTATGCCTTACGTTATAGTCGTAGTTCCTAAGGAATTACTAGTTCGCTATAATCTATAGCTATGATACCAATCTGTCACACCCCCGACCGACGACAGAAACGTCGGGCGGTGCGAACATGGGGAAATTGGATCGAAGCATATATATATATATATATATATATATATATATATATATATATATATATATATATATATATATATATATATATATATATATATATAGAACGTAACACAAAAAGTATATCACAAACATTACTTTTATTTATTATAAATTATTTTGGGATTACATAGTTTAAAAGTCAAGCACATAACCTAAACATTACTAGAAACGATAAACAAACGAAACTAAACTTCAACAAGCTTCCACGAAGACCTCCTCCTTCTCGACGCAACAATCTTTCACACTCATCTCCCTGAGAATACATGTATTTCTTAAAAACATCAACATAATGTTGACGAGTGCACAAGTTATTATAGTTTCCGACTTTTATTTTTTTGTATAAATTTAAGAATCATTTTTTCTTTTAGAAAAACTTTTCCTAAAGTATTTTATCAACCGTAGCTTACTATCTTTTTAGGATATCTACCGATCCTATCTTATTATTTTTTAGGATATTTTATAAATCCTAATTTTCTATATTTCTAGGATATCTAACAACCCTACTATATTTTATCTGCTATTCTAAGGTGTCCATGATGGTAGTCAGATCTCTAAGGTGATTGTAATGTATTACCATGAGCCCCCATAATCGACGTTGTTTGACTAATAATTGCCCCGCTACGACACTTTATCGGACGTCGAATAGTGATTAATAAGAAAGTTATCCTATCAGGATTGTAGCTAGCAATCGCAGGTGTGGGTGTGAATCCTCGTATAGATATGTACATATCTTTTTAACTCTCGCAAGATTAACGATTATAGATATCGGGGAAGCTGAATTTAATCAAGGCTATTGGATGAATATTAACAGCTCCCTAACGCATTAACCTTAGATATTTTATATTTTATCTTTCCAATAGTTATCCTAATATAAACACCTTTAGTTTTATATTTGATAATTATATCTTTTTATCTCATATATATATATATATATATATATATATATATATATATATATATATATATATATATACACACACACACCCTAATTATGGTTAATTTGATAACTAGATATTTGGGCAGAGTAATGATTATGTACAATGCATATTCATATATTTAACTAGCATAACTTCTAGGTACTATGTTATCCTATGAATTTGGCCATTATAAAATCTAGGTATTATCTCTTCCTAGACTATCAAACATCATAACTCTTAGCATAATATCATAGCTTACAACCAGACATAATGTTTATAGCTACATTATCCTAAGGCTTTAAGCTTTATAAAACGATTAATATTTTTTAGATCATAAATATATTTTGATAAAGCATGTACCCCCCCCCCCCCCGGTAAAACATTTAAAATAGTGAAATAGGGGTCGTAGCCGCGTGAGACCTTTGATGTAGGGTTGAATCAGAAGACTCAAGACTCCCGGGACCACTCCAAAGGCAACAACTTCGAGATAGAGAGAGTGAGTGATGGTTGAAGGTGTGAGAAATGAGTTCTGCACGACCTCTATTTATAGTCATGGATTTGGGGTGTGCGTCGCGCATGATCATTGTGGCTCCATCCAGAGAATGCCACGTGTCACTTCCCAAATTGGCCACATCACTTGCAATCTACTCGATTCTGGTTTCAGGTGCGCGACGGGCATAGATGCGCACCTTGCGCGCACGAAAAGATTTTGCAAAAATCATAACTTCTTCGTGCGAGCTCTCATCTAAGCCCTCTTTATATCTCTGTGATGATCTCAACGGGTACTACAACTCTCCTTGAGGTTGTTTTAACTAGTTTTAACTTTGATTTTCATGCTTAACGGGGGTAAAAATAAATGATTTTACAAAAATCATATCTCTCTCGTATAGATCCCGTTTTCGACAAACTTTATCCTAAAGTTTATATCTTAAGGAGTACTACGAAACTTCTTTTTGCACTTTTAGTCAAAACTCAAATCTCTAAGTACCGTTTTGACGTAATTAAGTTTAATTATGCGGTTGATTTCTATTTTTACAAAATCCATAACTCTTTCCTTTGGAGTCCTGTAACACCCAGATTCTCAGGTATTGAATTAATATAAGGATTTTCTTGTTTTTGAGGTCTACTCGACGAGTTGGTTGCCCTACTCGTCGAGTAGCAACAGGTTGGTCTGCGTGTTTTAGTGATGTACTCGCCGAGTCCAAGAAGGGACTCGACGAGTAGGAGCTGGCAGATGAACCCCTAATTTTCGGGGTTTTGCACCCTATTTAAGGATCACTTACCTCTCTTAGCCTCACTTAATGCTCCCCTCGAATTCAGAAACCCTAATTTGTGTTGTTCTCTATATTGGTGTGTTTCTTAGCTTGGAAGAGGGATTTTGGTGAGGAAAGGTTTGAAGACCAAGAAGTTTTGAGCAAGGAACAGTTAGGGATCTGAAGTCTACCTCAGTTTATCACCATTTGGAGGTATTAATTCATCACCTGGAGCTTCTTCTAGTTAAACCCCCCTTTCTCTTTTGAGTTTTGGGACCATTTCGGGCATTTGGTGTTGCATTTCGAGTAATGAACCAAGATATGAAGTTTGCAACTTCAGATCTAGGCTCATCTTGGCCCTTATCATCATAAAGTCTCAGTCTTTAGCATGTTGGTGAAGCTCTTTTGCCTAGAACCTTTTCTTTAGCTTGTTTTAGATCATTATCACCTTGCATACACGTAAAGTTTGCAACTTTAAGTGATAAACATGCCTTGGGAGGCTGGATCTACAATTCTGAGCCTTAACATGGCTTAAAAAGGATCTGTATGGGTGAAGGATTCGGCGAGTCGAAAGGTCGACTCGGCTAGTCATATAAAGATGGCCATGAACTCGACGAGTTGATGAACAACTCGACGAGTCCGATGAAGATTGCGTTGGGCTCGGTGAGTTGACTAGGGTTTTTCCTAACCTTTAGGCACGCATGAACTCGACGAGTTATAGGGAAACTCGACAAGTCAACCAAGGAATTCACGACTTCTCGAGTTCAGGAAGGACTCGACGAGTCGGAGAACTACACTCGACGAGTCGGGTCAACATGGACTGTTGACCTTGACTGTGGACTTTGACTTTGACCAAGGGTTGACCAAGTTGACCTCTAGGGGTATTTTAGTAATTTGGAAATTTATGGAAAAGGGGTTTTATGGTAACTATAGGTGGCAGAGTTCGTGTTGGTGATTCGAGAGTTTGAGCCTATCATTTTCAGTGCGACATTGTGAGGTGAGTTACCTTCACTATATCAATAGGGTCTAAGGCACCAAGGCCGACCCTTTTTAGTTGTTATCTTGGTTACAGTATGCTACATGTGGTTATGATCTGTTAGATCGGTATCAAGATAGACAGTATGTTGTTATGCTCTTATGATCTGTTACGATTGATATGTTAGTGACCTGGTTAGGTCGGTGCTCTGGTTATGAAAGATTGCTATGATCGATGATCTGTGAGATAGTTATATCTGATATCTGTATATGCTAGCATATGTTAGTCTTGTGCACATGGTTATATGCTTGATGTTTTGGTTGAGGCGGTCCTGCTTTGTGTTGAAGGCCAATATATCCTACGAGCGGTCCGGGTAGACTATAGGCCCGTATGGTGGTCCAGTCATACCGAAGGCTCGGGATAGATCCAGATAGACTGTAGGCCCAGTCGGGCAGTCCAGTCAGGCCGAAGGCCCAATATGCATGTTGTTTATTATATGTTATTGATATGGTATTGGTATTTTGGGGGTAGTTCACTAAGCCCTCGGGCTTACAGTTTCAGTTTATTGTTTCAGGTACTTTCGAAGGTCGTGGCAAGGCGAAGGCTTGACCGTACCGCTCCTCATCCATATGACTATATTTCTGGGACACTCTGATGAATAATATTTTGAAAACATTTTTGTAAAACACTATTTGGTTTTATGGTTGAAAAAGTTTAAATTTGGCTTAAAATTTTTGGGATGTTACAAGTCCGCTTTTTACAAATCTTATATCATTTAGATCATGTTAACAAGTACTTTCCAAGTACGTTAACCAGCTTAGGAAACAATACAACTTTTTAGACGCATATTTTTGAGCCTAATAGTCGTTTTAACAAATAAATGTAATGACACATTCGATTTTTATTATCTCAAAATCAAATATTACAATATTACACCATTACATCTATTTTCCTACTCTTTCTTAATAGTGATTACTAAACCTCTTGGTTGTCACACAATGTCACCACCACACATTTCTCATTAAACCAACCAAAGTACATCCAAAATACTATTCAAACTAAACCCTACAATTACATACTAGCTTGGAATCAACATCATCATGTACTTGTTTGCTTGTGATGTAACTTCAATGACAACTGCATGCATTATATTTTTTTTACATTAACAAACCTAGAATGATGCCCATGGTCCTATGAAACATTGGTGGGTTGATCCAACTAATAAACAAACAGCTGGAGTTAGTTTTTCAATGTGCACGGAAATGTTGAACATGGTTGATACTTGTCCGATACGTGAGAATGATCGCAAGTCGTCTACACTACAAATCACCATTTTGCTCCTCGGTGCATGGCGAATGACGAAATAAAGGAAGAAGAAAGCCTACATGTGGGTTTAATGATGATATATATATATATATATATATATATATATATATATATATATATAATCCTTATAAAAGAGTTTATAACCCCCTACATAGATGTACACTTGAGAGGTAAAAAGAGAAAGACAAATTGCCCTTAATGTGCCAACCACCAGGTACGTGATGAGGCTTACGGCCCCTTTCTAACGTCGTTCGATAGACAAATTGTTCTTGCATTAAAATCTCATCGTAAAGACTATTGTTGCAAGAAAAAAAAAACTTGGACTCAACTTGTCTGGTTTGGCATACATTAAGGATCATTTGCGTAAATTAGTCAAAATATAATTACATGTGATTGTTATTGTTAAAGTTCCCTAATACACCACAAACATATAGTAGTCACTTTAAGCCGTTATGTTATGTAGTTTGGTTAAGATAAAACAAAGATAATGTAACTGATAACTTTAGTTAATTCTAAAAAATATAAATAATACACACAAAGCCACAAACAGATACTTTAAGGAATTAAACTACAATACTCGAAACTCCAGGGACCTCATTTAACAACTAACCAATAAGTGCATGAGGAGGCGACACAACACGAGATCCATCCCTATTGGCTACAACACCCATACTTGAAATTTGATTGGTCCACGTCATCATCGATGACATGAAATCGAGTGTCTTCGCGAGAGACCCGAACAAATTCAACGCGCTTCTATGTAAGCGTATGTACAACACGCGCGCTTTTATGTATATAAATTCCCTCCCGCACAGATCTGATTTGTAAAAAAGAAACCTTCCGTTTCAAAGCTCAAAACCCTTTCCATTACGCCGATTATCAAAAGAGCATAAAAGCTAGAGAGCAGAGTGGTGAAGCATGGGTCGCGCCGGCATCCTGCTAGCGATCATCTTAATTGGTAATGTTTTCAGATCTTGACTTGTTATGTTGCTACTGTTTTCTTGATATTGTGTATGAAACTATGAATCTAGTATATATATATGTGACAAATGTAATTTTAGTTTTGATTTGCATCTTTGCTTGTTTATTGTGACATCGTTTGTAGTTTCAGTGTGGTTTGGATTCGGTTTTTGAGATCTGAGAAAAGTTTGGTGTTTTCGTTTCGAATATGTTTGAATTTCAGCTCGTATTGATGTTTACATTGTTGATTAGTGTTGTTCTTTGTTTTATTAATCTTAAGTAGATAAATCGTTTTGTGATCGTAAAAGAGAGTTTTTTCTACTTGAGTGTTTATTGTCGATATAGAGATTAGTGATTGACATTTCTCAATTACTATGATTTTTGATCGGTTTTTTTTGTTTAATTCAATTTCTATACACTGATCTGGATTATACGCGGCCCTAAACATAGAGTTATTGAGGTGACTTTGGAAACACACAGGGGCCAGCCACGTGTCACATTGACACATTCTAACAACTCATTCGTGTAAATTGTTAGATGAAATTTTGAATCAATTGATATCCTCTGCAATCGGAGCAAATTACAATTGGCATGCTTTTATAACTAATACAAGTTTTTACAATAATTATCGTAGTATGTCCTGGTTAATTTCGAATTGATTGTCTCATGCCTTTGCAATTAACATCATATTTCCTTTCATGTTTTGGATTCTCGATAACAAATGAAGATGAGTTACATTAATATACTAACCTTAATGTGTTACAGGTTGTCTATCTGCAATTTCCATTGCAAAAGAAGAAGCCAACAAGTTAGGAACTGTTATTGGGATCGATCTTGGAACTACCTACTCGTGTGTTGGTGTTTACAAGAATGGCCATGTTGAAATCATAGCCAACGACCAAGGAAACCGTATCACTCCATCATGGGTGGCTTTCACAGACTCCGAGAGGTTGATCGGTGAAGCAGCAAAGAATCAGGCACCTATAAACGCAGAGAGAACCATCTTTGATGTCAAGAGACTCATCGGGAGAAAGTATGCAACTTTTCCAATCTGCTTGTTGTTTAGATATCAGAAATCATGTTTCTTCCCAATGTTGAGCAATTTATGTTTGTGTGACAGGTTTGAGGACAAAGAAGTCCAGAGGGATATGAAACTCGTCCCCTACAAACTGGTGAACAAAGATGGAAAGCCGTACATCCAAGTTAAACTTTCCGGTGGGGAAACAAAAGTTTTCAGTCCTGAAGAGATCAGCGCCATGATTCTAACCAAAATGAAGGAGACAGCCGAAGCATTCTTGGGAAAGAAGATCAAGGACGCAGTTGTCACAGTTCCAGGTTAGTAAAACAACAGAATTTACTTTTGTACCCTTGAAGAACGATGTCCTTCAAACTGTTTCTTTACTTATTCGATTCTTCCTTCATACAGCATACTTCAACGACGCCCAAAGACAGGCAACAAAGGACGCCGGTGTGATTGCTGGTTTGAACGTTGCCAGAATCATCAACGAACCCACAGCTGCTGCCATCGCATATGGTCTTGACAAGAAAGGAGGAGAAAAGAACATTCTGGTATTCGACCTTGGTGGTGGAACCTTCGATGTCAGTATCTTAACCATCGACAATGGCGTTTTTGAGGTTCTTTCAACAAACGGTGACACCCATCTTGGAGGCGAAGACTTTGACCAAAGGATCATGGAGTACTTCATCAAGCTAATCAAGAAGAAGCACGGAAAAGACATCAGCAAAGACAACAGAGCTCTTGGAAAGCTAAGAAGGGAAGCCGAGCGAGCCAAAAGAGCCTTGAGTAGCCAACATCAAGTCCGAGTCGAGATTGAATCGCTTTTTGACGGTGTAGACTTCTCAGAGCCGTTGACCAGAGCCAGATTCGAAGAACTCAACAACGACTTGTTCAGAAAGACCATGGGACCCGTCAAGAAGGCCATGGACGACGCCGGTTTACAGAAGAGCCAAATTGACGAAATTGTCCTCGTCGGTGGAAGTACCAGAATCCCAAAAGTCCAACAGCTTCTGAAAGATTACTTCGATGGAAAGGAACCAAACAAAGGTGTGAACCCCGATGAGGCCGTCGCTTTTGGCGCCGCCGTACAGGGAGGTATTTTGAGCGGTGAAGGTGGTGACGAAACTAAAGGTAATCCCGTAATTCAAACTCTTTTCTTATTATTATTATATATTAAAAATAAAACTATATTCTGACAAATAAATATATGCTACTGCCTACTAGATATTCTTCTTTTGGACGTGGCACCTCTTACTCTCGGAATCGAAACCGTTGGGGGAGTGATGACGAAATTGATCCCAAGAAACACAGTCATTCCAACTAAAAAATCACAAGTCTTCACAACTTATCAAGATCAACAAACTGTTGTTTCCATTAAAGTCTACGAAGGTGAAAGAAGTATGACAAAAGATTGTAGACTTCTCGGAACATTCGATCTCTCCGGAATCCCACCGGCTCCAAGGTTGGTGACCTGTTTGTCAATATTTTTGTTTTCCAGGGGCTAAACTTAAACTTAAAACTAAACATAATTGATTGTATTTTCAGGGGAACACCACAAATTGAAGTGACATTTGAGGTGGACGCAAATGGTATATTGAACGTGAAGGCAGAGGACAAGGCTTCTGGTAAATCAGAGAAGATAACAATAACAAATGAGAAGGGGAGATTGAGTCAGGAGGAGATTGAACGAATGGTTAGGGAGGCAGAGGAGTTTGCTGAAGAAGACAAAAAGGTGAAGGAAAAGATTGATGCCAGAAATGCCCTTGAGACTTATGTCTACAACATGAAGAATCAAATTGGTGATAAGGATAAATTGGCTGATAAGCTTGAGAGCGATGAGAAAGAGAAGATTGAGTCGGCAACAAAGGAGGCGCTTGAATGGTTGGATGAGAATCAGTCGGCTGAGAAGGAGGAGTATGATGAGAAGTTGAAGGAAGTTGAGGCTGTTTGTAATCCAATTATTACAGCTGTTTATCAGAGGTCTGGTGGGGCTCCAGGTGGTGGAGCTGAGTCAACGGAAGATGATGATGAACACGATGAACTTTAGGGTTTTTTTTTTTTTTTTTTTCTTTTTTTTTTTTGGGATGGAAAAGATAGAGAGAAGACGATAGGGTTACTTAGTAGTATAATTTTGGTTTATATGAAAGTTGAGGTCTTGTGCTTCACTTGGATTATTATTTTTTGTTTTTGTTAAAAAGTGAAGGAACTTCTGGATTTGTACGATTGACGCTTAAAAAACTTGGTTTATGTGTTACTGCAATGCTATTTTTATCTGGTGGAACTTATGTGGTCTGTTTATTATATAGTAAAATACATAACCATTGTACTTCTGTAATCCAAATAAACTCGTGAAAATCAAGTTTCAATCAAGCTGAAATCAAGTAAGTATTCGAGTTGATATACCAATAGGCAATTCTTTATATCTTTAAAAGTAATTTAAAATGTTTGTGATACCACGTCATGGAAGAAATTTGGGGAAAGTATTCCTTCATTGTTGTGTAGTGGCAAATATGGAAAACTATTTTAAAATATTTCCTCCCATGCCCCCATGGTGTACTATGTGGGGCCAGATATGGGAGAAACTTAAACGATTCTTCACATAAGGCCATCATGTATACACATCACGAGAAGGCTCGTGGTGTGTATACACCTCATCATCTTCTTCTTCCACCCTCCTTCTATTCTTAATTCGGTATACTCACAACAAAGGAATGTGGTCGTTGTGGGTGTAAGCTTCAAGAGAGAAGAGGAGAGGAAGAGAGAAGAAAGAGTCCGTGGTGAATTGTGATGGCCAACACGAGAGACCACGCTCGTGGTTCCAGATCAGCACCACGAGAGGAACGGGATGGTGTGCACGGAAAACCACCGTGGCCACCTGGACCACGAATGGCTTCGTGATATCCATACCAGATGACCTAATGTGTAGGGGCAAATATAGGAAACCTTGTTAAAAGAATTATTTCCATCGTGTGTCTAGAGAAAATGATAAAAATAGTCATTTATACTAATTACATTACAAAAATAGCAAAAAAAATCGAAATTGCAAAAATAACCCTTAATTTCGCAGATGGAATTGCCCCATCTGCGAAATTAGGATCCCATCTGTGATTTCCCCTCTTTTTGACTATATAAACGTTTTTTTTCTCCATTCTTCACCCTTCTCTACACAAAAACTCTCTTTATCTCGGGGCTATTTTTGCGATTTTGGCTAGTTTTTGAAGAAAATGGAGGATTATGTCAACAATCCCACAAATATGGTTAGATTTTAACTCTTTATTATTTTATCATTTATTGTATTATTTAGTGTAAAAAATAGAAATTATAAAGTTTGTGAAAGGGTAATTTTGTTGTGTTTGATAGTTTTAATATTTCTTTAGTATACTTGAACTTTAAATGCTATTTTGTTAGTGGTTGTTTGAATATACAAGTAGAAACTGCGTAGAGTGTACATCTGGTGGTTTTACATTTAATAAAATGGTTAGAATATCCTTATTTTTTTAAATTATTAGTTAAATAAATTGTTAGAATAATGTTTACAATTTGTTATTTTTGTTGTTTGTTTAGTTGTTGTATAACTTGAAAACTTGTATATTCTTATCGTATAATTGTTTATATAAAGTGAAAAATAATTAAATTACAGTATGTGCCAAAATAGTTGTTTGTATATATATTTGTCGTATAAGTATAACATTTGTATAAGTTGAAAATTTGTCGTATATATATTGTTAGAAATTGTTTGTATTTGTCGTATAAGTTGAAAATTTGTATATATTTGTCGTATAACTTGCAAAATTGTTAATTTGGTTATCGTTTTATTTGAAAAATTGTTTGTTTATATGGTTATAAAATGTTAGTTTATATAATTAGAAAGATAAAAATTGTTTATATATTTGTCGTTTAAGTTGAAAATTTGTTTAATAAAATGTTTATATATTTATGTATGATATTGTTTTTTATCGTAAATATATTTGTTGTATAACTTGGAAAGTTGTTTATATATGTGTATGTTAGTGTTTTTTTATCGTAAATATATAAATTATTAATTTAGAATTTGTATTTGCATTACTAAAATTATTATTGTTTATGTACTTATTGCAGTTCATAATCATATATTTTAAAAACAAAATATTTTTTAGTTCTCTAATTTGTTTTTGTGTTTTTTTTGCAGCATGATTTTAGTTTTATCAATACGAAAGCAATTGTGAACTTAAAAGGCTCGGGCGGTAATATATGGGAAGTATTTGAAGTTTTAGATGGTGTCAGGCGTGCCATTTTCAGAGATACTGTATTTGGTTATTTTATGGATGTCCTTCGTTTACAAGGGGACAAATTGTTGTTCCATAAAATGTTCCTTCATCAGATCCGGCCAGACCCTGTTTTATCTCCAGATGGAATAAAACGATTACATTTTAGAGTAGGCAATACGAAAATGGTTTATGGGTCGGAAGAGTTTTGTTTGATAACCGGCTTCAATTTTGGGAAGTATCCAAAAAACATCGGGAAAAAAGCGTCGGAAAAATTATTAACTAGTAAAAAAAGATGTTTATTGCGTGAGCGGCTATTTCCGGACCATATCAATAGTTCGGTGAAAATCAGCGACCTGAAACGTTTAATTTTAAATCGAACATTCTTAGAAGTTGACGACGTTGATACAGTTAGAGTATGTTTGATATACATTTTGTGTGAAAGTTTTTTGGGAAAAGAAATTAATGATCGGGTGCCACAAGATTGGTTTTTTTTGGTTGAGAATTTGGATTTCTGGAACAGGTATATTTTGTTTACGTTAAAAGTTTTATTTTATTAAAGTTATAATTTATATAAAAACCATTTTTTTTTGTTTTGTTAGTTTCGCTTGGGTAGCTATCTTTGGGATTTTACTTATGTTGACCTTGAGGATACATGGAACAAAATAAATAATTATTTATCACTTCCTGAGCGTCGTCAAACTTTAAAGTACTCCGTCTCAGGATTTACGGCTCCAATAAGGGTATAAAAATTTTCTTATATTTAAATTGTATTATTGTTATGTTTTTTATTTTAATTTTAACTTTTATTACTGTAATTGTAAAAAATTGTAGATATGAATATATGAGATGATTCCAGCTGTTCGTGCATGTGGATTTGTATTGAGAAAAAATAAAGACATGCCTCGGATGAAACGATGGAGTGGAACAAAAAAATTGAAATGGGTTGACGTGAACAAGATTTTTTCAAAGATACAGGTTTATAATTTTTTCGTTTATTATTAATAAACTTGATTATTATACTTTTATATGCATTTTTAATATGTTTGATTTTTTAGGAGGGGCAACCACCAAGACAAAACATGTTACCGAGTGATGGTGAGATGACATCTTGTTATTATATGTCATTTCAAGAGTATGTATATGGTGAAGGGAAACCAGTTCCATCCCCAATACGGGACCATTTTAGGAGACAAGACGAATCTTCGTCTAGTATGTCGTCCAGTGGTCGCTCTCATGGTAGAGGTAGGGGCAGTGGGAAACACAACCTAGACGAGGTGTTGAAACGGCTACATGCACTGGAGCAGCATGTGTTTATGAACCGACAACCTACAGAAGTTTTTGTTGAAGAAGTGAATACTGAACAATTTTGGAATGACATTACTTTTGATGATCCTATAGTGTCACAAAGAAAATATGATGAACATGTTAGTTACACGCTACATTATTTTTAAAATTTTATTAACATATATGAATACCTGTGTTCATATTTTATATTTGAAAATATAGGTTGTACAAGATGAAGTGATGAATAAAAACAACACAACTGAAAATATTTTTGGTGATATTGAAGACGACAAGGTTGTTATAGATATTACCTTTACGATTTTAATAATTACTTTTTAATGTGTCTTTCGTTATTAAGTATAAAGTTTTATTTTTAATGTAGGTGTTGGAGGAGAGGAATGGCTATGCGGGGAACAAATTTGATGATGATGTGTTTGATGTAAATGATTATAGTGAAATTAAAGTTCTTATACTTACATTAATTTATATTTTGTTTTTAGTAGATTGAAACATTTTTTTAATTAGAGATTATTGCTTATTAAATTATGTGTCTTTCGTTATTAAGTATAAAGTTTTATTTTTAATGTAGAAGTTGGAGGAGAGGAATGACAATGCGGGGAACAAATTTGATGATGATGTGTTTGACGTAAATGATTATAATGAAGCTAAAGAGGTTCTTATACTTACATTAATTTATATTTTGTTTTTAGTAGATTGAAACATTTTTTTAATTAGAGATTATTGCTTATTAAATTAGGTGTCGGACGAAGATGAAATAATAAGTACGGGAATTGTAGATTATTTTGATGAGTATGGTGTTGATGGCAAAGAAGTTACACCCGATAAACCGAGGACTCGAAAACCATCACAATATTTGTGCCCTCCTTACACCGAGGTATTCGTTTTATTTATAAACTCATAATTTTATGTTTATGTGAATTATCTGAAAGATAGAGATTTAAACATTTGAATATTGTTTTTAGTTGCACACGACACCGAAGCAAAAAAGAAGAGCAAAAAAGAAGGTTGATATCAAATCAACAAGCCCCGTTCCTCCTCCAACTTTTGGTATTGCTCACGACTTCTCCATGTTGCGCCTGCAACCTTACGTAGCAGGCGGTGAGGTTGTCATCCAAAATTATTTATTTCATTCATATGATGTCCAACATCGTTTGTTTAATTTCGTGTTAGATAGAGATTTTTGGAGCTCATTGTTTGGGCATATACACGACGGATGGTTGGAGTCATCGGTAAATTAATTGTTAATTTATTATTTTAAAAGTAAATTGTTTTTTAGTCAATAACAAAAGTATCATGATTTTGTGCAGCATATAACCATTTGGTACCGACTATTGATGGAGAGACGGTTTGAGGGCGACCGACATACAATAATGCCTCCAAATTTTTTTGTTTCTCATGCTTTGGAAGAAGGGCGGGATTGGAGGGCGTTTATGGCTGGTATTGCTACGTACCCCAACTTCATGGTTGCTTGGTGGGATGTTGATACGGTAAACTTAATTGTTTATATTGAAAATATTATCGTTATTTTTGTTATGTTTTTGTATTGTGATGTAAAGAAACATAATTTTATTTTCTGATCCTTATACAGGTCCTATTGCCGATTCATTCATCCCCTAATCATTGGCTATCTGTAGTATTGTCATGTCGGTCAGTGAATTTTGACTATGAAATGAACTGGTTTGACTATGAATTTAAAAAGTTAAACTATGAATTTTGAACAGTAGAGATACAATATTTTCTATTTATAATTGCATTTGTGTGATATTGCATTTGTGTGATGATTGTAAAACACTTTCATTGGTTTTGAAAATGAGTACTTACACCGAAAGAAGCTTTTCTCAGCTACCAATATTCTTGCATAACCTTCAAAGAACAAATCCTAATACCTTTACAGCCATTAAGAAAACCGATACCAACCGCTTTCAATTCTGTTTTGTGGCTTTAGGTTGCGTGGTATAACATACTTCTTTTATTGAGTTATATAATATTTCATGGTAATGTATCTCGATTACTTTTTACTTATCACTAATATGTGTTTGTTTTTATGTAGATTCGTACCTTCCTTAGGTGCATGATACCGTTGATATATGTGGGTTATTTACCCCTTCTTGGGAGCTATCTGACAACAATGTACTTCGCAGTGGCTTTAGATGGAAATCATGAACCACTACTCTTAGCAGTTGGTTTGGGAACCTTAGAGTGTGAAGAATCATGGAGATGGTTCATGATGAGGTTAAAAGATTGTTTAGGTGAGGACATAGAGGTTGGTTTCATAAGCAACCTATGTGATAAAATAGACTTTGGTGTTCAGAGTGCCTACTCGGATTCCTATCATGGATATTGTCCTAAAGATATAGCTCGAAAAATACGTGAGTCTGTCAGACATAACAATACGGAAGTCGAATCGTTGTTTTGGAAGTCATGCAATGCATATAGCGTTGATGATTTTTACTTGTGTTTGGAAAGGTTGCAAAGTACATGTAGGAAACCACCTTTCTGCACCTTGCTTAGGAGTCCAATTTACTGGCTTGACAATATACCGATTTCAAAATGGACACGAGCATTTTTCCCAAAAGTACGTTAGAATGTTAAATCGATTGACGTCCCTGAAATTTTGCAAATTATATCCACACGTGAGTTTCCTATAACAACGATAATTGAGTTAATCACTACGTCGATACAATCAAAGTATGGTGAACGGGCTGAAGTGGCGGGTAAGGGAGATTGTTATATTTAGTTTTTTTATTGTGCTATTATTTTTATTAAAATATCAAATTTTACAGGGAGGTTGTCTGGTGGGTTGACCCCTTACGTTGAGAGTAAGGTTCAAAAATGTCTCAACAAGTCTTATAATTGGAAGGCAAGACGTTTGTATGGGGATACATTTGAAGTCAATGACAATTTTGCCACCACCAACGTACAACTTGAACGAAGGGTATGTACTTGTGGTAAATGGCAAAAAAGCGGTATACCATGTGGCCACGCTATAGCATGTCTAAGAACCCGTACATCTGAATCCATTCACAGAATGGTTGATTACAAGTTCACTAATTTTGTGTATCGACTTGCATATGGATCTGAGTTGGTGAATACTATACCATCACATGTGCATTGGGAAATACCAAATGAAACGATGGTCCTGTTACCTCCCTCAATGCAGTAGTTATTCATGTAGCATCTTTATATTTTATGTAGTATTATGTATTAGTTTTTTATGTACTCCGTTTTTATTTTAGTGTCGTGTTACGTATTAGTTATTCCTGTACCCTGTTTATATTTTATGTCATATTATGTATTAGTTATTTATGTACCCCATTTATATTTTGTGGCATATTATGTATTAGTTATTTATTTTATGTTGTATTATGTATTGGCGATTGAGGAAACAACATACATTAAAAGAAATGGACATTTATTAAATAGTAACAAAACACACATACAACAACAAGCAACTTAAATAACGAAAAACAATTAACTTAACCAACATGCATATTAAAAATAAGGGACATTCTTTAAAAGATTCCATGCATCTAAGTGGGTAAACTCGCTACCATCATATTCAAAATGGTATAGTTCCAAAGCCACCTGCCGTAGAATGTCTTCATCCGTATTTGCATGTTCATTATCCAACTCGTTATAAATACGTTGAAATTGTTTCACCTTTATTTTCAAATCCAGAAACTTCTCTTTGACATCTCTTCTTCTTCGATATTGAGTACGCCCCATTAAATGGTGAAACAAATGACAGACACGAGACCAAAATGATCTAGCACGAACTTGTGGGGGACCCAGTGGAAAATCCTCCTCTACAGTTATAATCCAAGCTTGAACCAAAGCGACCTCCTCTTTGTTCCTCCATATATGTGGTGAGTCCATAATTGCAAGGGATATGTGGTGAGTCCATAATTGCAAGGGGGGAAGTAATACGATACAATTACAATGGATATTAAAATCTATTTATAACGACTCCTTATTTTCCCGGTGCAATGGCTTGTCAATTCAAGTAGCAATGTATTGTGTTGTCATTCGACAGGGGGATGACTTGTCAACTCGAACAGTGATCTGTTGTGTTATAAGTATAGTACACTGTATTCGTCAGTTAATTTTGATTATGAATTGCAGACATATTAGAAGATTGGACTGCGATTTTGTGTAGAAACTGATGGGTTTTAGCCAAAAGACATCTTATGTGCTCATGCAAACCCTAAAGCTTGGATCTAGGTTTCTCTATTGTACATGCTTTTAATCCAAGACTATAAACCCTAGATCTAGCATATGATAATCAATATAACATATAATTAGGGTTTAGATCATACCTTGATTGTTATATAGTAATAACAATCTCAATTCCTTCTTGTATTGACTTTAGAAAGCTTAGAGTCACAAATGTCACTCCTCTAATGGCTCACAAACACCAAGAGCAAGAGGATGAAGAGGAGAAGAGAAGGAGACACCCAAAAGCCGTCTAAAACCCTAAGGGATTACTTGCCCACGTTTTTGGTGCTCTAGGGATCTTTAAATAGTGCAACTATTAGGGTTATCAAACTAGGAAACCCTAATTTGGATGCTTAAGCCCTAAGCAACCCATGGGCTTCTTCCTTAAAGGCCTAGGGATGATTTCTAATGGGTTTCCCCATAGAATTCGTCCACTCCTTTAATATGGAGTCCATTAGCTCAATATTCAACTATCATACAACTGACAGTTCTAGTCCCTTAAGTTTAATTAACGTCTTTTAGCCACAAACTTAATTCTTATTAATTATTGACTAATATTAATTAAAAAATATGATTTCTCCTTTAATATATTATTCTCATAATATATTAATAAATCATATTTAATCCTTTCTCTCCATAATTCATCCTATCAAGTTGCTTTGGTGAAGGCAACCCAAAAGGACCATGCACCATCGGGTCAAGTACATACCAAAATAGTTATGGACTTAGACACTAATCCAACAGTCTCCCACTTGGATAAGTCTAATAACTATTCCGTGTATGACTTCAGATCCTGATCTGCAGTCGTAGCTTTCCAAAGCCGCTGTCAACTCTGATCTTATCAGATACGCGTGTCCTTTAGATAAGGGATCATATATTCCTCCATTCTAGATATTATCGTATAGACCGAGACATGGATCTAAATCATTCTCTCTGTCTATGTGCTGTTTCCCGAATTCAGATTTATGACGACTGACAGCAGACTACAATTGAACACATCAATTTAGTCCTGGCTTGGCCAAGCGCTTAGGTGCCATCACTAAATCATTGAGGGGCCCACAGATATCGCTTTTATCCTACTTTGGATAAAAGGAACGGATAAACTTTGACTCAATGCTTGCTTGCACTCACTCACCAAATCACACACAACAATATGTTTTATAACATCAAGTTACTGCTGCGTTTACATATTATCAATGTGCAACCCACTCGCAAGATACAACTCACACATCTCGGTTTCAAGAATATAAGATGTTATCGTCTCACCAATCACTCGTGATGAAATTCATGAAGTGATCCAAGTGAGCGTGAGTTTAATCCAATGCTCAAATCATATTCATAAGCACTCATGAACGTTGCAGCAAACATTTGCTTATGTCTAATGCTCTTTAGACAATCCACACACCAATTCACGACAGTCTTCATTCATACCTACTTCCAACATATGAATGACTGTGGTCCGTTCGAATAATTTTAACTGTTCTGAACCAATTAAATTATTCAGGAAGTCAAAACATGCAAGGTGAAACACAAGAATAATACTAATCCCATATGGCCTCAAACCTTTGAGTATAAATAAAACACCTTTTATTTATCACCATATCGATTACTCATTATTGTCGTTTCGGGTAATCAACTTCTTACTTAAATTACTTACCACACTTGTCCCATGCTCTTAGCATGCACACAATGTTTTCCTATGGTTCTTACTTTGTGAAATAGATCAAATGTACACATTACCAATCATACTCATTTCACAACTCCCGATCCCTTCTACAAGTGAAAGAATATCAAATTCTTGCCACTTATAGAATATGCTAGATTCTAACATTTTATGCAATGATCCTTTCGTAATATCACTGCACTAAAGTCACAAGTGTTGGATTAATGTCTAAGTCCATAACTATAATTGGTAAGACTTGACCCGACCCGGCATGGTCCATTTGGGTTGCATACCATCATGCACTTGGATAGACTATAATGAGAGAAATAAGACACTTATGGTTATTAATATATTATAAGTTCTAGTATATTAATAATAAGAATAATAAGATTATTTAATTAGTATTGATCAAGAATTAATCTAGGATTAATTAAGTGATCAAAAGAAGACTAATTAAATATATGGGTTGATTGTGTAAATCATCCATACTTGTATAGTGGGCTAATGCTCCATGGATAATCAAGTTGGGCTAAAACCCATAGGATGGTCCATGGATGCTCCATGGTGTATTTGTACCCATGGATCATGGAAATGAAAGGCCATGTCAATTAGGGTTTACATGGTGTAACCCTAACTATATAAGCATCTTATTCTTGACCAAAATTGCCCACTAGTAACATACTAGAGTGTGAAGTGAAAGGGCTAGCCGATTTCATGAGTTGTAGAATTCTCTCAAGTTATTCTAAGTGTTTTGGTGATTGTGATTCCATTTGAGGTGTCACACTTGGGGCACTAGGCACTCAAGCTTCATGAAGACTTTCTACAGCAAAGAGGTATGTATTCTATCTTGTTACATTTATTGGTTTGTATGCTAGATTAGGATAATACTTTGGAAGTTCTTATTTGCATGTATAATAGAGAAAACATAGATCCAAGGTATTTAGGGTTGCATGTACACTTAGGAGTGTTAGAATGCTCAAAATCCAACAGTGGTATCAGAGCCTAGGCTTGTTTTCTATTATACTTGATGCAAATTGCTGAAAAACTCGATTTTATGGCTTTCTGGGCACTGGACTCGCCGAGTCCACTGATGAACTCGCCGAGTCCATGAGTAAAATCATCCTACTCGCGGAGTAGGTTCATGCACTCGCCGAGTAGGAGCCCCAGATAGCATATTTTCGAGGTTTTTGGCTAGAAATGGACTAGGAACATTACCCTAAGCTGTTTTTGAACTTATAAACTAGTTTTTTGATGTGGTAATGTTCATGCTAATCCATTTTCAAAGATAATTGTCAATAGATTCATGTTTTGTATTAGTTTAAGGTTTAGACTAATTACATGAAAAAGTTTGATTTGAATTATCTTGTACTTATGAGTTGCTTAGATTAATATAAAAGTTAATTGAAATAGTTGTTTTCAATCCATTTTAATCTAAGAGTTGAGTATAAAATGTGTTTGTGTAACTTGTCCTCAAGTTACATGAAGAGTCACATTAAAGACTCATAAAATTCATAAAAGTTGGCAATGGTTACAAAATGAAGAGTCTTGTGTCATTGAATAATTTTTTATGACTCCATAACTTGTCCTCAAGTTATGGAAGTTCAAGAGTCACTTCATTAAAAGAAAAATATGTAACCATAATTAAATCCATAAGTTATAAAATAAAGAAAAAGTTAGTTCTTTTATTAGTTTAAAGTCTTCCATAACCTGTCCTCAAGTTATGGAACTTGAAGAGTTTTTGGATTAAAACTACTTTAAACACATAAATTATGGAATTAATTAGTTTTGAATAGTTTCAAAACTTGCCCTCAAGTTTTGGAATTTGAAAAGTTTTCCTTATGAATACTTTAATTCCAAGTTAGCCCTTAGAATTTTAAAAGTTAAAATTCAACCCTTATACTTTATAATATTATAAGTTAATAATATATATATGTATAAGAGTAAAGTCAGTCTTACCGCTAGTACGCCTCATTCACGAAGCCGGTCTATAAGGTGGGTATAAGGTTGTTGCCTATAAAATGGCAACTTAATGGGTGTCCACTCTCACCCACCGCTTGCTTGACCGGTGGAGGGTCGTTAGCCGAACGGGTTTGACAGGACTATAATTCTCCCTTCATTAAAAAGTATTAATGATAAATACTAAGTAACTAAACTCTTAATAATACCTAATCTTAGTTACTTAGGAAAATGTGAATAAGGTGCTAATCCATGAAATTACACTTTACACTTTGTCTAAGTCGTTAGTGGAGCGTGTGTGGTTAACCGGCACACTAACTTGGACTTAACAAGGTAGGTAAAGGGTGACTTAATATTTATCATAGTATCGATGGAGCGTGTGTGGTTAACTGGCACATCGATTGAGGGGTAATTTATTAAGGGTACCAAGTAATTTGCATGGTTACTTCACACCTTGTTTTGTGATCCTCGGCATCCCAGTCACAAAACCTGAAGGGCACACTCGAGATTGAAACATGCCTTTGAACAGTTCAACGAATCTCAAAGATCTAGGAGTTTCAAATCCAATTAAAACCTAATAATACATTTCGTTTATCTTGGTGGAAATTGGTGAATCGTCATTCACCTACCTTCAAATATTTTATAGCTTGGATTACGGCATACCTCTTCTAAGTTATAAAATAGTTTGTTGGGTCCTAGCCTTAATATTTCATATTGGGTGTCATATTAAGGACTTAAAATCAACTATCTTGAATATCTCCCAAAAGATGTCTGGTTTAGACACCTATGATCTTCCCAAATCTCTTGAAACAAGGTTTCCTCATGAAGATGATGTCCCATGCATATCATACTTCTTTCACCTCCTCCAATTATTCTCCCCAACCCACAAGTTCTTGAAAAGTTTAAGGTCACTCAAGCCCTATTGGCAAGGCAAGGTCTAGGTGATGTATTGACAAGCCGGGAGAGTTGGGTGTCAAAGTCTTGAGAAAGTTGGTGGTTCAATCACTTTCTAAGTCACATAGTGAGTTCTTTTGGAACACCTATGAAACAGACTATGACAAGACCCTTAATGATCTTATCTATTTGTTAAGATCAACTTCCTAAAACTTTATGGACATTGACAATGATGACATTGGATATCTAGTAAAGCTCTCTCTTCCCGGTGGAAAGGGATCGGCCATAGTCAACTCGGTTGACCAAATGGTAAAGAGAAAAGCTAAGTCTGTGATAGTCCTGTGTACCTTTATCAAAGGGTCCATATGTTTATATTGCCAAAGGAAGGGGCATTGGTTGCGAAGCTGCCAGATTTACCTAAGGATGTTAAAGTCAATAAGTTTGACTCTACTTCAGGTAAAGTCCACTATCTAACTCCGTTAAGTTTCTATTATGAGATTCTTGATACATGATGTGACTAGGTCACATGGTGATGTTTTAAGAATCAAAGAAAAGTGAAGAAACTTAAAGAAAGAATATGATGAAACTGATCGCGTAGATGGATTTCTATCGCATAGTTTGAAGATCGGATTCTTGAGCTACTTCTTAGGAGTTATGAGAGATTGCTTAGGAATAGATAACAACAAGTTTTCATATGGATTGTAAGGATAAGTTTTTCCGCAAAGTTTTTAAAATAAAAGAAAATTTTTGATTTTATTTATTTTGAAATATCCTTACAATGGCATTTGAGGAAAAATTGTTGCTTATATGATTTCATTAATAGCAAGAGTGGAAATATGAAATTGATTCTTTCATTTGTGGTAATGTCTAGATTTACCAAATAAGGAAAGATTCTCATCACCCAAGTTTCAATTGGACCGGAACTTGGAATACTGCAAGTTGTATAGCATGATGAATGAGAACCTTCAAGTATTGGAAAATTAAGACTAATTACTCGTTCACATGGATGTGTGAGTCAAGTAAAGGACTAAGGGATCGAGTACACATTCTTGTGCACTGATTAAGTCCACCATAAAAGATTGATAAGACTATTCGTCATAGTTTACTAAAGCTCAGTAAATATGATTATACTTACAAGCTTAAGTGTAACTCTGAGACATTGGAAAAGGTTCCAATGTATGGCAAAGCGAATAAGAAGAATCAAATAAGGCAGAAGGATAAAAGTTTCTCAAATCTGAAAAGATGGGAGAGTACTTTAGTATCAGTTTTGTGATCATCTTAATGATTAAGAAACCATAGCACAATTAGTTCTCTAAGGAAGTCTTAGTGCATTCTTATGACTAAGAAGAGGGATCTTGAATTGTTGAAATGGTTAAATCAAGAAGATGAGTCATACTTCGTTCCAATACAAGTCTTAGAGTCATACTCCAAGATTGTAACTTGAGTGACATGTCTTAAAGAAGGTTTAAAACACTTGTCAAATGTAAGAGTAAAAGTTTTCTACTCTTGTACATTTGAAATTGGTAAGTTGTGATGTATTGGATAAAACAAAGACCAACTAAGGCCAATGTTGTGAAGTGTTTGTCTTGATTAGAATCCGCACTATCTCTTGGATGTTTGACAAGGGAGTCTTATAGGTCAAGAGGACAGTGGGAGTCTTAAAGGTCTTGAAAGTCTCAAGAACTAATCAAGAATAAAACCTGAAGTTCTTCACTAGCACACGACTTGAGGTTTACAACCTATCGTGTTGACATATTCTGTGCCCATTCCAGTAAAGTTGGCTATGCATATGAGTTCTTAGAGTTCTCAATTTGTTGCACAACAACTTGGAAGCAATGGTAGGCCCTTAAGCTGCCAGGTGGCAAGAAGTGAAGATTGAGTTCAATCCATATGGTTTTGGATTTGTCATTATCTTTGTCTTGTGATTATGGTTTTGACAAATTCATATGGGTAGGAACTCATACACCATATAAATCTAAGTGTCATAAGGTTTCTCTCCGATTCATGACAATGATGGTGAGGAAACACTTTCACTAAGTAGATTTTATCTAGATAGCAATTGTGATATTTGCATTCTCAAAGTCGTTAGTGGAGCGTGTGTGGTTAACCGGCACACTAATATGGACTTGTGAGAAGTGGCAAAAAGGTCTAACCATTATGATTACGGCATACCTCTTCATAATTGTTTAGACTCACAAGTGTGCTATCTAAGGGAAGGTGTATGATTTTGATAAAGTCTTATCAAAACAATCTAGTATCAGAAATCTGAACTTTGGTAAGAAAGTCAATGAAATATTGATTTCTAGAAGTCCAGCTGATTTCTGAGTACATGTCAAAGCTAGTGGGAGCATAAGTGTTATGCTAATAATCATCATGTTAGTGGGAGCATGAGTTCATGACCAGAGGCTCAAACACACCTTTGGTGCCACCACTTGAAGATCCGGAATCAGCCCTTCACAAAAACAAGAATAAGAACGCGAAGGAAGATCACACGCCAAAGAAGACGCCATTGCAAGAACTTAAATCAGCCTTTTCAAGGAAGTCGGGGAAAAAGACAGGAGAGTCAAGTTCAACCCCAAAGGATAAAAGCAAGGTTTCTAACCCACACAAATCAGAATACGAGTCAGACCCAGAATTTAAAATATTCGCGAGTGAGCCCAAAGACGAGCAAGAAAATGAAATGGCAGATATTGAGGAGATGTCCATGGGAGCTTACAAGAAGCGGATCTGAGAAGATATGGGTCCCGGTTTAGTCCAACCCGCAATACCTGCCACTGCCACGTTCGAGCTGAAGGGACACATCTTGACTGCACTGAAGGATATCCCATTTTATGAGAAGGATCATGAGGATGCTTTTAAGCATATTGATGAAGTCAATGACATTACGAATTACTTCAATGTCCCAAATGTCAATAGAAACACCGTCTTGCTTAGGATGCTTCCCATTACTTTCAAGGGAGCTGCTAAAGAGTGGTTAAAATCACTTCCACCGGGTACGATCACCACTTGGGCTCAAATGCGTGAGCAGTTTCTTGACCAATTTTGCCCACCATCCAAGATAGCTAAACTCAAGAAGGCAATAGACAACTTTGAACAATAGTCGGGGGAGTCATTATACGAAGCATGGGAGCGTTACAAAGGCTTGCTCAGAAATTGACCTCAACATGATCTTAATGTCCAACAAGAGATGTCAATCTTCTATGATGGGGTCAACGTTATGACAAGGCAAATTCTTGATTCTCAAGGACCTTTGACAAAGAAAAATCCAAGGGAGGTCAAGGAGTTGATTGAAGAATTCGCGAAGCACTCTCGTGAGTACCACAACCCTAGGAAAGATGGAATCAAAGGCAGTGGAGGTGCACAAACTGAAGAAATAGCAGCTATGATGGCTATGCTAAATAATAGTGGACCGGAGGCTAACCCAAATGGACCAATCAATTCATGCTATAAGATTTGGTTACGAGCGGTGTAATGGTCCACACTTAACCAAGGACTGCAATTTAGATGAATTTGGGAATAGAAAAGCTCAAGTGTGCTACTCGAGTGGGGACAAGTACGATGAAGACTGGAGGAAACCAAAGAAAGAGTGGCTGCCATATAAAGAATATAAGAAGCAAAAAGAAGAGAAGTATAGGCAGACAGGCCGAGGCTTCTACCAAAAGGAGCAGCCACCAGCTGTGAAGAAACCCGATCTAGAGACCATGTTAGTTAAGTTTATGGAAGCTTCAGAAAAGAGACACGAGGCTACTGATTCTTCTATTGATGAACAAAGAACTTTGATGAAGAATCATCATGCAATGATGGTAGAACAGCAAGCTTTAATAAAAAATCAACAACCCTCCATCAATAATCTTGAAGTGCAACTTGGTCAACTAACTACTTTGGTTGATGAGAAGATTTCCCCAAAAAATCCTGAAAAGAAGACTCAATCTCATGTAATGGCCACAGATATAGAAGAAGAGGCCATCTCTGAGTTTCTGGAGGCATTAGAAGTGGAGCCACAACAACCCGATCAAAAGCCAAAGAAGCCAAGACTCGAAAAAGAAGAAGCTACTAGAACACCCAGTTCACGACGTGAGCCCGCTATGCTCACGTCGTGGCATATGTCTGCACAGAAAAATTCCGTCTTTTTTCCAGCATATCAGCCACCTTTGCCGTTTCCTTCCTGAGCTGCCCTTAGTCCATTGGAAAGAGAGCATATAGAGTTTATTAAGCACGTGAAGGGTATCCCGATTAATACTCCCTTTGTCGAGTCGTTATAAAAAATTTCCGAATATCAAAAATTATTACAAGACTTGATAGACACTCATAAGCAACTAAAGAAGAATTCTAAGGTAATTCTAAGTGACAAAACCTCAAGAGCTGTGTTGGGAGAGATACCTAAGAAGATGGGGGATCCTGGACGCCTCACTCTTCCATGTGAGTTTGGGAACAACATGAAGGTTTATGCTTTAGCTGATTCTGGAGCTAGCATAAATTTGATGCCTTATTCATTTTATCAGAAGTTGGATATTCAAAAGATGAAGGCTACAAGAATGACTATTCACATGGCGAATCGTTCAGTGACACAGCCCCGGGGCATTGTGGAAGATATTTTAGTGAAAATTGGAAAATTTGTTTTTCCAATAGACTTTGTGGTATTGGACATGAAAGAAGATCCCGATGTACCAATTATTCTTGGTCGCCCACTGTTAAACACTCCTGGAGCACTTGTTGATATTCGCAAGTCTAAGCTCACCTTGAGGGTTGGAAATGAAAAAGAAATTTTTGGAAAGGAAGATGGCTTTCAAGAGAATCATGCTCATGAAGAGGTTTTCAACATTGATGAAGCAAATGAACTTGAAGAATTAGAGAAACTCATGGAAGAAGAAATCAAGATAATTCATCAAGTTAAAAGGACAAAACCAAGAGTAGCTGTTCCATATTTAGTTGAAGTCATTGCATACACGAGTCCAGTTTCTTGGGTGAGCAAGGAAGATGATGAGATTAAAAGTGATGAAGAGGAGGTTACTTCAAAAGTAACAATTCCAGTGGTTAAAGAAGAGCAGAATGCTATGGAGTGCAAGGAAGAGACTAAAGGGTCAAAACGCAAGCTTGATGAAGACGGTGTAAAGACTAAAAAGGAGAATTCGAAGAAGGCGTACAAAAGACGAGTTCAAGCTTACAAGAGGCGTTTCAAGGAACAAAAGATCTTAGTGGTGGATTATTCCGAGGACTCATCGTAGGAGGCACGGAGTCGAGCTCATGACTCCAAGAAAAAGAAGCGTTTCTCGGGAGGCAACCCGAGTTTGGTTTGCAATTTTTCTTTTCTTTTTAGTTTTTGCATTTTAGTCTTAGAAACATAAATCATATCATCCAACTCGTTCATAGTTAAACACTGAGTGTGGGGTCGCTAAAAATTAAGTGTTAATAATTAATGATTTAGACAAATTTGACTTAATAAATTTTTCGTGCAGAATTCATGACGTGAACAGTTAAAAATTCACGACGTGAATTCTGAATAAGTCGGATAATATAAAAATGATGCATATCAGTCCATTTTATATTAAACTAATTGAACCAAAACTAATCCATTATTATTAAGGAATACATGGCCCAAAATTCAGCCCAGACAGGACTCACGACGTGAATCCTTAAGGATTCACGACGTGAATTTTGAAAAACACGGGACCACAGATTAAGGGGATAAGAATCCCATTGACCCTCATTTCTTTAATCCCCACGAAGTGAACACGATATCTGGTCCCTCTTGCTCCAATTTTGGCCGACAATCACACGAGTTTTGTTTCTGCTTACCTCATACTACAATCTAAGGTAATAATTCTTAATTCTTAAGTTTAATTTTTTCTTTAATAGTTGAACTTAGGGTTAGGGTTTGTTAGTTAGTTGAAATGTATGAAATATGCCCTAGAATTCGTGAATTAGCGTTGGTATGTTGATGGTTTATGGTCGAACACATCATAGGAGTAAACCCCATTAGTAATGTGATCAGATTTGCCCCTGATTTTTGAGATACTGCTTGCTGTGGTTGCGAACTCACGATGTGAATTCTTAGGAATTCACAACGTGAATTCTTAGGAATTCACAACGTGAATTCTGGGCTAAGCAGTTTTCTGTTTTCCTTTATTTCTAATTTGTTGGATTGTTTCTTTTGGATATGTTTGCTACTATTTTTGCATAAATGGCTCCCAGAAGAGAGGTTCCAGCCGGAGTAGCAAGTTTACATCCTTTTTACAACTTCCCAACAACTACACCCCGGGATATATATATATATATATATATATATATATATATATATATATATATATATATGCGATGGAATAATCGGTTGGGTTGGCTTTACAATCGTGAGTTTGCTATTGCCCTCACTATTCAGTGGGCACGGTTGAGGGAGGTTGGGTTGGTGGATCGGATGTCCTAATATCTTACCAAAATATTTTTGGGTGATGGGTTTTCCTTCACGTGCAAGGGATGGTACAACTTGTTTGCCATCCAAGAGCTGGTTTATAAAGAGTTATGCGTGGAGTTATTTTCGACAGTGACATTCCATGAGAATGTCCAGGATCCTACTTTTCCCCAGGCTTTGGTTTTCCGTCTAAGAGGGGAATATCGGGAGTGTAGTCTGGTGGAGTTTTCTCGCAGAATGGGGTTGTATGAGGCTCATGAGACCATAATGTAACGCCTGTGTTTCCGGGCTTGCCACTTGTAGCAATGTAATAGTCTAGGTTAACCTCTGTAACCCGTTTTGAAATAATAAAGATTGTATTATTTGAGTATTATGTGTTTTGTGCTTAATTGCTTAATTATGTGGTTTGATTAATTAAGAATAAAAATAAGCGTCAAAATTTAAGTGTAAAATAAACTTAATATATTTGATTAATGTTGTAGTAATTGAAACGAGGTTTCCGAATATATATAGAACGCCCAAATCTGACTTCGTATGAGGAAGTTATGATTTATCGAAGTTCCGGCTTAGCGGTATACAGCCTGTTTTACTCGATTTGAGATCGAGCGGTTGTTAGCCGAAGCAATCTAAATGAGAATTGAAGATCTCATTGTTGGTATCGAAGCGATAAAAAGTTAGGCGAGAACGGACGTCAAACGAAGAAGTTATGAATTTATAACAAAAGTTTCTGTCGCGGCTTATTAAAAATAATTAATAAAAATAAAGTCAAAATTAGCCGACGGAGTCTAAACGAAAGTCGTAGAGCATGGTCTCACCTTTCCGTGGATATAAAGAACGTCGAAAACAGAGTTCGTATGAAGAAGTTATGAATTTCCGAAGTTTATTAATCATTTTGTATTTATTTTTAATTCAAAATTCGGAAGCATTATCTGAACGAGTCATTGATCTGATCCGAGGTACGCGCCGCGTACTCGAGTACGCCCCGCGTACTCCGAGGGTGTCGACATCGCAGCAAGTGGCTTCGGATGACGCATGCGCTTACGAACATTGGAGCAGTACGCGCTGCGTACTGCTGTACGCCCCGCGTAATTGAGGCTTCCAGCCTCTATATAAAGGATCCGAAGACAGCCTTATTTGTTGTTCATTTCTTCTCTTCTCTCTCCCGTTTTGCATCGTTTTGCGTGCCAGAAATACCCCGAAGCCCCGGTATCATACTCTAGCCCCGAGGCAAGTCCCGAGATCCCGAAGATCCCGAAAAGTGCGGTTCCCGAGTCGAAGCTCTGCCCGCGAGAAGTTCGATTTTCGAGGAGATCTTCCAGATCTGTTGTGGATTACTACTTCTATAAGCCGTAGTGCTGTCCGATCATCTTCTGATCAAGTGAGTGTGTAGTTATTTTCTTTCCAAATACAATAATACGAAGTATTATATATAAAATACGTGCTATGTGTATATATTTGGTTGTGTTATGTGTGAATGAGTATTCACTCTCTTCTATCTTACAGATATGCTTATTTCTTTATGAAATATGTGTTATGTGTGTGTGTGCCTCATCTGTTTTGTGATATATGTGTTGATTAAAGCATGCTATACATGTTTTCTTTAAACTATGTATACAAATGTATATTTTTATCTACTAATATGTTGGGTAGAACATGGGTAGACAGTTGGTGTGTAATAAACAGATGAGAGGCCTCGTTGTTGTTTGATTGAGTCATCTAGCGGAGTTTAGATGACGACCACTGGCTATTCTAGACAGTCTTGTGGAAACATGAGCAGGTTCGCCACCTGTAGGTGTTAATGAACTTGGGTGTTCATTCGCTGTACTCCATCCCCCTCATGGTTGCCTTATTTGACTTATATTGCTGAGGTACCCCCGAAGCATGTGTTGTCGCCCCGATGAAATATTCTTAGACTAGGTCCCTTATGTTAGTTGTTTTAGGGACATTAAAGTGAGAATAACGGGAATGGGTAATTGGGTTATTGTTGGTTGGTGAAAATTAAATATGATGTTTATTGTGGGTTGAAAACCCTATATGCTCACCAGGCTCCCAAGCCTGACCCACTCAGTTTTATTTGTATTACAGGAAGTGGCGCGAGGGCATGAGATGGATGATCCATCAGTTGTTTTGTTTACAAGTCTGCATATGTTTATATTTGTTATATGACTTGTAATGTATTCGTTTATGCTTATTGGTCTGTATCGGAACATGACACCCCGAGTTTTGTTTATAATGAAAATACATTTCTTTTATGAAATGCTTCGGTAAACAATGTTTTATCATGTTTTGCTTTTGGGAACAAATTCCGCAACTCTTTCAAATCAAAAGGATTTACTCTGAAAATATTTAAAAGCATAAATGAAAATCGGTCTTTTCTGGCCGAGATTTTGGGGATGTCACACATAACTCATGAGTTTGTTTTATTATTGAGGGACGCCACACGAGGGTATGTGGATGGTGTTACGAGACCAGAGTTTTGGAGCAATATCGCAGCCGGTGTGTTCAATTCCGGTGTATTCCCCGAAAGTAGCATCAGATCACCGATACATCGCGTTATCCATCGCTTTATTACCTTTTACATTCACCATAAACGCCATGGTGATAAGGTTACTAAGGCCAACTTGTTCTTTTTGTGGTGCATTTTACAGCCCGGTGTGTGCTGTAACATTCCATATTTCTTGGCTCGATACTTGGCGGAGTATGCTACAAGTGCTCGTCCCGAGAGCCCCATTTGTGGAGGGCACTTTGTTACGCGCTTGGCCCGATCTTATGGCCTCATTGTTTCCGACATCACTCGTTCTTTGACATGCTTGGAGGGGAACGAGTTTAGTATGGGATATTTAGAGACAATGAGGGTAGTCAAGAATTATGGGACGCATTGGGGAATTGTTGAGGATAATGATAATGGTGATGACCAGCCGGCCGACCAACCTGAACCACAACCGAGGCCGAGGCGCAGGAATGTAAGAGGAAGGGGAGAACGCGGGCAACCAATGCATCCACCCGCATCCATGGTGGGTGCACCTTTTGGGGGTGACATGGCTGGTTATTTTGACCAGTTATCTTTGAGTGTCAATTAGATTGGTGGTACCATGGAGAACGTTGTTCGACACCTTGGAGTGGAGCAACCGCCTCATTTGGGGTATCATTACCCGATTTGCCCGAGATGGACGGAGTATAGAGGGAATGGAGCCGACGGGGCGGGCACTAGCGGGGTGAACGAGGATGACGAGGATGATTAATCGTTTTCTTTATCATTTTTGTTTTATTTGGTTTAGTTTTATGTTTTTTTGTTTGTTTGGGATTGTAAAACTACTTGGATATTATGTTACTTTTTCTCTTCTTGGTTGTTATTTTTCAGCATTACTAGGAGCACGTATAAATGATGACGAGATACGAGTGCATATGTGTTTATCCGGGAGTGTTTAAAGTCAAGAGTCGAGACCCACAGTTTAAAATAAGTGTGGGGTGAGTCAAGAAAGTAGATAGTCAGCGAAAGAGTCAAAAATGGTGAATTTAGAAGAGTCTTAATACATTAAGACATTGGGTTGAATTGTGCACATTAAAAGAAGATTTGGCTAAATGTTTTTCTGCCTGCCTAGTTCTCACGACGTGCGCTCTTGTTATTCACGTCGTGAGTCAGTTCTCGAGGGTTCCCAGAATACGCGTGATTTCTCACATCGTGAATCGGTGTTCTTCACAAAATCGAAGACCCTTGATACATTTTATTCCATGGGTTGCTACATTCTTCTTGACATTATTATGAAGATTATTTTGGCTCACTTTCTCTACCATGCGATGTGGCGTATGCTTTCCCATATTGTTCTTTCCATTGTGCGCATTTTTCTGCACCACATTTGTTAAAGATTGAAGACTCGATTCCATATATTGCCGGTACATTACTTATCTCGCGTATTCAAGATCCAAGTTTCTATTCAAGATGCACGTTCCATCCGCACTTTTGGAGATGATCACGCCACTATCACAGGGGAGTCTGTTCCTTTTTCTCCCTTCTCTTAATTTTTATATTATTTTAAGCATACAATGAGGGCATTGTATGAAATAAGTGTGGGGTAGGGGTAGAAAAAGTAATTTGCTAGATAATGGTAAAGAAAAAGTAAATTGCTAGATAATGGTAAATTTTGAAATTTTTAATAATTAAATCTAGTAATAATAATTTAAACTGTAGTTGCCAGTGTTATATGGGATAATTCGATAAGAGCTCAAATGTTTAGTTGAGCCAATACACATTATAGTGTATTTGTGGCCTCCCTTATTTTAGTGAAATCATGGAACAAAAACATGACCTCGCTTAGTTTGAAGGATGCAATATGTTTAGCATTGTGTACCAGAAATGTATCCAGGAAAATTATTATCTTTAATCAATAAAGGTTGAAGTTGAGCGCCTCTGCTTAAGCATGTAGGGTTTTGAGTGAAAAAAATGGAGTTACATGTTAAAAAAGAAAAGAAAAAAAAAAGAGAGAATTACAAGAAAAAGTTTGAAGAATTTCTGGAGCGTCAAAGTCAAAGTATGAAGATAAAAGATAAATAAATTCTGAAAAAATTCAAAAGTTGAAGATACCCAAAAATCAAAGATCAAATATCAAAGAAGTGGAGAATTCCAAAAGAGTTCCATAGTGGTATCATAAATTGTAATTGTCTAGATTATGTATGCTTGGGTTGCTCAACCAAAAATACCTTGAGGTTAGGAGGTTTTCTGCGGATGGATTTGGAGGGATGCATAAAATGAACATTGTTCGGAAGAAGTGGGCGAGTGTTTATGAAGATTGTGAGTATTTAAAGTATGGGGGTACTTTAGGAAAAATCTAGACACAAATGCATGCATTGAGGTCTTGGCATAATGGCTGAGCTGGAATTGGATTGTTCTGTAAAATGCTAGTGATGAAAGTTGGAGTTTGAATAAGTAGATTTGCTTGAGGGCAAGCAAAGCCTAAGTGTGGGGTATTTTGATACTGCCATATTTATACATATTTTTAGGCAATATTTAGGTACATTTTTATATATATTTTGGCCATTTGCATAGAATAATGATACTTATAAGGTTAAATTATATTTTGCAGCCAAAAAGAAGACATTTTGAAGAAAGGGACTACAAGCGTTAAAGGATGGAACTTTGGAGGTTGAAGGCTTGAAAGACCAAAGAAACACCCAAAAAAAGACATACTCACGACGTGAACAATTGATGGTTCACAACGTGAGTGAGAAGAATTAGAAGATAAGCATCCGGGTGAAAAAATCCTTGACGATCACGATTACTCCGAGTTCACGACGTGAGTTTTAAATTCTCACGACATGAACGGTGATTTTCCAGAGTATATATATATATATATATATATATATATATATATATATATATATATATATATATATATCCTTCTCCATTACGATTTGGAAAAACTTTTGCTGGCTAGGAGGATTCCTGGAGACGAAATTCAGAAGAAAAGAAGCTCTGGAAGTTGGTTTTAACACCAAAGAAGAAAGAGTTCATAATTTGTCTTATAGATTGGTACATTTAAATATGTTTTTGTTTATAGAATTCGTTTGTTTAGCTGTTAATATGTTCAGCTAAATCTAGTTGCTTCTGCTAGCTAGATGAAGCTGGAACTCATGGTTTTAAGGCATTAGATTTAACTTAAATTGTTGGTGATATGCTTGTGTTGATTGATTTTACCTAGCATGCTTGAATTAGTTATTTTATGGCTTTGAATTCTTGTTCTGTGTAGTTAGTGAACACAATTCTGCATGAACTTGAATACCTAATAATATAGTGAACACTAGTTATTGGAGCTAAGATCAAACCAATCTTAGATTAGTAATTGAATAATTAAATTAAGATGTGTTAGAAAACTCATATTATGACTGTAATTGTGTTTAGATTAATCAATCTTTCATGGCTCCAATCTTATCTAATAATTGATTAAGTGTTAACTATTTTATGAACATAAATAGATTTACATGAATTGATTAATAATTAGTAGATTTAGAACTAAATTGCTAATACTTTCTTAATTGGTCACCAACAGTAATAGTTATAGCTAATGTATAACCATTGAGTGAAAGTGGATTCGAACTAACAGAAGTATTTTGTTTATTGATTGAGTTTTTGTTAAAGAATTAAGTTTATCTAAACTTGAAAAATTAGATAAAAACCCCTTCTTAGTTTATGAATAATTAGATTAATTTAGTAGTAAATAGATTAATAATAACACCGTTCGCTGTGATCGACACCTGACTTACCTAAGCTATAATGTAATCTGACTAGGTACACTGCCTATAAGTGCATAGTTAGTCTAAGTTTGTTAGGTTATAAATATTAAAATTAGTGCGTACTTCTGTGCACATCAAAAATCCAAGCGGTATGAAAACAAAACCACCTGGGTCAAAACCTTGAAAGGACCGATATACTTGGGGCCTAGCTTGCCCCTCTTCCTGAATCAGATGACACCTTTCCAAGGTGACACCTTCAGGAGAACCATATCCCCACCTGGAACTCTAGATCTGATCGACGTCTGTGAGCATAACTCTTCTGCCGACTCTAAGATGTCTGAGGCCTACTTCGAACCTGCTGGATCAACTCAGTGGTGTTGAGTACCACCTCGGTACTCCCTATAACTTGCTGACCGACCTCGCCCAAACAAATCGGGGTCCTGCATTTCCTCCTATAGAGCATCTCAAAAGAGGTCGATTAATGTTGGCGTGATAACTATTGTTACACGAAAATTCCGCTTATGTGTATCCCGACTCCCACCAAATTGCAAAACACATGCCCGAAGCATATCCTCTAATGTCTAAATTGTCCGCTCGCTCTGACCATCGGTCTGCGGATGAAATGTTGTACTGAAATGGAAACAAGTACTTAACTCATCATGGAATCTCTTCCAAAATCTGGAAGTAAACCTAACATCCGTGATGGAATCCATGGAAACCGGCACCCCATGTTGTGTCACAACCTCCCTGATGTAGACCTCAGCCAATTTCTCTACAGAAATACTCTCCCGAATCAGGATAAAATGTGCGCTCTTGGTAAAACGATCCACGATGACCCAAATCGAATCCAGTCCGCGTGCGGTCCGAGGTAACTTAGTGATGAAATCCATGGTAATATCCTCCAATTTTCACATGGGAATCTCCAACGGCTGCATCTTGTTGTGAGGTCGCTGATGCTCGGCCTTGACTTTCCTGCAAGTCAAGCACCGCTCCACATACGAATTCACATCCTGCTTCATGCAGGGCCACCAATAATCAGGGAGAAGATGATGGGTTTTGAGCATAACTACATCCTATGTGTTCATGAAACCCTAATTGTTTTGGATCTAAGTTTTTCACTAATTTAACATGCAAAAGAAATTCCAATGCAATAACCCTTGCTTGTTATATAGCAATAACAAGAAGTCCTTGTTGATCTTGACTCTTGAAAGCTTTAGTGCCCCAAATGTTGCACCTATAATGGCTCACAAACACTTGTAGCAAGAGGAAGAGAAGGAGAGAGAGGAGAAGACACTAAGAATTTCGGCTAGGGTTTCTTCAAGGAAGCATTGGCCGAAAATCACAAGGCATGGGGGTCTTTAAATAGCTGGTGGGTTGCTAGGGTTTCTGGAGGAAACCCTAATTTCCTGCTTAGAGCTTAAGCAACCTATGGACCTCCCATTAGAAGGCCTTGGACGAATTCTATAGGGCCTCCCTATAGAATTTCATCCACCCTATTCCAGTGGAGTCCAACAATCCAGTTTTACAACTATCAATGATTTACAAAACAACCCTCATTCTTTTAATCAGTTCCTTTGATCCTAAAATAAATTCTAAATTAATTTCTAATAAAATACTAATTAAATAATATGATTTCTAATTAATATATTATTCTCATAATATATTAATAAATCATTTATCAACCTCTCTCTCCATAAGTCATCATGTCAAGTTACTAAAGTGAAGGCAACCCAAAAGGACCATGCTACCATCGCATCAATTTCATACCAATTATAGTTATGGGATTAGATATCTAATCCAACAGAAGATTCTTATACATCTTTGTCGCCCAGGATGAATGGGGAACCTAGACTTGTGCGTCTTCTCCATCAGAACCTGATGCATACCACCTCAATACGGAACCCAAACCAGCCAATGAAGAGTCAATTACGCATGACTATCATAATCGAAGGAAGCCACCTGACCCACAATACGCTCACTCTTTCGGTGCTCTTCCTTCATAGCCTCGACTCGAGCCTCATGAATCTGATCCAACAACGAAGTAATCATGGTCATCCTCAAACATATATCCCTGATCTGAGTTGCGACCGCCTTGCGGCTAAGATCATTGGCCACCATATTGGCCTTCCTCGAGTGATACAGGATCTCCTAATCATAATCCTTCACCGTATCCAACCATCGGCGTTGCCTGATGTTTAGATTTGGGTGATCCATCAGATACCCCAGGATCTTGTGATTCGTGTAAATAGTACAACGGACCCCATAGAGGTAATTTCGTCAAATATTGAGGGCAAAAACCACAGCCCCCAGCTCCAAATCATGTGTCGGATAATTCGCCTCATAAGGATTCAACTGCCTCGAAGCATAAGCGATCACGCGACCCCTCTGCATCAATACTCCCCCAAACCCGTGATCGACGCATCACAATAAACCATAAAATCCTCAATACCCTCCGGCACAGTTAAAATCGGTGCCTCACACAACCGCTGTCTCAAGGTCTCAAAAGCTATCTGCTGCTTAGGCCCCTAGCGAAATGTAAATGTCTTATTTGTCAACCGAGTCAAAGGAACAACTATCTTGGATAAATTCTGGATAAACCTCCGATAATAACCTGCTAGACCAAGGAAACTCCGAATATCATATGGAGACCTCTGAACCTCCCACCGCATCATGACCTCTTCCTTGGCTGGATTGACCAGAATACCATTTTGGTTAATAAGGTGCCCCAGAAATCGCACCTCGCACAACCAGAACTCACACTTGGATAACTTTGTGAAAAGCCTCTCCCTCCTCAAAGTCTCCATCACTTTCATCAAGCGCTCCTCGTGCTGCTCCTAGGTCATGGAATAGAGTAAGATATCATCAATAAATATCATCACAGACCGATCCAACATTAGCCTGCACACGCGGTTCATGAGATCCATGAACACGGCTAGAGCATTAGTGAGCCTAAAAGGCATCACCACGAACTCGTAATGACCATAACGATTTCGGAAAGCTATCTTCTGTAAATCCCCATCTTTAACCCTCATCTGATGATAACCCGATCGAAAATCAGTCTTGGAAAACCAGGATGAACCCTAAAGCTGGTCATACAGATCATCAATCCTCAGGAGTGGATAAAAGTTCTTCATCGTTACCTTATTCAGCTTCCGGTAGTCAATGCACATATGATGGGACCCATCCTCCTTCTTCACAAACAAGATCGACGCTCCCCATAGCGAACTGTTCGGTCAAATAAATCCCTTGTCTAACAGCTCCTGCAGCTATGTAGAAAACTACTGCATCTCGGGAGGAGCCAACCGATATGGTGCTTTGGTAATCGGAGCCGCACCTGGAACCAGATCAATCCTACACTCAACCTGCCTCTCCGGAGGCACCCTAGGCAAATCCTATAGAAACACATTGGGATAATCCCATACAATCAACACATCATCCAAGGTCGCCTTACCCTTATCCCGGGTATCCATAACATAGGTGACAAACCCGGAATAACCTTGCTAAAAAATGTATGGCCCTCGCTGTTGAACACAAATGTGGCCCACTCTGAGCTCTCTCTCTCTCTCTCTCTCTGAACCAATAAATTTCCCCACTTGGGGTTCGAATCTGAACTAACTGTTGTTCACAATTGATCACCGCCATTGGGACTCAGCCAATTCATACCCACAATAACCTTGTGTCCCACGTAAAGGGATGGGAACCAAATCAATCAGATACTGCTCGCTAAACATCTGAAGAATACAACCCCGATGAGCCCTCACTACCCGGACAGATCGAGCATCTACAATCTCGACATATAAAGGACAATCCAACTCCCCCGGAGCTCCATCAGACCTCTTGCTAAGCGCAAGCAATACAAAGGATCGGGTAGCCCCCAAATCAAACAATATCGTTCACGAGGAACGATCCTCAAATAAAACACATAAATATAAGCAAGTAATTCGATATAAATAAAGAGATAAGGAGAAGATGCATATTCGTCACCACATCAGGTGCCGCACGAGCCTCATCGACCTTCTATTGGAAAGCCCTGATCTTCACCACAAGTGAATCTGCCTTGCCCTGGCGGCCATCAGTGACCCGAAGAGTCGCAGGAGCGATGTTAGGCGTGTCAAACCCAAAAAATAAAGGGGTACGATATACTCCAAAATAATCCCACTATATTGCACTAAAAGGTAGTACAAGGCAAGCAGGGTCGATCCACAGAGACACGGGATAATTAGTCTATACCTCTTTGCACAAGGTACTATGGTCACCAACAATAACAAGGGGTTTTAGAGTGCAATGACTAAACAAACAAATTAAAAACACACGCAATCAGCTAAATGAGTGAATTAGATTCAGATTTTGTAAGGACTCCAATTTCATGTATGACAACTTAGCAATGTGACTCAAAGATGACACAATATTCGTTCAATTCTATCCAAGTTGGTACTTGAAAGTGCTAATAAGCTCTAACACTTCCCATTCACCATATTAATTAACAACAAGCTCTTAGAGTAACCCTAACCTTATTAACCTAATCTAAACAAGCTCTTAGAATTAGATTATAAGATTGCATGAAGCTTTATTTGAATGTTCCCAACAACACCCAATACTCCTCATAAGCTCGGGAGTGTAAAAGTGTATGAATAAGATTTACACTAAATTCATTCAATAGAGGTCAATTTAATGCTTGTTACTTGTTCAATTTCACAAAACAATTACGGATTTTGTAAAAGAGATAACTTGAATGACCTAACCCTAATTCAAATGGCCAATAAGAATCACAATTAGAATCAAACATTCGATTGAATCAAAATCAAATTCATTAGATAGAAATTAAGAACAAACATCATGTCATATGATTGAAGTCACTACCAAGAAGTCAAAACATGAAATTGGAGAAACTAGGGTTCTAGCCACACATGGCTAGAACAAGATCACAAGAATAAAAGATGGAATTAAAGTGCAATTACAACTTACAAATCCTAGAAATAATGTTTCCAAATGATTGCTAATCAAACCCTTGCAAAAACCTTTGAAAATCCTCCTCCAAATGTGCTCTGATATGTTGTGTGTGTGTGTGTAAAAATGGCCCTTAACTCATAATATGAAAGATAGGAAAAACCGCCAAAAGTTGGTTTCTGGGTCGAACACGACCCGTGTTGGACATAGAGTAAATCTGACACGACCCGTGTTCAGCATGGTCAACAGCTCACATTTTGGTCAACACGACCCGTGTTGGACATAGAGTAAATCTGACACGGCCCGTGTTCCCCACCGACTCCAAATCCAAACTTGATTTTCCAACTTTTTCGTTCTTCGCCCAATCATCCCAAAATCTTCACCAATGCTTCCCGACACTTCCTAAAGCGCGCTCCAACCTCCGGTTTACCTGAAAAAGACATGAAAATGTGCAAATAAGGTTGTTCTAGAGACTAACATGAAATATGATGAAATGCAAGACAAATGAAGGACAATTATGCTAAATAGATGCATGAAATGGGACTAAAAGGTGTGCAAAAAGGTGCACAAATTGCACCTAACAAGCGGGTCCTGACATCGGCCTTGCATCAGCCAAACTCGAACATTAGGCCTTCTTGTGGCCCCTCTGATTGCAATGAAAGCAAATCAGATCAGATCCTGGGGTGGTTATGGTAGCAGTATAATCCCTGCTATACTGACCCGTCCGAACGCAATTGAAGCAGCCTGAACCACCCACCCTACACGGTCCCTCGTGTGCCCTGCCGCACTTTCTATTTCAGATCCGACCCTACTGGCCTCACGATCTTGAATCCTGAACCTTGGGCCTCTTTCCCGATCCCCCTTAAACCTGAGCCTAATCTGACTTCCTCTTCCTTTCCATTTCAATATCAATTTCCCTGTCTCGGGCTCTCGTTATCATATCCTCCAGTGTCTTCCAATTGGACCGAGTCACAAACTACCGAATATTGCTCCTCAACATCTCGTGATACCTCGCTTTCCTCATCTCCTCGTCCGCCACATACTACAGAACCAAAATTTCCCTCTCTCGAAACAACGTGGTGATCTTAACCGCCGTCTTAGTAGTCTGGCGGAGATCCTGAAACTCTCGCGTCAACTGCTGCACCTCAATCACTAGTGCAAACTCAACCCTAAACCTGGTCACAAAATCACCCAATGCCATGGAATCAACAACCTTATCACCAACGGAGCACACAATCTCCTCCCACAAGTCTCGTGCCCTGTCCTTCAGAAGACCCATCATGACAACTGCTGGTGCGGAAAGCGTTAGCAACATCTGTTAACCATCGCATACTCGCTACCGGGTCCTTCTTCCCGTAGCAGTCCGGAGCCCCATACGCCTGAAACTCCATAAAGGTCAAGAATGCGCACCTACCAAGTCCACCATCTCAGAACGAAAAGAGCTCAAATGATCATCCAAAATCTCCATAATGCCCTCCTTGACCGTACCAAAGATCACAGGAGTCAGCTCAAGAATGCAACGCGTAATCTCAGACGAAATGAACTCCCTCGTTTGGTTGTCCAACTGCCCGGCTCCAGAACCTGAGCCCGATCCCTCCCCAGCACCAGAACTGCCAACCGGCCTGCCTCGCAGAGTCACCATATTGAAAATAGACCATATAAACCATCAGAATACGCATCAAAATATATCGAGGGATCACAAACTCTACAAGCTCCCTGGTTTCATCGCAACTCTCCTTGACTCGAGTACAGATCCTCTACTTCCAGTAGTACGGACCCATACTACCTTCCACATCTATCCGCACTTTCCTCAAGGATTGCCTTGAATTCGCCAAGCACATTATATCCATACAATTAACCTTCATCAGGATAAGGCTCCCAACCCTAAATCTCTTCTTAGGGCAAACTCCACTCCACTCTCCGCCATCAGCTGCAAAAGGAACTCCGAACTCCCTCTAACTAGCTCATAAATACAATTACATATCACCAAAACCAGATAATTTTTCAAATGAGAGGTCTCACACTACAACGGTTGGATTCAAACAAGAGCTGCGTAATAGAGTTAAAACCTAACCTTCTAAAATTATCTAGTCTTAGTAATATGTAACTTAACATATTCACTTACTAGTTAGCTGAAACTAGTGAGAACTCCTAAAAAGCACAAAGCAAGCAACATTCGAGCATCAAGTAATCAGACCCAAGCATAACCTAATCAGGTCATCCTATCACTGACTGATCAATACTAGCATGCAAGTCTACAAGCTCATACAATAGACATATAAAGGCATCTCTCCTAGCATTCTATCATTTAAATATTGAGCAGACCCTTAGCCCTAACTAGCATGTGATTCACAGATTTAGAAATCAAATCGTATCAGATAACATGTATCGGTATCTTGGGAAAACTTAGTTGAGCTCGGTCGATTGCATGCACCATACCCTTTCTTGTATTAGAAAACCCCTTTCTTTAACAATATTTCTTTTTGAAAAAACTTTACCAAATCCTCAGTTTGAGCTCAAACACACCTAAGAGTATGTCCGAATCCCTCAAACCAAGGCTTTGATACCAAGTTGCAACGTCCCAAAAGTAAGACCCAAAAATTTCATTTTTAATTTAAATAAACGGTACATCAAAACATTGTTATACAACCCAAATAGACCAAAGTATGTCACTACATCATATCATATTAGAGTAAATCTCAAAATGTAGAAAGAGGTGGTGTGTGCTCTATAATCATCACAGGCTCTTCCCTTTCGATCTCGAAGTACCTGAAACATAAACTGAAAACCATAAACACAAATCTTAGTAAGTTCCCCAAAATACCACATATCATACATAATAAACACATACTGGGACCCCGCCCCACATCGGGCCTCGCCCAACATCGAATCCCACTCGGCCTCGGGCCCCGCCCGACATCGAGCCCCACTCGGGTTATAAATTTGTCATTCATTAGGCCTTGCCTGACATCGGGACCCGCCTGGTACACATATAAACATATAATCATGCTAACACATACGATAATCACAAAGCCAATGGCATACAATACAGTCATCAGGCCTCATCCAGCATCGAACCCCACTCTGTATACATACCAGCACATAACAGATGCAAGAGTCATGCAGACATCTAGCATCCTAACATAATAATCATGGGTCGGAATTGGTGCCTTTGACCCGCTAACCTAGTGAGAAAATTCACCTCAGACTTCTGACTCTCACAGATAAATCTCTGACTGCTGGCCCGCTAGAATCCATGCATTATCAATCACAAAATAATCACCCAAAACCCAAATATGGCCCAATTTTCCAAATTGGGCCCAAGTCCCTTCGTAGGCCTTCAACCAAGTGAACCCAAAAGAAAACCATCAGCCCAAAATAGACCTGATGGCCCAACAAGGCCCTAATCACCTAGAGTCCAAACATGGCCCAAAGCCGAGAAGCCCAAACTTCCAAAGCCCGTCTGCTGGGTACGATTGGCGTACTCCGCTCGTACGCTTAGCATACATTCTTCGGGGCTAACACATACAACATACCAGCTTGTATGGCCAGTGTACTCCTCAGTTGGCCAACCCTCATCAAAAGTGCTTAATCCATTCAGCCCCTACCGACATACTCTCAGATCTTGACCGAAAAGATGACTTATCACATAAAGTTGGCAACTTTATGTGAATGCATGGCTTAATGGGGCTGTAATCTCAAAAGAGCTTAACAAATGAATTAACACACACATGAGTCCACAAACACCATAAAGTTTGCATCTTTATGCTTAAGGAACCCTTAATATGTCCAGATCTAAAAGGCTAAACTCCATAAACGACCTTAGCTCACAAGAACCAACGAAAAGGGACCAAAATAGCCAAAAACAAGCCAAAGAATAGATCTATGAAATGAGTTGACAAGCTATGGACTTTATACCTCAAAAGCCACGAAATGGAGATGCTAAAGCTGGATCTCTAAGCTCTTCTCCAAAGGATGAGTCTTCAATCTTCTCATTCATCTTCAAGATGCACAAAACACACTAAAAAATGTTTCACAAGAGCTCAAAAGCACCACACAAAGGCTAAGGGACGAAATCAGTTGAATGCTTCAACTGATTGTGTTAGATTCTTATTGCGTTAAGGATTGACATTTCGTGGTTATGACAAGACGGGTGACTCAGATAATAAAGGTAACCTTCTTGAACTTTTACAATGGTTAGTTGATCAATGTGATGTGGTAGATCGTGTTGTGTTAAAGAATGCTCCAAAAAATACACAATTAAAATGCAGTGATATCCAGAAAGATATCGTGCAGACATGTTTAGATGCAACTATAAATGTTATTATGGAAGATCTTGGAAAATATTTTTTTGCAATTTTAATAGGCGAGTCAAGTGATGTTTCTTGTAAAGAACAATTGTCATTAATATTGAGGTTTGTAAATAAAATGGGGGAAATTGTAGAAAGGTTTGTTGGCCTTAGACATGTTAGTGATCAATTTTTAAGTAATAGTTTGATGTTATATATTGAAAAAAAAATGTTTTAGATAGTATTATTAATGATATAATTATGAAATTATATCAAGCTATAAGACCTCGTCGGGTATAATTGTAAGAACTTATTATTATTTTTGCTTCTACAACTTGATCCAATTCGAACCCGTAATAATAATTTTTTTTTATAAATTTCTTTTAAATAGTAAACTATTAGGTTTTCCGTTCTAGACTCGTCACTTAAAGAACTTGTATTGCATTAGAGAGAAATTACAAATGATTGATGATTTGGCCAGATTGATGACAACAGTTTTTTATCATACACAACAATTCATGCATTATATAGTTGTACAATACAATATTTTAAAACACCAATTATTGTGTACGGAGAAAAATTGTTGTGTACGGATCAGCTCCTCACATATATACGGTTATGGTTAGGATCATCTGACCTAACTGCCACCGTGATGCATGGCTCCGAACTCTTATGTAGAGCTGTACAAATCATGATTTGAGTATATTAATCTCACGTGATATAAGGACGATTTAGAGATGAATGTTATATTATACTTAGGGTTGTTTAGTAACCATTAAATAAGGACGATTTAGAGATGAATGTTATATTATACTTAGGGTTGTTTAGTAACCATTAAATAAGGACGATTTAGAGATCACATCTGAATTTGTCAGCATACAATACGTTTGGTTCGACCTGTATACTAATAAAAAAAAAAGCTTTAAAGATGTAGGAAAGTCGTTTAAACATTAAATGATACACAAATTCAAGAGTTTCACTTCACTTAGACTAAAAAATAACCAAAGTGAGCATAATAAAACCTCAACTTTCAAGTTCAAGTAATAATCCAAAATTATACTACAAACCCTATCTTCTCTCCTCTCCTCTATCTTCTCTCACCCCTCAAAAATAACCTAAAGTTCATCATGTTCATCATCATCTTCCGTTGAATCCGCTCCACCTCCCGGAGCTCCACCGGATCTCTGATAAACAGCTGTAATAATTGGATTACAAACAGCCTCAACTTCCTTCAACTTCTCATCATACTCCTCCTTCTCAGCCGACTGATTCTCATCCAACCATTCAAGCGCCTCCTTTGTTGCCGACTCAATCTTCTCTTTCTCATCGCTCTCAAGCTTATCAGCCAATTTATCCTTATCACCAATTTGATTCTTCATGTTGTAGACATAAGTCTCAAGGGCATTTCTGGCATCAATCTTTTCCTTCACCTTTTTGTCTTCTTCAGCAAACTCCTCTGCCTCCCTAACCATTCGTTCAATCTCCTCCTGACTCAATCTCCCCTTCTCATTTGTTATTGTTATCTTCTCTGATTTACCAGAAGCCTTGTCCTCTGCCTTCACGTTCAATATACCATTTGCGTCCACCTCAAATGTCACTTCAATTTGTGGTGTTCCCCTGAAAATACAATCAATTATGTTTAGTTTTAAGTTTAAGTTTAGCCCCTGGAAAACAAAAATATTGACAAACAGGTCACCAACCTTGGAGCCGGTGGGATTCCGGAGAGATCGAATGTTCCGAGAAGTCTACAATCTTTTGTCATACTTCTTTCACCTTCGTAGACTTTAATGGAAACAACAGTTTGTTGATCTTGATAAGTTGTGAAGACTTGTGATTTTTTAGTTGGAATGACTGTGTTTCTTGGGATCAATTTCGTCATCACTCCCCCAACGGTTTCGATTCCGAGAGTAAGAGGTGCCACGTCCAAAAGAAGAATATCTAGTAGGCAGTAGCATATATTTATTTGTCAGAATATAGTTTTATTTTTAATATATAATAATAATAAGAAAAGAGTTTGAATTACGGGATTACCTTTAGTTTCGTCACCACCTTCACCGCTCAAAATACCTCCCTGTACGGCGGCGCCAAAAGCGACGGCCTCATCGGGGTTCACACCTTTGTTTGGTTCCTTTCCATCGAAGTAATCTTTCAGAAGCTGTTGGACTTTTGGGATTCTGGTACTTCCACCGACGAGGACAATTTCGTCAATTTGGCTCTTCTGTAAACCGGCGTCGTCCATGGCCTTCTTGACGGGTCCCATGGTCTTTCTGAACAAGTCGTTGTTGAGTTCTTCGAATCTGGCTCTGGTCAACGGCTCTGAGAAGTCTACACCGTCAAAAAGCGATTCAATCTCGACTCGGACTTGATGTTGGCTACTCAAGGCTCTTTTGGCTCGCTCGGCTTCCCTTCTTAGCTTTCCAAGAGCTCTGTTGTCTTTGCTGATGTCTTTTCCGTGCTTCTTCTTGATTAGCTTGATGAAGTACTCCATGATCCTTTGGTCAAAGTCTTCGCCTCCAAGATGGGTGTCACCGTTTGTTGAAAGAACCTCAAAAACGCCATTGTCGATGGTTAAGATACTGACATCGAAGGTTCCACCACCAAGGTCGAATACCAGAATGTTCTTTTCTCCTCCTTTCTTGTCAAGACCATATGCGATGGCAGCAGCTGTGGGTTCGTTGATGATTCTGGCAACGTTCAAACCAGCAATCACACCGGCGTCCTTTGTTGCCTGTCTTTGGGCGTCGTTGAAGTATGCTGTATGAAGGAAGAATCGAATAAGTAAAGAAACAGTTTGAAGGACATCGTTCTTCAAGGGTACAAAAGTAAATTCTGTTGTTTTACTAACCTGGAACTGTGACAACTGCGTCCTTGATCTTCTTTCCCAAGAATGCTTCGGCTGTCTCCTTCATTTTGGTTAGAATCATGGCGCTGATCTCTTCAGGACTGAAAACTTTTGTTTCCCCACCGGAAAGTTTAACTTGGATGTACGGCTTTCCATCTTTGTTCACGAGTTTGTAGGGGACGAGTTTCATATCCCTCTGGACTTCTTTGTCCTCAAACCTGTCACACAAACATAAATTGCTCAACATTGGGAAGAAACATGATTTCTGATATCTAAACAACAAGCAGATTGGAAAAGTTGCATACTTTCTCCCGATGAGTCTCTTGACATCAAAGATGGTTCTCTCTGCGTTTATAGGTGCCTGATTCTTTGCTGCTTCACCGATCAACCTCTCGGAGTCTGTGAAAGCCACCCATGATGGAGTGATACGGTTTCCTTGGTCGTTGGCTATGATTTCAACATGGCCATTCTTGTAAACACCAACACACGAGTAGGTAGTTCCAAGATCGATCCCAATAACAGTCCCTAACTTGTTGGCTTCTTCTTTTGCAATGGAAATTGCAGATAGGCAACCTGTAATACATTAAGGTTAGTACATACTACATAAAAGGACACATCTTCCATGAAAGATAAAACTATCAGAACAAGCAGTTAAGAAAATGGATTAGGTGTTGTCAATATGCTGTCTGATTATAATAACAGATCAAAATCAATTGCACATTAATAGGACACAGATTTGATTACTGAATGTGACACGTTGTTAGCATGTGTATATCCCATAGAATCATAGACACCTCATCCATCAGTGTACAAAATCAAACTAGAAAAACCGAACAAAATTACCACTACTTAAGGAACTGTCCATCGCTAATCTCCATATGGAGATTTCATAACTTTAATTAAGATCACATAAAGTTTGTTCTTCATAAAATCAAAAGCAAACACAGAACAACACTAATTAATAAATGTACAGAAAGAGACTAATCAACAAATGTAAACATAATAAGTGCTGAAATTCAAACAAATTCGAAATGAAACCATCACAGTCTCGTCAGATCTCAAACAAAACCGACTCCAAACAGCATTGAAACAGCAAAACCAATTCACAAACAAGCATTTACGCATATCAAGGCTAAATCTACATTCGTACAATCCTTCCTAGATTCATACCAAAAGAATCAAAAAACCCAAAAACAGTAGCAACTGTAACAAAAATCAATATCAGAAAACTTTACCGATTAAGACGATCGCTAGCACGATGCCGGAGCGACCCATGCTTCACCTCACTGCTCTATAGATGAATGTCCTTATGATATCCGGTGTAATTAAAGGGTTTTGAGCTTTGAAATAGGGAAAGGGTTTTCTTTTCTGAGAACTCAGATTTGTGCGATTGGGAATTTATATTACATGAAATCTCGCAGGATGTACAAGCGCCTACATTAAAGCGCGTCGATTTTGTTCGGGTCTCTCGCGAAGACACTCTAATGCATGTCATCGATGATGACGTGGACCAATCAGAACTCAGGTATGGGTGTTGTAGCCAATAAGGATGGATCTCGTGTTGTACCCTACGTGCTGTTGCCTCATTGGGTTTGCCTCATCATCCAATTTTTCATTAACTGCAAATTGGGTCCCTGGAGTTTTGGGTATTGTTGTTGAAGCCCTGAAAGTATTTATTTATTTTCGACCAAGAAGCCTTGAATTATTTAATGTTCAAATTTGATTAAAACCATCATTATATATACTTATAAAGAAAGTATTTTTTCTTTCACCACATTTATTTGAAAGTCTCATTCATTTTTTCTTTCACCACATTCATTTGAAACTCACATGACTTTTCAATTTATTTCTAATAATGATTATAAGTTGGTTAATAAGGTTAAATAAATAACAAACCTAAAGTTTAAATATATAAACTAAATTTCAATATTAAAAGAATATATATTTTCTACTTATAAAGTTATGTTTTTAACTTTTAACATATTATACTTAATTTATTAGGTCTAATATGGTGTTGTATGTAAACCAGTATCATTTTAAAACTACAACTTTTGAACAATTTGTATAAAATACTTAAATTGTTAATTTAAATATAACCTTACACAATCAAGTTAAATAAAAATTTTAGTTCAACTTAAACAACCCAAAGAATATTTAGTAAATAGTTAAAAGTGATAAATTGTAGTGTTTTTCTAATAATAATTATAAGTTGGTTAATAAGGTTAAATAAGTATCAAACCTAAAATGTAATCATAAATAAACTAAATTTCAATATTAAAAAATATTTTTACTTCTGCTTATAAAGTTTTGTCTTTAACTTTTAACATATTATACTTAATTTATTAGATTTAATATGTTATTGTATGTAAACCATTATCAGTTTAAAGCTACAACTTTTGAACAATTTGGACAAAATACTTAAATTGTTAATTTATATATAACATTACTGGGTCAACTTCAATATAAATTTCAACAGTGCTAAATGCAAAAACTAAATTGTAATACCAATTTAACTAAAATATTTCCTAAAAATATTTTTATAATCGTTAAATTTTTTTAAATAAGTAGCTTAAAATAACTTAAAATAACAATAGTTAAAAATAACTCTATATAAATTATTATATTGTTACCTTTAAAACCAAAAAAAATTGTTTTATGTTTTAAATAATTACAATGATAGAAATTAAAACATTAAGCAAATAAATTTTAAAAAATAATTAACAATAACAACTTTAAATAACATTAAACTATATATTATATTTAATTTTATTTATGAGTAACCCGTGGGTAGAGGTTATTTAAAAGATTAAGATTATGTAGTTTTAATAGATGTATATAGTATAATATAATTCAAAATAATCAATATACTATATCAACTTAGTACACGAATTATTATATCAAATTTAGCAACAACATTATTGTTATATTTAAAAAAATCAAATATTTGTAAAGATTTAAGCTATATAGATGTTTCTGCGCAACGCGCGGATATTCGCCTAGTATTGTAATATACTTGAACAAAAAAACAACATATAAAATATAAATGAATATTTATATAATAAATTAACGATTGACTCCAAATAAAAAGATGCTTTCATGCTTTTTAATAAATAATGTAATATATTGTTTTTCAACCATTTAATATAAAAAGTTATAATTTTATATTATTTTATGAAAAAGTTACACATAGTAATTCTCTTATAGCTTAATTGGCTAAAAAATATGTCACGTTGATTGTAAAATAAAGAAAGTATTTTGTTTTCGGTACCACATGTGTTAATAGTATCAATTACATTGTTTTTGTTTTATATTAATCAATTCAGATGATACAAACAATTAATTATAGCTTAAAATGTGTTATTTTCTTGGTAAGGTTAAACCCCGTTTGATACGCATCTTTCCAGGTCCAAACAGATCTTTCTGAGTGAATGGACCGGAAAGACTGTTTGATTTGCACAAAAGAAGGGTCTTTCCCAGTAAGATATGTCTTTCCCAGAAAGCATCAAAATCATATCTTTCTGGTTGAATGGCCTGGAAAGACAATTATACACCAAACCTCGCCTCTTTCTTTCTTTATTGGATTATTAATTTTTTTTAAATAACGTTTTTTAAATTTATTTTTTATTGAATTATTATTTTTTTCATCATTCAGAACAGTCAATCATATGTACAATCAAACAACATGTTTTATTTCCCAGTCAGAAAACTTTCCCAGACAGAAACTATCAAACGAGACCTTACTTTGTATTGACTATCTTTATTAGTTAACTAGAAGGGTTTCTTCCATGTTGCAGGGTTGGAAGGTGTTGCTTTTGTGTGAAATTATAGTATATTGTCTTAATTACATTGTTATCCTCTACAATTCTCTCATTTACAAACGCATAATAGTCAAATATGTTGTAGTATGTTATATAAGATGAATGTACATTGTTATTTTTTAAGTGCATTATTATAATTGAAAGAGCTTTTTAAAGTATATTGTTCTAACAGTTTTGATTCGAGAAAACCTTGAAAGCTTATCTTTTGACGTGAACAACATCCATAATTGGTTTCCATGTATCCACTTGTTCCTTTGTCAGTAAACTTAGGAAAAATGTGGGAAATAGCAACATACTCTTTATTTTTTACAGATAATTTGGGATTACATTACGAAATAAAAGTAGCATGTTATTTTTAGCTTGAAAATGAAAGTAGCATGTTGTTTTTGCCCAAAATTTGAAAATAACATGCCATTTTTTTGCCTTAATTCTTAAAAAAAATGAATAGCAAATCCAAACAGAATAAAAAAATAACTGGATAAATAAAATTTTAAACAATCTATTCGATTACAAAACAAATACTTTCTTTAGCATATCATGATTGTAACTCGAAATCACATGAATTTTCGTTCCCATGGAAATGATTTCATCACCTGCAAACATCGATCATTTATATAAATGTACAACGATTAATCAAATTTTTTTCTTTTTATAGGAATGCATTATATGTTATTTTATGTGCAACTTCATTTTTTTATTAGATTGGCATTTTTGGCATCTTTATCACAACGATTAAAAATACTTACAAATAGCCATACTTATAACATTAGATCAAGTTTAAGAAAAATATATTCATCAGGATTCTTTCTAATACCCTCCAAAAACATAATTATTGAGACCAAATGTGAACAATAATTCTAAAATACCAAAGATTTTAGCTTTCTATAAATAGAAACAATCCTGGAAATAAAGAAGCATGGTTTGTTGGTCATTAAGATGTTGCTTTGATTCAAGTTCTCAGGAAGAGCACCATGTCGGTGTAGTGGGACATGCATAGGGATAACATTGTCATTTTCAAATACCTAACATTCGTAGTCATTAGTTACACCCTGTGGGTCCCATTTTACAATTTAATACACAAAAATGTCAATGCATTTTGATTTCTTACCATAAAATGGTATTAACTGAAATCAAGATATAAGATTACTCGAGCTAAAAACCAGGATGCCTATGATTTGTAATGCAATTTTGTTGGAGTTTTTAATTTTTTAGATAGATACAGTACATACTTATAACATCATATCAAGTTTAACAAAAAAAAAAGAGAAAGATCAATGTTCACGTGGGTTTACCCAAAATAAAATTCCAAGGGTAAACCCGACTAACATTGCAATCAAGACGATTAAAACAACAACAAAAAGCAATGGTATATTCGTTCAAAACACCCACCAAGGAACTTATGGATCCAATACACCCTCAATTAGACCTTCTAGTTGTGTAAATGCAGCCTATTGATCCATCAAAACATTTTCCATTATAACATGTAGAAAGTAAAAATATAGGAAAAAATTTAAGAAAAACTACCTGATCTGATATTGATGTAGGGAAAATGCAGATGTTCTGTTCTTTTTTACCTCTAACTTGCCAAAAAGTGACTAAAATACTCGTATAAACAACTAACTATATAATATATTAAAAGATCTTTAACTTTCAGACAAAGTTGAAAAAAGCCCTTTCCACTTTGGGGAAGTGTTGAAAATAAGCAAGATTTTATTGAAAATGTACCTTAAGTTGGCCATGTATGCTTATTTTTCTGATTTTCTGACAATTAGTCATATATTACAACTTCATGTGGAAATCAATCTAGATTAACGGTGTTGTAGAGAGATAACATTAAATCTAATTATTATAAAAAAAAAGAGTGGGAATGTAGTTTATGCTCAAAAAAATCATTAATGTTATGAATGTAAGATGTTATTAATTTCATTCAACCAAATTATTCATATCAAGAGACTTTTTTGTTACTTTTTTTTCCATTATGATATTACATTATTATCAACTTGACGATTCAAAAAACTCAAAAAACATTAGAGTATCTCATTTATAAAAAGAAAGTTCAACGACTTATCTATTAATTGGTGTCGCAACTTGTAGTTTGTAATTACTTATTTTCTATATATATATATATATATATATATATATATATATATATATATATATATATATATATATCAACATATTTGGACTTGAATTAAAATAAATAAATAGTAAACATAATTTATTCCAAAAGGCCTTTTGGCCAACGGATAGATTTTTTTTACAACTCAATGATTATAGAATAAAAAGGAAGCAAGTCGTTAGAGGGAAAACCGAAGAATTACAAATGAATATTCAGAACAACAAAAGGCTGAAAACATTGTTTACACTTTATAGTGAAGTAAAACTTATCTGAATGTTCAAGCCAATGTTCCTCACAGATTGAATGTATATTTGAAGTTTGTTTACTTTCTCCCATTTGCATGCCTTTCATAATTCAAGGATGTCCACTACTTCTCTTCCTATAGTCTTTATCATATCCTTAGCCATTTTCTGCTTCATATCTTCACAGTCCTATAAATACGACACTTGGCATTCAGGTTTCATTAAAATTCACAACATTTAGTAAATTAGTAGTCAAAATATACCTTCGATAATGGTATTAAAGGTAAGTTTGCACTTATTCTAGCATTTGGTATCATTCTTAATCTCAATAATCTTTCCCTCGATGTTGGACATATCTTTCACAAATTGATCTAGTCCATAAAAAACTAAAGTAAGAAAAAATATAGAAAAAGAATAGATGTGTGCAAATTGATATCATGTCATCCATATAGGTGATTAAGGAATCTTGAACTTAAACTTCAATATGTAACGACCCAAAATTTTCAAATAAAATTTTCATTTTTAATTAACCAAAACATTCCCATAAAATGTAAAATATCAATGATAATTGTTTTCAAATCCATAACATCAACATTTTATTTCAAATATCAGAGTGTCCCATCAACTCAAATTTCGGAGAGTGCATGCCACGCCATCAAGCCTTGCCCTTGCCCTTAGGCTCAAAAGTACCTGAAACAAACCAACAAACTGTAAGCTAAGACTTAATGAGTTCCCTAGAGCATACCCCACACAGTCCACATAATCACATATACCATATTAACTATAAAAGCTAGATAAACCAAATAAGCCAAGCATACAACATATAGGGATGTCGTGGGCTCCCCCCAGGGTCTTACTCCAGGATGTCATGGGCTCCCCAAATGGTCTTACACCTAAGTGTCATGGGCTCCCCATGGTCTTTAATAGGAAATTCATGGGCTCCCCACATGGTCTTACATTAAAGTGTCATGGGCTCCCCTCATGGTCTTTAATAGGAAAACCATGAGCTCCCCACATGGTCTTACATCCAAGTTCCATGGGCTCCCCCATGGTCTTTAATACAAGTATACCACATATACAACTAACATACCACATAGCATGTAAACAACTAGTGTACCACATATCACAAAATGGGTCGGACTTGGTGCCTTCGACCCATTGGTATGGAGAGGAGACTCACCTCTATTTGCTGAATCTGAAAGATGCTTTCCTAACAGTCCGTGAACACCCGTGTTGAACAATAATACCATTAACCCAAGGTTAGGGCTGAACATAATCCAATTAAAGTACCCAAACCCCAAGTCCTTTACAATGGACCAAAAGTCCTTCTTTGCTAATGGGCCCAAAGTCCATGTCCAAAATCGTTAATGGGCCTCATGGCCCAATAAATCCCAACCATAGTAACCATGGCCCAAAACAGATAACTTGGCCCACTAACTCAAAACGATACCAGGCCCAATGATTGATTAAGGCCCAAAGGGCTTACAAGTCCAAAACAAGTCCAAGCCCATTTGAGGCGCGTACGCCTTGCGTACCACCCTTGTACGCGCAGCGTACTAAGTCCTTGAGCTATACGCGTTGCATACACTAAATTACGCCCAACGTACAGACTGATTAAGCACCTTCTTCCATTAAGTGCTTAATACATAAGGTTCTAACGTCCAATATCATATCTTAGCTCATTAAGACGTCCTGGGCATAAAGTTGGCAACTTTATGATCTTGCATGCTATATGGGACTTAAAAACTTCATTCTTCACATTAGGACTTCATATAAACCTTTAAACTCATGCATGGAGTATAGATACTCTTCAAGGTAGCACCTTTTATGCATCTAGCTTGCTCACAAAGCTCAAATCTAACCATTTCAGTCTCTGGAGTTGCTCAACTCTCAAGAGAAGGACCAAAACTGTCACACCCCCGGACCAGACAACAGAAACGTCCAGAGGTGAGTGTCTTCATTGTCCAGTATCATAACAATTGAATATAAATGAAACAGATCAATCCAAACATCATACATTGAGATAAAAAACTTACATGGTTTACATATTGTATTTGTTCTTCGAGTTACACAAAAGATACATAAGTAGAAAACTTCAAACTACAGCTAAATAGTCAAGCATTCGCGTCCCTTATTTCCTGCTTACTAGATCCCTGAGAAAACAAGTCGTTTTGAAAAGCGTCAACTAAAAAGTTGGTGAGTTCATAAGTATTTTTGTATAAAATCGTTCACACTTGTTTAGAATCATTCTCATTGTACTTTCAGAAAATCCGATATTTTCTATGAAATCGTTTTGAATTCTTGCCTTGAAAATCATGGATATATGTGTGCATCTCATTACTTTTGTTCATCCTTATAAGGAGTGATTTTGAAAAGTATTGTAATTTGTGAAAGCGAGTTGCGTCCGAGAATAGTTCTTTTGAATAATAATAGTCAACCGGTTCCAGAAAAATCCCTTATTTTCAAAAAGAGAATATGGTTGAAAATCTTGTTCCTCTTATCGAGTAAAATTGAGTGTGCGTCCTAGTTTATCATTATCGAAATCGTAGAAAATCGTTTTCTCCAGAAAATCCTATATTTTATGCTATAAAATATTTGTAAGTTCTAGTTCCAACTATGTAAATGTGTGGGTTAGTTTATCGTTTTCAAAACCGTTTACAAATATGGTCCATAGAGTCCTACGTTTTTAATTTGTAAAATAGAAGTATTACGACTCTATACTTGTTAGGAGAAAGAATCGACATGGCAATTGTGGACATTCTACGCGATGAAAAAAGGACAGTCAACACAACAAATGCGGACCATCACATATCACGTGTAGGACAATCAACACAATGTGCCAAAATTTATTTATGAGGTTTTCCTTACATAAATTTCTAGTTAATATAACATATTCTAGTGAGTCGTTATAATCATACTAATCTGACGGAGTGTCTGTTTTGGCGTTTCTCAGGCGCCCTCGGTTTGGAAAAGACATTTTTCACCCTAGACCGGCATGTCTAGCTGTAGCGAACAACGAAGGTGCAGGGTGTCAATCCCGTATAGATCTATACACAAATTCTCGCTCTCCCTCCAGGAGACTCTGGCTATAACTCCTTACAGGACTTTAGACGTACACTAATATTTTTATATTTAGGTACTTTTGAGATTTTTATGACTAGAATATTAACAACCTTTTGAGCGATCGTTAGAGATCTCTTATTTGTTAGATAAATAATGAAATTCGTACTCATTGAATAGAAATATCGTTCTTGTTCCATATTGTTGATTGTGCTCGTTAACTGGGTGCTCGTGTTCGTTCCTTTTCGTTTATTGAAAAATAAGTCATTTTAGTCAAGAGAAAAAGTGTCAAGTTTTAATTTGTATAAATTTATAACTGCTGGTTATGACACATATTTTTTGTTTTATGACATATAGAACATTACTTGTGTTCTTGGAGGTTTTACTACAACAGTTTATGACATGCAAATATTTTTGTCATGAAAACTCTGTTTACAAATGTTTTCCTTGATAAAATTATTTATATTAAATATTCATAATAATCACAAGTAGTTTGTTAATCTGGTAAAAGCCATGAGTATGACATAATATTCCAAGATAACCCTTGTATTTATGTTTGGTCAAAAATGATCCAAAATATTATTATGTCCATACTTTAGTCATTTTCAAAGTATTTTGCCCAACAACTTGTTTAAGCAAATATTAAAATAAATCTTTATGTTTGTTGATTTAAACATTTTGTGGTTTATACTTGGCAACATACTAGTTCTTGATTCCAAACTTTTATATCGAATATTTATAAAATACTCCATGATAGTTTGTAGATAGTCACAAAGTTTCCATTTTCGAAAATTACTCGAAATGGTGTCCCCTTATCAAGGTCCCTTTTTATAACTTTTATCTCTAGACATGAAAGCATAGATAAAGGGGTTAAGTCGGAACACACCCGATAGTCGGGAGGCTCTTTTGTACACAAAGTATCCTCTGTTCTTTATGAAGTTGTGAGATCTTACGTTCATGAGAATATTACTAAAGTAATAATTTAATAATATTTCACACACACATACAAACATACGTAAACATGCAATTATTCAAGTATTTAGGCAAGATTTGACTTGTACTCTCCCCCAAAAACATTAAAACACTGAAAAAGGTGGGGTATGAAGCTCACCTTGAGTTGGTTGAGGAGTTGTTTGGAGTTATGGAGTGAAGATCTCAAGCTTAAACTTTTGGCTGAGATGAGGAACTCCTCTGGGAAGAATGTTATCCTAAGATTGATTATCACATATTATTATGAGTAAAATAATATGGATTTATCTTGAAGATTATATAAAATCTTAGATGAGTGGAGGACTTACTTTAGAAAACTCCAGGGAAGATTTGAGAATTTTGCATCCAGCAAGATCCTTAACTTTGCTCTTGGGAGGAGTATTTGAGAGAAAATGAGAGGAGTGAGAGGAAATGGATAGCCCAATCTTTCTTCTACTATCGTTGATTTAAGAGTGTAAGAAAAAGGGAGGAATCTTTGGTGCATGGGGATCTGGTGGTCCATGCATGGATATTTGGTGGGTAAAGCATGAGATACTGTGATTTGCATGGGGAATAGGAGTTTCATCAAATCACCAAGCCACACTCTTTGTCCTTATCTTGATTTAGGATAGGATCTTCCTAAATCCTAAATTTTTATTTTATGAAAATATGATTTAAATAATTAAATTTGGCATAAAATAGGGGTTTTAGGGGTCACAGTTAAGAAAAGCACGAGTTTGGTGGGATTCCCGACCTCAAAATACCCCAAAATGAAGACAAGGTCCGAAATAGTCCAAAATCCAAGGCTAAAAGGTGAATTCTGGAGCCATTATGCGAATTCTGAAGCTATAACTTAAATTCCGGAGGGGAGGGTTGGGGTAGTGAGGGTCCGAAGTGGTTGGCAAGGAGGTTCTGGAGGCGTTGAACGAGTTCCGAAGGAAGTTCTCAAGTTTCGAAGTCAGGCGTGTGTTTGGTTGTCCGGACTGTGGTGCGAAGCTGCCTAGTATTTCCGAAGCAAGCCTTCATCGAGGTCTTACAAAGCGAGGCTTTATCCGGACTCACCCTTCCGGACTTGCGAGATTGTCTGAAGCAAAGCATGGACATTCCGGATTCCATCAGAAGCTCCGTGATAGGGAGGGATTCTGGACCAAGAGGGTTCTGGACCAAGAGGTTCTGGGCCAAGAGGGTCCTTTTGGGGTTCCTCTTCTGGTTTTGATTTGTTTTCGACTGAGGAAGGTGTTTGGTTTTGAGCATTCTAACACTCCTAAGTTTACATGCAACCCTAAATACCTTGGATCTATGTTTTCTCTATTATACATGCAAATATGAACTTTCCAAGGTATTCATCTTAACTAGCATAATAACATTGATTCATATGAATATATCAAGTTAGAATTACATACCTCTTTGATGTAGAATGTCTTCATGAAGCTTGAGTGCCTAGTGCCCCAAGTGTGACACCTCAAATGGTTCACACAACACCAAATACACATGGAATGACTTGAGAGAAATACACACTTCATGAAAATTCGGCTAGCCCTTTCTATCACTCACATAGTGCCGATTTTCTCCAAGAATAAGATCATTATATAGTTAGTGACAATTAGGGTAAACCCTAATTGTCATGGCTTTCTATTTCCTTGGATCCATGGGTTCAAATACACCATGGAGCATCCTATGGGTTTTAGCCCAACTTGACAATCCATGAAGCATTAGCCCACTATACAAGTATGGATGATTTACACAATCAACCCATATATTTAATTAGTCTTCTTTTGATCACTTAATTAATCCTAGATTAATTCTTGATCAATACTAATTAAACAATCTTATTAATATATTAGAACTTATAATATAATAACAAACCTTAAGTGTTATTTCTCTCTTTTTAGTCTATCCAAATTCATGATGCCATGCAACCCAAACGGACCATGCCGGGTCGGGTCAAGTCTTACCAATTATAGTTATGGACTTAGACATTAATCCAACAGAAGGTACTTAGAGAGATTTGAGATACGTGGAGAGATTTAGGAGAGATTTCACATACTTGGAGAGATTTGGAAGAGATTTCACATACTTGGAGAGATTTGGGAGAGATTCAATATACTTGGAGAGATTTCACATACTTGGAGAGATTTGGGAGAGATTTCACATACTTAGAGAGATTTGGGAGAGATTTTACATACTTGGAGAGATTTACATTCTAACACTATATGGCTCCTTAGGAACTCATATTGTACACTTAGGTGTGTTAGCACAAGTCTCACAATAGTCCTTGCTTACTTGAGGATGAAATTTCCTAGCCAAAAAGGCTAGTTGTGACATCATCCCCCCGTTAGAGGGAATTTCGTGCCGAAATTCTTTCGAAAGATAGGGTTATGAATACAGAAATAGGTGAGGGTACTTTTGAGTTATTTGGTCTTTGTGTTCCCAAGTGAATACCAGTTCACGCCTAGCGTTCCCTTGAACCTTCACCATCGGGATGCGGCTTCGTTTGGTGTGCTTAACTTTTCTATCCATAGTTTTGATAGACTGATCAACTATTAGGAGGTTCTAGTTTACTTCAATCTTGCCTAGTGGTACTGGGAGGGTTTTGTTTGACAGACATTTCCTAGGTTCGGCACATGGAACACAGGACGTACGTCACTAAGCTTGGAGGGTAGTTGGAGTTCGTAGGCTACCGGACCGATCCGTGCGAGGATCTCGAATGGCCTGATGCATCAGGGATTTAGTTTACCTTTCCTTTCAAATCGTGACATTTTTCCCCGAGGGAGATCTTTAATAATACACTGATCCTTTACTTGGGATTCCAAGGCTTTAACCTTCTATAGCTCTTTTTGTCGGCGTTACGATGTTTGGGGTTGTGTTCAGGTTTTTTACTATCCTTTTTGAAGTTTCTCGAACAATATTGGGTCTAGGGAGTGTGTTATTGAGCGTTTGTCCTCTTGTCAGTTGGGTGTCTCTCACATCAGTCCAACAGAGGATGATCCGCATTTTCGGCCACGCGGGGCCTCGAAGGATACAACTCCCATGCTCAGGTGGCAGTTGTTGGTATATGAGTACTTGATTAGGGATTTGTCTAGCGTTAGCTGAAGCTTTGAGTGTGATTTAGGGACAGGTGGGTCTCCCAAGCCTTTCCAATGTCTATTACACATGCTTCTCTTCGGGGTGCGGATTTTGTTTACCTCGTTCTTGTCAAGTGGGATTTCTAGAGCTTCGGTGGTCTAACACTTATGAGTGTTGAACACATGGAAGGTAAAATGTCTGAAGCTAGGTTCTTAGGTCAATCGGAGGCTATGGGTTATCAGGCCCTTTCTTGGCGAGGCCTTTTGAATGGTCTTCTAGGTATCGGGATCCTGGTGTCCTAGAAGTAGAGTTTTCTAGGCCTTAAAAGTTGGTACTATAGTTACCAAGGTTAAGTTTGTGTGATGTAGTTAACTTTATGAGTCTTATATTATCTTGGGAGTTTTCTCCCTAGGGTTTTTTTCCAAGCTAATGGTAGGTCGGCCTTTGCCAGTTCCTTGCTGGTGGTTGAACGAATCTCTGATTCGGGGTAGGGAGTATCGATCCTCGTGGACGGGTTTGTTTGGCTTAATTGTAGTCAGTGGTGCTTATGGTAATTTTGTCTTTCTCCCCTTATGAGTTAGACAGGTGCTTTCTGTGGTTAGGGACTGGGTCTGATGTTTCCTTTACATAATATGTCGATCTTATGATCATACACGATTTGTTATTGTGACCGTGCTAAGTGGTATCGGGTGTTTGATTATTGGGGTGGTTCCAGGAGTCGGGGTGATTCTATCTCGCTTAGCACATGGATGAGATTTCCAAAGGGATTATAAGAACCTCTAGAGGAAGGTTGGAAGCCTTTAGAATTCCCTTGATTCCCTTTGCTTCTTGGTTTTTAATCTTCATTGGGCTAGGGAGGGGCGTGGTATTTCATACACCAAAACTTAGGTGTCTGGTTGCTAGGGATTTCGTCGTTATCGAATGAAAGAGTTTAGTTATTTAGTTGGGTAAGACGAAAGTCTATTTGCAGAGCTCAAGGTTTTGTAAGGTGAGGATCCAGTATGTCCGTGCCAATTGGTGGCATTGGATTCCTTGTTACAATAGGTGTTACATCGATTTGGGGAGTATTGGTTGCTAAGAATAACAGGGTGTTCTACGTTCATGTTCTTATCGTTGATAGTTTTTTTTTTCGTTGTTACCATTGGGTCTATCTTGTTTCTGCTTATTAGGTGTTTTGATGTTCATGAAGAAAAACTCAGGACTAGGAAAGAAAGGCAGATACAGGGAAAGCTAGGGTGATAGCCCTATAGACATGTTCTTATCGTTGCTAGTTTCATCTTCGTTGTTACCATTAGGTCTATCTTGTTTCTGCTTGTTAGGTTTTCTGATGTTCATGTTCTTATCATTGGTAGTTTCGTTTTCATTGTTACCATTGGGTCTATCTTGTTTCTGCTTGTTAGGTGTTCTGATGTCACAAGGGCGCTGCTATAAAGCAAGGGAATTCGAAATCCAAATTCCGCTAGGTCTTTCTACTTTAGATGGATGTGACCTAACCGCACATACTTAGGATTTTTAAAAGGTAACTGACTGTGGGGTTTTGTCCTAATCAACATTCAGACCAGGGACATGAAAATGATGCGGGATCGCACGTTCTTAGTTTGTTGAATCCTAACTATATATGATACTAACGTTCATATGGAACCATCATGGTCCATTCGTAAGGATTCTCTAGCTTCTCCATGATTTACGGATTTGCTCGACCGGGGAAATAGTTTTTGATTACATTTTCAATTTGCAAGACCTTTTTGTGAAAATTTGTTACATAAAGTTTATCGTTTGAAACGTACCAAAAATCTCGGTAGGGTTTCTTGTCGTCTCTTCCTATCTAGTTGTCAACTCCCTTGTCAGTCATCTCTGTTGGACAATATCTCTTGAAATGTCCTGTTGCACCGCACTTGTGGAAAACTGGACTTACTTCTAGGTTAAGGGTCGGAGTGACGCATGGGGTCGGGGTGTGCCCCATCTTGTTGCACCTTTTGCAACGAAATTTTTGGCAGACTCTCTAATGATGGTATTTGCACTTGTTGCATGGTGGATTGCTCCCAAGGTATGATTATTTTGATGTGGGAGGAGTAGGATTTGTAGGGGTAGGGACTGATCCCGTTTGTTTCCTTTTAGTAAGCCTCTGAGTCGAACTGTCTCCTTTTTTGTTCCTGGACTTTCTTTTCTTGAGTTTAGGTTTAGGTTTTAGAGTGCATTGGCGAGTTTTTCTTCATTGGTTTCCCTGGTTGTTGTTATGATTGAATTTATCGATACTGCTTCCATTTTTTTGTGACGTTGGCATTGAAGTATGCCATGACGGCTGCCATGGCCGCTGCTACAGTGGCTTGGAAAGTGGCGGAGTCTATTCGTAGGACCGGTGCATAGTCGGGGTACTGGTTATCTTCATGAGATGACATAACTCTGTTGCACACAAAAGGTGAGCTCGTAAGTACTCGCAGTTAGTTTCAAGTGAGTTTACTCGTATAATCATAACATACTAGTGTTAACTGTGTCAACCTACATCTCCATGATGCAGTTATGGTAGAGAGTGGAAACATGTATTATCTGACGTAAAGTCCGTCCACATAGCACATAGCTAGCAATATGGTTAACGGATTTGGTTGTATGGATTCTTGGAGGATGTACTCTTCTTGGTTTACTACTACTGGTTGCGACTAAGGGCATTATGGACCTAAGGCGAGTAGTGTGGTCATCCTCTTTTGGTGCACAAAGTGCTTGGCCATTTCACTTATATTATGGTTGTCCTTTTTGTGTGCCTTACGCAGCTGAGGCTGTCCTAGCCTTGATTGCTATGAGTTGTGGTCTCCAAATGACCATTTCCTCTTTTAAAGAGTGTACACGGTCTACATAGTTTTCTGGTCCTATTGGTGGGTTTCATAAGGCATTTGGAATGGTGTTCTTGTTACTTGTGGGGGATTGGATTTACACTGTTGCACATTGGGCTTTGCTTATGGTCTCCATTACTCCATGACGGAGAGTTGGAAATCGGGAGTCAATTCGGGTTACCCATGACCCAAACGGATGTCTGATTCGTGAGGGTTTTGGCTATAGGAGTTCGGTGTACGTCGATTGCGGATCAGATTGTATTTTGTGGAGACGTGCCCTGAACCGGGTAGGAGTCAATTCCTAAGCTCGTCTTTGGATGGGTATTGTTTTGTTTCTATGTATGTTCATTCCAGGGGAACTTATATTGGGTGGTTACGTATCTGGGAAGAAAAAGGTGAAAGGGTCTATGGTCTGCTCCCAATCGGGTAAAGCTCGTCAAGGGTTTCCTTAGCGCTTTCATCCTTGCTGGTTTCTTAGTCGGAATTCTCCCTTTCACAATTCATCTCTGGGTATCCCTTAGGGTCCCCTTCTGGATTTTCCTCTTGAACTTCTTTTGGTCTCTCCTTTCCCTATCCGCAAATTACCGTGATAGGGTAGTAGAAGTCTTGGTGAGGAATCTAAACTATGTCGTTCGAGCACGAGTCGAGGTATGAGATATACGGGGATAGTTTAGGTGTGGGAGGGGTTTATAGTATCCTAAAATACTCCTATAGTATTTTAAACTTGATGTTTGAATTCTAGTATTCTCTTATGGCATAGTTGGTAGATCTTAGGTTTGTTGCAACACCACCATCACTCCCAAACACATGTTGGTCATATCTCGTATAAATACAGTTGATCAGGCTATATTGATCCCATATATGATTACATAACTGCCCAGGTTTGACTGTAGTGTTCAACATTAAGTTACTTTTGGTTTCTTCTCGTTATGATACTGGGTTAGTAAGTATGTATACTTTTATATAATACTTATCTTCTTAAAGTATACTTTTAGTCAGAGTGTGTTTTAGTCCCATTGTATTTATAGTTGTATATCTTGTATGGCTAGATATACCAGTTCACTATAAACAATGCTTTGATACCAATCTATCACACCCCCAGACCAGACGGCGGAAACGTCCAGAGGCGAGTGACTTCATTGTGCAGTATCATAACAATTGAATATAAATTAAACAAAGTAATTCAAACATCATACATTAAGATAACAAACTTACATGATTTATATATTGTATTTATTCTTCGAGTTACACAAAAGATACATAAGTAGAAAACTTCAAACTACAACTAATAGTCCTGCATTCGCGTCCCTTATTTCCTGCTTACTAGATCCCTGAGAAAACAAGTCGTTTTGAAAAGCGTCAACTAAAAAGTTGGTGAGTTCATAAGTATTTTTGTATAAAATCGTTCACACTTGTTTAGAATCATTCTCATTGTACTTTCAGAAAATCCGATATTTTCTATGAAATCGTTTTGAATTCTTGCCTTGAAAATCATGGATATATGTGTGCATCTCATTACTTTTGTTCATCCTTATAAGGAGTGATTTTGAAAAGTATTGTAATTTGTGAAAGCGAGTTGCGTCCGAGAATAGTTCTTTTGAATAATAATAGTCAACCGTTTCCAGAAAAATCCCTTATTTTCAAAAAGAGAATATGGTTGAAAATCTTGTTCCTTTTATCGAGTAAAATTGAGTGTGCGTCCTAGTTTATCGTTATCGAAATCGTAGAAAATCGTTTTCTCCAGAAAATCCTATATTTTATGCTATAAAATATTTGTAAGTTCTAGTTCCAACTATGTAAATGTGTGGGTTAGTTTATCGTTTTCAAAACCGTTTACAAATATGGTCCATAGAGTCCTACGTTTTTAATTTGTAAAATAGAAGTATTACGACTCTATACTTGTTAGGAGAAAGAATCGACATGGCAATTGTGGACATTCTACGCGATGAAAAAAGGACAGTCAACACAACAAATGCGGACCATCACATATCACGTGTAGGACAATCAACACAATGTGCCAAAATTTATTTATGAGGTTTTCCTTACATAAATTTCTAGTTAATATAACATATTCTAGTGAGTCGTTATAATCATACTAATCTGACGGAGTGTCTGTTTTGGTGTTTCTCAGGCGCCCTCGGTTTGGAAAAGACATTTTTCACCCTAGACCGGCATGTCTAGCTGTAGCGAACAACGAAGGTGCAGGGTGTCAATCCCGTATAGATCTATACACAAATTCTCGCTCTCCCTCCAGGAGACTCTGGCTATAACTCCTTACAGGACTTTAGACGTACACTAATATTTTTATATTTAGGTACTTTTGAGATTTTTATGACTAGAATATTAACAACCTTTTGAGCGATCGTTAGAGATCTCTTATTTGTTAGATAAATAATGAAATTCGTACTCATTGAATAGAAATATCGTTCTTGTTCCATATTGTTGATTGTGCTCGTTAACTGGGTGCTCGTGTTCGTTCCTTTTCGTTTATTGAAAAATAAGTCATTTTAGTCAAGAGAAAAAGTGTCAAGTTTTAATTTGTATAAATTTATAACTGCTGGTTATGACACATATTTTTTGTTTTATGACATATAGAACATTACTTGTGTTCTTGGAGGTTTTACTACAACAGTTTATGACATGCAAATATTTTTGTCATGAAAACTCTGTTTACAAATGTTTTCCTTGATAAAATTATTTATATTAAATATTCATAATAATCACAAGTAGTTTGTTAATCTGGTAAAAGCCATGAGTATGACATAATATTCCAAGATAACCCTTGTATTTATGTTTGGTCAAAAATGATCCAAAATATTATTATGTCCATACTTTAGTCATTTTCAAAGTATTTTGCCCAACAACTTGTTTAAGCAAATATTAAAATAAATCTTTATGTTTGTTGATTTAAACATTTTGTGGTTTATACTTGGCAACATACTAGTTCTTGATTCCAAACTTTTATATCGAATATTTATAAAATACTCCATGATAGTTTGTAGATAGTCACAAAGTTTCCATTTTCGAAAATTACTCGAAATGGTGTCCCCTTATCAAGGTCCCTTTTTATAACTTTTATCTCTAGACATGAAAGCATAGATAAAGGGGTTAAGTCGGAACACACCCGATAGTCGGGAGGCTCTTTTGTACACAAAGTATCCTCTGTTCTTTATGAAGTTGTGAGATCTTACGTTCATGAGAATATTACTAAAGTAATAATTTAATAATATTTCACACACACATACAAACATACGTAAACATGCAATTATTCAAGTATTTAGGCAAGATTTGACTTGTACTCTCCCCCAAAAACATTAAAACACTGAAAAAGGTGGGGTATGAAGCTCACCTTGAGTTGGTTGAGGAGTTGTTTGGAGTTATGGAGTGAAGATCTCAAGCTTAAACTTTTGGCTGAGATGAGGAACTCCTCTGGGAAGAATGTTATCCTAAGATTGATTATCACATATTATTATGAGTAAAATAATATGGATTTATCTTGAAGATTATATAAAATCTTAGATGAGTGGAGGACTTACTTTAGAAAACTCCAGGGAAGATTTGAGAATTTTGCATCCAGCAAGATCCTTAACTTTGCTCTTGGGAGGAGTATTTGAGAGAAAATGAGAGGAGTGAGAGGAAATGGATAGCCCAATCTTTCTTCTACTATCGTTGATTTAAGAGTGTAAGAAAAAGGGAGGAATCTTTGGTGCATGGGGATCTGGTGGTCCATGCATGGATATTTGGTGGGTAAAGCATGAGATACTGTGATTTGCATGGGGAATAGGAGTTTCATCAAATCACCAAGCCACACTCTTTGTCCTTATCTTGATTTAGGATAGGATCTTCCTAAATCCTAAATTTTTATTTTATGAAAATATGATTTAAATAATTAAATTTGGCATAAAATAGGGGTTTTAGGGGTCACAGTTAAGAAAAGCACGAGTTTGGTGGGATTCCCGACCTCAAAATACCCCAAAATGAAGACAAGGTCCGAAATAGTCCAAAATCCAAGGCTAAAAGGTGAATTCCGAAGCTCCAACTTAAATTATGGAGGGGAGGGCTAGGGTTGCGAGGGTCCGAAGTGGTTGGCAAGGTGGTTCCGGAGGCGCTGGACGAGTTCCGAAGGAAGTTCTCAAGTTCCAGAGTCAGGCGGAGTCAGGCGCGTGTTTGGTTGTCCGGACTGCGGTGCGAAGCTGCCTAGTATTTCCGAAGCAATCCTTCAGCGAGGTCTTCCAGAGCGAGGCTTTATCCAGACTCACCCTTCCGGACTTGCGAGATTGTCCGAAGCAAAACATGGACATTCCAGATTCCATTAGAAGTTCCGAGATAGGGAGGGGTTCTGGACCAAGTGGTTCCGGGCCAAGAGGGTCCTTTTTGTTGGATTAGTGTCTAAGTCCATAACTATTTTGGTATGTACTTGACCCGATGGTGCATGGTCCTTTTGGGTTGCCTTCACCAAAGCAACTTGTTAGGATGAATTATGGAGAGAAAAGATTAAATATGATTTATTAATATATTATAAGAATAATATATTAAAGGAGAAATCGTATTGTTTAATTAATATTAGTCAAGAATTAATAAAAATTAAGATTGTGACTAAAAGAGATTAATTAAATTTAAGGGACTGGAATTGTAATTATAAGATAATTGCAATTGGGCTATGGATTGCCTTATATTAAGGAGTGGACAAATTCTATGGGAAAACCCATTAGAAATCATCCAAGGCCTTTAAGGAAAGGAGTCCATGGGTTGCTTAGGGCTTAAGCATCCAAATTAGGGTTTCCTTGTTAGATAACCCTAATGGCCTCATTATATATAAAGCCCTTATGCCCCAAAAACGTGGACAAGCTTCTTTCTAGGGTTTCCACATGTTTTGGGCAACCTCCTTCTCTTCTCTTCTTCATCCTCTTGCTCTCGGTGTTTGTGAACCATTAGAGGAGTGACATTTGTGACTTTAAGCTTTCTAAAGTCAATACAAGGAGGATTTGAGATTGTTATTGCTACATAACAGTCAAGGTATGATCTAAACCCTAATTATATGTTATATTGATTATCATATGCTAGATCTAGGGTTTATAGTCTTGGATGAATTGCATGTACAATAGAGAAACTTAGATTCAAGCATTAGGGTTTGTATGAGCACATAGGATGTTCTTATGACTAAAACCCATCAGTGGTATCAGAGCCTTGATTGGTTTCTATTGTATTGATGCATTATGTGTTGCAAAAATTGTTTTTTGGCCAAACTGCCTGATGAAATCGGCGAGTCCCATTGTGGACTCGGCGAGTAGGCCCCTACTCGGCGAGTCCATATGGGTACTCGGCGAGTTCGAGCGTCAGAAAGAGGGGATTTCGGGATTTCTTGCTGTTTTACTCATGGATGATTGCCTTATCTGTTTTAGATCATTAAAATCCGATTTTAATCATATTTATGAGTATATCCTTGATTAAACAAAAGATAATTACCAATTGATTAGATAATAACTTCCTTATATGATTAAAGTGGATTATTTGTATTAATTGGGTAACTTATTTTGCAAGAAATTGAAATTAGGTCAAATATAGATAATGACAAAATTAATTGTTTAATTTATATTATTTGTTATTTGATCCTTGTGTTATGAAAAGTTTCAGTTTTTCCCCTTTAGGTTTTATAGTATAAAATTGAACTCAAAAGTTTTGTTTTTGAAATTTAAATAGTTGAAGCCCTATTGTTTTGAAAGGGTTTCAAAACTTGCCCTCAAGTTTTGGAATTTAAATTTTGATTAAAAGTTTAATTTTGATGTATATTTAAATTCTAAACCTAAATGTTTTGAAATGTTTCAAGACTTGCCCTCAAGTTTTGGAATTTAAAAGTTGATTAAAAGTTTAATTTAGGAATGTTAAATTCTAAAACCCTAGTATTGTTTTGAAAAGTTCAAATCACACCCTTATGGTTTTATTAATTAATTAAGGTTTACAATTTAATTGAATTAAAAGTATAATTGTTAAATTTGACCTCCTAGTATTTTAAAAGTGTAAAATACACCCTATACTATATATAACATTAAAAGTCTAACATCATATATATGTATGAGTAAAAGTCAGTCTTACCGTTAGTAGGCCTCATTCACGAAGCTGGTCTATAAGGGGTGTTTAAGGAAATTGCCTATAAAATGGCGATTGAATGGGTATCCACTCTTACCCACTGCACTCTTGACTTGTGGAGCGTCGTTAGCCGAATGGGTAGGATAGGACAAAACCTTCCATTATAACTATAATGAAGTACAAAAGTAACTAAATGTTTTACAAATTCCCAATCTTAGTTACTTAGGCAAAAGTGAATTGATGCAATTCCATGAAATTACACTTTGTGCCCTTGCGAAGACGTTAGTGGAGTGTGTGTGGTTAACCGGCACACTAAATGGTTCTAAGCAAAGGTAGCAAAGGGTGACTCAATGTTTGTCATAGTTCGGTGGAGCGTGTGTGGTTTACCGGCACATCGAATAGGTGACTGTAACATGTGAGGGCACCATCTAAGTTTGCATGGTTATTCACACCCGCTTTGTGATCCTCGGCATCCCAGTCACAAACTAGAGGGGCATATCGAGATGTAAACATGCCATTGAAATGTTCAATGAATCTCAAAGGATCTAGGAGTTTTCATAGATTTAAAACTTAAATTTCTTTTTCGTTATTCATGGTGGAAATTAGTGAATCGTCATTCACTTACCTTCAAATATTCTGCAACTAGATTACAGCATCCCTTTTCTAGGTTGTAGCGTATTGTGTTGGGTCCTAGCCTTAGTATCTCATTTGGGTGATTTACTAAGGACTCAATCAATCAACTAACTTGAATTCGTTTTCTCCCGTTTTGTAGATGTCAAAGTACGACAACTATGGTCTTCCCAAATCCCGTGGAACAAGCATTCCACATGAAGATGATATTCCACGATTCGATCGAGGAACAAGAGATCATGCTTCACTTCCTCCACCTCCTCGAATTATTCTCCCTAACCCACAAGTTTGAAGGCTTGAAAAGTTCAAGCTCACTCAAGCCCTTTTGGCAAGTAAACATAAAGAAGGAAAATCGGTGTGTGCACACGTCCTAGGGATGAAGTCACACATTGATAGGTTAAGAATGTTGGGATCCGTTGTCTGTAAGGAGATGGCTGTTGACTAGGTTCTTCAGTCACTTCCTAACTCATATAGTGAGTTCATAAGAGAGTACTATATGATGAACTGCGACGTGACCCTTATGGATCTCACCTATATGCTTATTGCTGTTGAATCAACAATGGTTTGGCGCAATAGAAAAGCAAAGTTGATTGGTGAATCTGCCTTCAAGACCTCTATGGATATAGACAATGGCAACGAAAGACATGCTATGATCGAAAAGTTTGATCATAAGAAAAAGGCAATGTCTGAAGTAGTTCCATGTCCTGTTCCAAAAGAGTCAATTTGCTTTTATTGCCAAGAGAAGGGGCATTGGAGACGAAGCTGCCCTATTTACCTAAGAGATCTAAGAGATGGAAGACTCAAAACATATGGCTCTGCTTTAGGTAAAATCCATTGACTAACTCTTTTAAGTTTCTATTCTAGATTCTTAATACATAATGTGATAAGATTACTATTGATGTTGTGTAGGATCGAAGAAAAGAAAGGAAGCTTAAGGGAAGAAGTGAGCAGAATCTAACCGTGAAGGAATGAATTTCGATCGCATTACTTGAAGATTAGATTCTTGAGCTACTACTTAGAGTTAGAATTAGAAATATGTATTAGCATAGTTTTTCAATGAATTGCATTGTAAGGACAAATTTTTCCGCAATAAAATAAATTTTGATTTTATATTATTTATTTATCCTTGCAATGGCATGCATGAAAATTAATGTTTGAAGGTTTCTAATATGAGCAATAATGGATTTGATTCTTAATTATGGAAATGTAGAGAATTTACCAAATAGGGAGAGTTTCTCATCGCCCAAGTTTCAATTGGACAGAAACTTGGAATCATGCAACTTGGTTGCACGATGAATGATAAATTTCATATTTGGAAATTAAACTAATTCATTGACAAAGTGTCAAGTGAAGGACTAGGAGATCGAGTACACAAAGTTGCGTGTTGATCAAGTCCACCATAAGAGTAATTCGTCATGATTTACTAAAGGTTTAGTAAATATGATTATACTTATAAGATTAAGTGTAATTCTGAATTGATTGAAAAAGTTTATGTCAATAGCAGAACGAATAAGAAGAATCAAGTAGGCAGAAAGATAAAAGTGTCTCCATTCTAAGAAGAAGGGAGAGTACCTTTTATGCTTTATGATAGGTCTTAATGATTAAGAACCATATCCCATTTGATCCTCTAAGTGAGTCTTAGTACAATTGTATGTTTAAGAAGAGGAATCGAGAATTGAAGATATGGTTAAATCAAGAAGTCAATCATACTTCGTTCCAAACAAGTCTTAGAGTTAAGATTGTGACAATGAGTGACAAGTATTAAGAAGGTTTATAACATTCATCAAATGTGGAAAGTTGTGATGTCTTGGATAAGACAAAGACCAGCTAGGACCAATTTATGAAGTGTTTTGATAAAAACTACACTAACCATTGAATATTTGTTTGTCAAGAAATGTTTATTGACAAGAGAATCTTATATGTCAAGGAGTCAGTGGGAATCTTAATGGTCTTGAAAGGTTTCAAGAACAAATCAAAATAGACCTTATCGATCATCACTAGCACAAGAGTTGAGGTTTACAACCTATCGTGTTGACACTATATTGTTTCTTTGTCGTTCCAATTGAGTTAATTATGTATGTATGAGTTCTCATTTGAATGCATAAAAGGCAAGGACCTTGATCAATGAAAAGTACATTGATAGGAAAAGGTGAGCTGCTTAACTACTTGGAAGACATGGTGGGCAGCCATGATACCATAAGACAAGAAATCAAGATTAAGAAAGTTCGGTCCATATGAGTTTGAATTTGTCGTAAACTTTGGTTTTGACAAATTCACATGGATAGGAACACATACACCATTAAAATCTAAGTGTCATAAGATTCCCTCCTTCATGAAAATGACTGTGAGGAAATGCTTTCACTAAGAGAGATTTTAAAATGATAGTGATTGTGTAAATTGTATTCTCGAATTCAATTATGGTTACGGTATCCCTTTCCATGATTTGAATTGTGAGGTTTGGCAATTAGTCTGGATTGCTTAGACACACATATGAGCTATCTAAAGGAAAGGTGTATAAGCTTAGATAAAGGATTATCAAAGCATTAGGTATTACAAACATGAAATTAAGAAATTCAATAGGTATTGTTTTTCTGAAAGTTAAGCTATTTCTAAATACATGTCAAAGCTAGTGGGAGCATAAGTGTTATGTTTTATAATAATAATCATGATAGTGGGAGCATAAATGTTATGATTGTATGATTATTATGGAAAGTATTGCAAGTTAGCAATATTAATTATAGAAAACAATAGTTATACTTTGCAAAGTTGCAATAGTTGAAAAGTTGTTTTGCTATAATTAAGGGAGAGGATATTATGCTTCATTTCAAATCTAAAGGCTTAGGTTGTGGAATGTTAATAAATTTAGTCAAGGAAACATAGTGTGTTCACAAATTTCGATTATGATTACGACATTCCTCTTCATAGTTTGAATTTTGAGAACGTAGCACATAGAATATTATGGAAAAAGATTAATAAAGTATTGAATCTTCATGTAAGACATTATGCATCGTGTCCCATAAGCTTCGGGTATAGGATCGATTGCAAATGCTATAATATTTGACCATTCTAAAATCACTACTAGAAAACAGCCCTTTAATGATGCGCAAACAATGACACGCGGTGATTTACGATACGCATTTATGAGTGCCCTAAAAATAATGTCAGCTTTTCCTAAAATTCAAGAATAGAGGTCACGCATTTTTGCGTGCCCTAAAATTTGCGTTAAAAAAACACGGAGGGCACCTTTTATAAATAGTGTGTCGTCTAGGCCTGTCGTTTTATAATATTTTAATGAAAGGCGCGTCTCCATCTATATAGCATCTAGGTATACCTAAGGAGGGAAATGAAATCCCAAAAATCAAAAACCCCGCTCATTCTCTTCTCCCTTGTTTCCACCAGTTATGCCATTGATTTTTTGATTCGTTCACACTCTAGAACAAGCACATACATCACTTTCTTATCATTCTCCTTTAATTTCTTACACTTGTAATTAAGGAATTAGGGTTTTTTCATATTACTATTCCAATTTTTTTGTTCAGGTATGGATTTTAGTCAAATGGCGTCCCTGAAGTAAAGTCTAATGCATCTGGCCGTCGGCCTGTGGCGGCGACAGTCCTTCTCGCCATCCCAGTTGGCGGAGGAATATCTGGACCACCGGTAGTAGGTCAATACAAAGTCAACGCTTGCACCCATAAATACAAATCGGAAGCCCTAGATTGTAGCGTCGATCGACAACTACGACAAACCTAAAACACATCTATGAAATCGCAAAGGTGAAGCAATCAGATCTGTAGTCCAATTTCTTCCACATCAATCCTCACACTAACTGGTTCGGCAACTGCAACTCCTCTCGATTGTAGTGTCGATCGATTGTTGGCTATTCAATTCTATTCATCTTAATTTTCCCTTTCATATATGTTTTTCATTGGATTTCTCTCAACTCACAGATGAAATGGCGTCAAGATCGTACGACAAAGTCGCTGATATCTGCGATCAAATTATGCTTCAGGTAACATACATATGAATCTGTGTAATGATCGTTGTGCGCTAATCGTGGCTTACTACTAAGACTGACTGTGTGTTGGATTAAGATTTGAAACCCTAATTTTATATCTGCTGGCTTGATTTCAATCTTACTTTTACTTTCTTTTTCCTTTTTTCATGTAGATTGCTTCACAAGGTCTTACATTTCAAGACGAATGGTCGTTTGCTGTTCATCTTCTAAGGCATATTTACGTTAATGATCTGTATGTTAAGACAAATTGTCTCTGTTTTTTTCTTTTTCATGTGTTCTATCTATACATATCTTTTATGATGATATTATAATGAAAAAGATTCTCATTCTGTGAAATCTTTACATTTTTTAGAAGCATGTTATGTTTTATATATAAAAAAGACTAAAATACCCTTGATTTCCAGATGGGTGGGAGAACGAATGTTTACATTTTTTAATCTTGCTTTACATGTGCAGTTAACATAGGATCATATGGATGAATTATATAAATAATAAATTATATGGGAGTGAAAAAGCTGTCTTTTAGAGTCTTCAAGAAAATCCCAAGAAAGTGCTTTAAACTTTTTCTTTACTTCTGAATCAGTCGCACTTTAATACTGTTTCGATTTCTCAAAGCATGCCCAATTTCAACATATTAGAAGCAAACTTGATGTCGACAAATTTTCTTGAAATCTGATCAAACTCATATATTTCTTGATGCATGCAGGCGGATCTGTTTTTGTAAAGTGCAATAAAAATGATGACTTTTTTATAATCAAAATCCAAATAAGATGGTTTAAAGTCAGTTATACCTTTTTTATCATTAAATATTTTGTCTTTCTGATTAGTATTAATAACATGATTTTCTTAAATTTTCTGAATGAGTTAGGCAAAGTGATAGAGGTGAATTGTTGGTCAGAAAAGACAGTTGAAGAATTGGAGTCTTTAACATGTGACTTTTGATTGACAGGAGCTTAATTTAGGTAAACAGAAGGTAAGATTTGTTGCAAAAGCAAGCTTCTTCTGTGTGTGTATCTTATATATATATATATATATATATATATATATATATATATATATATTGAGTAAAATAACATGTTTTTGGTCCTTGACTATAGCTGAAATGTTCAGTTTTGGTCCTTATTTGAGGTTCTTGAAACGTTTTGGTCCATGTTTCAATTAAAATTACTATATTTTGTCCCCGATCTGATATTAATTATAGTCATTTTATTTGGAATAGGGACAAAAACGTTTCAAAAATTGTATTAATTATCATCCTAATGTGTTTTAAATAGTAATATTACTAATGTAGTGTTAACTTAATATCATTTTTAAGGATGGAAAAGGCCAGGATTAATCTGTAATGGATAAACTTGGTTTCATCAATATAAGTTCATGATTTAGTTAATGCAAGCGACAAAACTTCATTTCATAGTCATGATTAGATTCTTAGACCCAAATAAGGTCATTATTGTTTTCATTGGTAGATTTGTATTTGACTTAATGATGTCATTAGTTTTACACTTTGGGATTTATATCATATACGAAACAATATCATATTGACAAGATGGGAAAAGATATCTACTATAATAAAGACAATTTGCCAAGACTTGCAAGTCTTTGAAGTTTAATTTGGGGCAATTTATGGCCACCAGCTTAGAATCATTTATCTTGAGTTCTTGACAGTGGAGACTATATAAACCCTCATGGGGGCTGTTCATATAGGAATCAATACAAAAACCAAAAAAATCAGCAAGATTTTGATTTACATTTACATAATGAATCCTTGTGTTTTTATTATTTTGTCACTTCTCTTGTCTACAACTGGCAGCCAATTGGTAGCTGCAGGAGGAAATTATATGAAACAGTGTTTGGATAAGGAGACCCCCATGGTACTCTGTCTACATGGACAGCTGATGACCAAGACTGCTGCAATTGGAGTGGAGTCATGTGCAGCAAACAATCAGGTCATGTCACAGGGCTTGATATGTATTTCTATGGCCTTGGAGGTGAGATAAGCTCTTCCTTGCTTAACTTAACCTACTTGAGTTAGTTGAATAATCTTGCTCTTTCCTTCAATTCTTTTAATGGAACCATTCCCACCTTCATTGGTTCTTTGAGTCAATTAACTTACCTTGACCTTTCTGAGAACTCTCTTTATGGAACCATTCCTCCAGAGCTTGGAAACCTCACCAACTTGCAAGAGCTTCATCTTGTTTCTGTTGGAAGGTGTAGAGTGGAAAAGGTAGAGTGGTTGTCTCATCTCTCTCAGTTGGAGGTACTTATAATTGATGGGGTTTCCCTATCCAAAGCAAATCATTGGGTAGATGTAATTTCAAATCTCCCAAAACTCTCATGGTTAAGTTTACAGGGATGTGAGTTGTCACAGGTCATGTATCCATATTCTTCTTCATTTCTCAACTCTTCTTCTTCATCTATTGTTAAGCTTTATCTCAATGACAACAATCTGACCTCATCCATGTATCGTTGGTTGTTCCCATTAACCACCAATAACCTCCTTTCTCTTGATCTCTCTAGCAATATGTTAGATGGGATACCCAAATATCTTGGTAACCTCTGTAGTTTGGAACGTTTGTACTTCTATAACAACTCTGGTGTTATCAAATTTCCTGATTTTCTCAACAACTTGTTTGGATGCACATCCCTTTCATTACTATTTTTATTTGGAATCCTTTGTTGTTTAAGCAAACAGTTTGATAACCTCGTGCACAACTATTTTGCTTAGACTTATTTTTGTAGAACGTGGCATTGATGATTGATTATTATATTGTTTTATCACCATCTTCGTGGAAAATCGTTTAAAAAAAGTAAGGGTTCTCCTTTGGGTTTGCTTACTTTTTACACGATCCCTTGATTAAAAAACAAACACCAATGATACAACATAGGGAACAATAAAAGAAAAGAAACATGAAATCTATTGTATACTTTAGAAAAGACTAAAATACAGACTATTTGAGTTATATATATATATATATATATATATATATATATATATATATATATAGACTATTTGAGTTATATATATATATATATATATATATATATATATATAAAGACTAAAATACCCTTGATTTCCAGATGGGTGGGAGAACGAATGTTGAAAATGAGCTACTATGTCGGTTTGTTTCACGAAGTGAGAGTAATAATGACATTTTATCAGAATCCAAGAGACAGTAAGTTAATGAAATGTTATATGTTTTTTTAAAGAAAATTATTTAAATATCCAGTTTTGTTATATGTTTTTTCAGGAAGAGAGAGAATCAAGGGATTTCAACCAAGACAAACTGTGAGCCTCGTGTAGTTGTTCACACAACAAGTGCTGTAGACATGCTTCTGAGTCTATTCTAGCTGTTCGTGAGTACATGTTTCATCTCTTTATACATGCATACATATAATTATACATATATCTACATTCATATACACATATATGTACTTTTTTTTTTGCTTCATTAAAGGGATTTGTTATGCATCTCTTCCAGAATGTTCAATTACAATTTTTAGCATTGTGTTTTTATTTAACTTGATTTCATGATTATATATATATATATATATATATATATATATATATATATCAGGGAAGTGGCTTGGGAGTAGGCAGATACGATGTAATTGGGCTACAAAAGGTGTTGGTGTTAGTGATGAAAGACAAGGTTCAGATTCAAAAAGTGTTGTAGAGCTAACAAATGGATCTTCAGGTATGCAATACTATAAAAAAATTTCATTTTTTGATATATATATTTTTTTTGTTTTGCAGAGGATACTAAAGAGCAAAGTGATAGTGATGCCCCTGAGAATAATCCACAGTACACAACCGTTTATGTTGGCAACCTTGGCCTTGAAGTAAGACCTTTTAATCCTAAAATTTATCTGTATGAGACAAGTCATGAGCAATTAAGAGCTGAAAGTTGTAATAAACTCAAAGTAAAATCTTACTATTATGAAACTCTTTTGCTTAAACCTACCGTATTGACCTGTAGCTGATTACACAATAATTTAATTATGCAGGTTTTGAAGTTTTTAATGGAAAAGAATAGTGTTAATGCTCTTCATAGAAAAGTATGTTGGTATTTTAGGAAGTTTGGCTAATAATTTATTTAGTTAATTATATAAAAAATGTTGAAATGTTACATTTGTCTACTATTGGAATGATTATTTGATGTATTACATTTGTCTACTATTGGAATGATTATTTTTATGACATTAACTTTTGTGCAATGTATTGTATTTTTTGTATATGGTATTTTATTTTCTATTATGAGACATGAAATGCAAATTGAATTTGAAAATCATTAAATCTATAAATATTTTTTTTAAAAAAATTAAAATTACGATACGCAAAAATGTGTGTCGTCTTCATTTATGACATGGCCTTCCTTGACAGGTGCTTCCTTGATACGCATTGCGTGTCATAAACACGCGCGTCGTAAGGTTACGACACGCAAATGTGTGTCGTCTTCCATTATGACAGGGCCTTCCTTGATACACATTACGTGTCATAAATGCGCGTCGTAAATGCGCGTCATAAATGCGCGTCGTAAATGCGTGTCGTCTCTCTTTATGACAGGGCCTTCCTTGACGCGCATTTGCGCGTCGTCTGAGCGTTTTACGACGCACAATGAGCGTCGTAAAAGGCTGTTTTTCTAGTAGTGAATTTCTCCAAATGTCTAGCGCATTTAGAGGGAAAAGGACAATAATCGGTTTTGACTAAGATAATTAAAAAACTATCAAAGGACAATCCAAAGTTCGCCGAGGATTGGTCACTTGTGAGTAGTTGGAAGTATAGTATTGGATGGACCATATCGACATTATTATGAATAGATAAGATTCTATTGAGAATGAGTTGTCATATGGTAAGTATGGAAAGGTTTCCATATTGTGAGTTGGATATTGAGAATCAATGTCTAGATTAGAAATTTTATGCAAAAGGATGTTCAAAGGAATGTACTTTGAGTGAGAGACATCACATCTAAGGAATTGTCTTGTAACAATCTCCGATAGAGGACTTTGTAATATCATTGGCAACAGTCATTGTGACTTTTGTGCTATGACATTACGAAAGGATCATTGCATAAAATGTTAGAATCTAACATATTCCATAAGTGGCAAGAATTTGATATTCTTTCACTTGTGAAAAGGATTGGGAGTTGTGAAATGAGTATGATTGGAAATGTGTTCATTTGATCTATTTCACAAAGTAAGAACCATAGGTAAACATTGTGTGCATGCTAAGAGCATGGGACAAGTGTAGTAATAATTCAAGTAAAAAGTTGATTACCCGAAACAACAAATAATGAGTAATCGATATGGTGATAAATAAAAGGTGTTTTACTTATGCTCAAAGGTTTGAGGCCATATGGGATTAGTATTATTCTTGTGTTTCACTTTGCATGTTTTGACTTCCTGAATAATTTAATTGGTTTAGAACAGTCAAATTATTCGAACGGGCCACAGTTGTTCATATGTTGGAAGTAGGTATGAATAAAGACTGTCATGAATTGGTGTGTGGATTTTCTAAAGAGTATTAGACATAAGCAAATGTTTGTTGCAACGCTCATGAGTGCTTATGAATATGATTTGAGCGTTGGATTAAACCCACACTCACTTGGATCACTCCATGATTTGTATCACGAGTGATTGGTGAGACGATAACATCTTATATTCTTGAAACCGAGATGTGTGAGTTGTATCTTGAAAATCGATTGCACATTGATAATATGTAAACGCACCAGTAACTTGGTGTCATAAAACATATTGTTGTGTGTGATTCGGTGAGTGAGTGCAAGCAAGCATTGAAACAAAGTTTATCCGTTCCTTTTATCCAAAGTAGGATAAAAGCGATATCTTTGGGCCCCTCGATGATTTAGTGATGACAAACGTAAATGCTCGGCCGGGCTAGGGCTAATTTGATTTGTTCAATTAGTCAGTCGTCATAAATCGGAAGTCGAGAAATAGTACAGAGAGAATGATTAGAAATCATGTCTCACGATATCTAGAATGGAGGAATATATGATCCCTTATCTAAAGGACATGCGTATCTGATAGGATCAAAGTTGACAACGGCTTTGGAAAGCTACGATTGCAGATCAGGATCTGAAGTCATATGCAGAATAGTTATTAGACTTATCCAAGTGGGAGACTGTTGGATTAGTGTCTAAGTCCATAACTATTTTGGTATGTACTTGACCCGATGGTGCATGGTCCTTTTGGGTTGCCTTCACCAAAGCAACTTGATAGGATGAATTATGGAGAGAAAGGATTAAATATGATTTATTAATATATTATGAGAATAATATATTAAAGGAGAAATCATATTGTTTAATTAATATTAGCCAAGAATTAATAAGAATTAAGTTTGTGACTAAAAGAGATTAATTAAATTTAAGGGACTGGAATTGTAATTATAAGATAATTGCAATTGGGCTATGGATTGCCTTATATTAAGGAGTGGACAAATTCTATGGGGAAACCCATTAGAAATCATCCAAGGCCTTTAAGGAAAGGAGTCCATGGGTTGCTTAGGGCTTAAGCATCCAAATTAGGGTTTCCTTGTTAGATAACCCTAATGGCCTCACTATATATAGAGCCCTTATGCCTCAAAAACGTGGACAAGCTTCTTTCTAGGGTTTCCACATGTTTTGGGAAGCCTCCTTCTCTTCTCTTCTTCATCCTCTTGCTCTTGGTGTTTGTGAACCATTAGATGAGTGACATTTGTGACTCTAAGCTTTCTAAAGTCAATACAAGGAGGATTTGAGATTGTTATTGCTACATAACAGTCAAGGTATGATCTAAACCCTAATTATATGTTATATTGATTATCATATGCTAGATCTAGGGTTTATAGTCTTGGATGAATTGCATGTACAATAGAGAAACCTAGATCCAAGCATTAGGGTTTGTATGAGCACATAGAATGTTCTTATGACTAAAACCCATCACTTTTGGGGTTCCTCTTCCAGTTTTGAGTTGTTTTTGACTGGGGAAGGTACTTAGAGAGATTTGAGATACGTGGAGAGATTTGGGAGTGATTTCACATACTTGGAGAGATTTGGGAGAGATTTCACATACTTGGAGAGATTTGGGAGAGATTCAATATACTCGGAGAGATTTCACATACTTGGAGAGATTTGGGAGATTTTACATATTTGGAGAGATTTACATTCTAACACTATATGGATCGTTAGGAACTCATATTGTACACTTTGGTGTGTTAGCACAAGTCTCACAATAGTCCTTGCTTACTTGAGGATGAAATTTCTTAGCCAAAAAGGCTAGTTGTGACAAAACCCAACTAAAGGGACAATATAGAAAACCCTAGCTAGATCTAATGAATAAGATGGAAAGATCAAGGATTTATACCTCCAAAAGATCTTCAAGGTGATCTAGATGCAAGTTCTTGGAACACAATGCCACTCCAAGCATTCTCACTAACTTTTTCTTTTCAAATAAGCTCCAAAATGGCCACCAACACACTTCTATGCTCCAAAATCACACACTCAAAGAAAAACTGAGGTAAATGGACGAAATTAGGCTTAATAGGAGGATTAAGGTTTAGTCCCAATGACTTAAGGGTGCTTAAATAGGTGTCAAGTCCGAAAATTAGGGTTTTGGTCCTTTATCGCGTACGCCCCGCATACATAATTTTCCTCCGCAATCCTTCCTCAATAGTACGCTAAGCGTACCCTTAGGTACACCCAACATACAAAAGGGACCATTTATGCCAACTAAGTCATTTAAAAGGGTTATAAAGATCTACTCCTTACTCAAGTTTCCAGTGAAGACCAAGCAAAACTTCATGGATTCCATCTTCCTTAATTAGGCTGCTGGTGGGGATGTGCCCCTTCTCCCTATTCTTCCACTTTACAACCGAAATTTTACATGATTTGGAGTGTTACAACTCTCCCCCACTTAAACTAGACTTCTTCATCGAATTCCTTAGACACAAATAGATCGGGGTAATGCTCCCGCATCTCATCATCCGGCTCCCATGTCCATTCGGAGCCTCTTCGGTGCTACCATTACACCTTCACCGGCTTCACATCCTTGTTACGAAGAACCTTAGCCTTCCTATCCAAAACCATAATGGGTCTTTCAATGTATTTCAAGCTCTCATCAACGTGAATGTTGTCAAATGAAATAACTGCAGCCTCGTTAGTGACACACTTCCGAAGCTGAGACACATGGAAGGTGTTGTGAATCTGGCTAAGCTTGTCCGGCAGATCCAAACGGTAAGCCACCTTTGCCCAACCAGGCAGAAACCTTGAATGAACCAATGTATCGGGGCCCTAACTTTCCCCTCTTCCGAAACCTGCTGAATCCTTTCCATGTTGACACTTTCAGTAAAACAAAGTCCTCTCGCTCTGGCCATCTGTCTGGGTTGGTAAGTCGTGCTAAGATGTAACTGAGTGCCCAGTTCCTCGTGGTACTTCCTCCAGAATCTTGAGGTAAATCGGACATCCCGGTCAGAGACCACCGACACTGGCACCCCATGCCTAACCACCACCTCTCGCACATAAATATTCGCTAATTTCTTAGCGGAGATGCTCTCGGAGATCGGAATAAAGTGAGCACTCTTTGTCAATCTATCCACAATGACCCATATGGCATCCACACCCCTCGTTGTCCTCAGTAACTTCGTGATGGAGTTCATGGTGATCTCTTCCCATTTCCACATAGTAATGGGTAACAACTGAACCTTGCCGTGAGGCCTCTGATGTTCGACCTTGACCTGCCTGTAGGTCAAGCACCGCTCCACGAAGCATACAATCTCCCGCTTCATGCAGGGCCACCAATAAGTCAACCTCAGATCCATATACATTTTTGTGGCCCCCTGGTGAATTGAGAACTTGGATCTGTGTGCCTCCTCCAGGATCTTCTGTCTCACACCCTTGATTACCGGTACCCACACCCGGCCACACTGTGTCAGAAGACCTCGACTATCCTGAACAAACACGGGAAACTGACCCCAAATATGATCTATCTTCCAGTTCTCTTTCTTCAAACCCTCCACTTGAGCCTCCTTGATCATATACAACAATGGAGAGATCAATGTCATCCTTAAAAAGACATCCCTAATCGGAGTACTTGCTGCATTATGGCTCAAAGCATCGGCCACCACATTGGCCTTTCCTGGGTGGTATAAGATCTCGCAATCATAATCTTTCAGTATATCCAACCACCTCCTCTGTCGCATGTTCGGGTTCTACTGATCCATAAAATTCTTCAAACTTTTGTGATCAGTGAAGACGGTGCACCGAACTCCATACAAATAGTGCCTCCAAATCTTAAGGGCAAACACCATTGCCCCTAATTCCATGTCGTGAGTAGGGTAACTCGTCTCGTGAGACTTCAACTGCCTCGAGGCGTACACGATCACATGCCCTTCTGCATCGGTACAACGCCTAACTTCATGATAGATGCATCATAGTACACCACTAAATCATCCAAACCATCGGGTAGTGCTAAAATTGGAGCCTCACATAACCTCTGTCTCAAGGTCTTAAAAGCCAATTGCTGATTCAGACCCCATCGAAATGTCACATTCTTCTTGGTAAAGCTGGTTAAAGGCACCACAATCTTGGAGAAATCCTAGATTAATCTCCGATAGTACCCTGCTAGACTCAAGAAACTGTTGGGTTTGGAGCACTATAACACTCCTATGGTGCACATGCAACCCTAAATGCTTTGGATCTATGTTTTCTCAGGGTAATGCTCCCACGTCTCATCATCCGGCTCCCATGTCCATTTGGAGCCTCTTCAGTGCTACCATTGCACCTTCACCGACTTCACATCCTTGTTACGAAGAACCTTAGCCTTCCTATCCAAAAACACAATGGGTCTTTCAATGTAGTTCAGGCTCTCATCAATGTGAATGTTGTCCAATGAAATAACTGCGGCCTCGTCAGTGACACACTTCCGAAGCTGAGACACATGGAAGGTGTTGTGAATCTGGCTAAGCTTCTCCGGAAAATCCAAACGATAAGCTACCTTGCCCAACCAGGCAGAAACCTTGAGTGAACCAATGTATCGGGGCCCTAACTTGCCCCTCTTCCGAAACTTGATGACTCCCTTCCATGTCGACACTTTTAGTAAAACAAAGTCCTCTCGCTCTGACAATCTGTCTGGGGTGGTAAGCCGTGCTGAAATGTAACTAAGTGCCCAGTTCCTCATGGAACTTCCTCCAAAATCTTGATGTAAATCGAACATCCCGGTCAGAGACCACCGACACTGGCACCCATGCCTAACCACTACTTCTCGCACATAAATATTCGCTAACTCCTTAGTGGAGATGCTCTCGGAGATCGGAATAAAGTGGGCACTCTTTGTCAATCTATCCACAATGACCCATATGGCACCCACACCCCTCGTTTTCCTCAGTAACTTTGTGATGAAGTTCATGGTGATCTCTTCCCATTTCCACATAGTAATGGGTAACAGCTGAACTGTAACATCCGGTTTCGAATTATCCATGATTAGGGTTCATGGGCCGCGATTTGGGGGATAGGAGGTCTCCGGTGGAGGCGAGTTGCTAAAAGCGTAGGGAATCTCATTACCTTTCCGTAGGTATGAGGATTTTTGATATTCGAGTCATTTCGAAGATGCTATGGAAGTTTGGGAGAATTGGCAAGATAAGTCCCTAAGTGAGGTTTTTGGCAGCGAAGTACACTGGGCGTACATATACGTACGCTTAGCATACATATACGCGCGTTTCTTAAGCAAGAGCCACCTAGTACGCTGGGCGTACCAGGGGAGGTACGCTGGGCATAATAGGCACAGAAGGAAACCCTAATTAAATGAAGTGCCCCTATATAAAGAAAGAGATGGTCTCATTTCTGGCCACCTTCCTCAGTTAATAAACCCTCTCAAACCCTAATATCCATTCTTGATCTTGTGAGTGGCCATGGTGAACTTGTTTGTGTTCTTATGGGATTTTAGGAGTTAAGAAGGAGCATGGAAGGGAGTGAAGTTGAAGAACCGGCTGTGTTTCTGAGCTTTCATGGGGCTAGAGCACCATTTGAAGGTATAAAGCTCCAAGCTTTCCCTCTCTTTTGTTTTGTGCATATTAGGGTCCATTTTAGGGTTTTTGGTCCCAAGCTTGAGGCTTTATGATTTGATGCACTCCAGAGCTGAATAACCTGTCCTTTTAAGTGTTTCTAGTGGTGGAGAACCATACAAATAAGGCCTTGATCGTGTGAATCTACCCATGCATGAGTTATGAGCATTTTGGGTTAAGAAAGTAAGAGTTTTTATGTGTTGTGACCTTATCAACCATGCAAAGGCTTAAAGTTGTTAACTTAATGGAGTAAGAGATGTTAGGAAGTCCATATCCAAGAGTTGAGCTAAGGTCTTAACGGGTTAAGACCTAGAAAATGGATTAAGCAAGTCTGAGGGTACGCGCCGCGTAATCTCAGTACGCCCCGCGTACTTGGTTGAGGTCCCCAATCAATTTCTTGAGTGTTTGGGTACGCTGAGCGTACCAGGGGGTACGCCCCGCATAACTCCTTTTGGGGGGTTTTGGGCTAAGCATTGTGTTGGGCCTTGAGTGTTGGGCCGGGAGTTGGACCTCATGTAATAGAGTCGTGGACTAGAGAAGTGTATGTATGTGCTTTGGGCCTTTGGTTTGGACTTGCCTTTTTGGTTGGGAATTGGGCCGTGTGAGGGCCCGTTTATTATTGGGCTTTGGTGGGCCCAATGGGCTTAGGGAATTAATGGACTATAAGGTGGTCTATCTTTAGACCCAATAAGTGAGAGGTTGGACTTAGCTCCTAATTGAGATTATTGTGGGTTTGGCACAGAGTTAGAGTCTAGTGCGTAGTAGCAGTGACTATAGGAGTTGTTCTTCATCCGAGGTGAGTCTTCTTACTATACTTTACCTAGAGTGATATGTGACAAAGTATTTTGTTTGCTGCTTATATGATGTGATACACTGCATTATTTCTATGTGCTTTATGCTATGTATGTTTCAGAGTTTACAGAGTTAGGACCGGAAGGTCCACAGAGTTAGGACCAGAGGGTCCACAAAGTTATGGGACTGGAGGGTCCCACTGAGACACATTGACCAGAGGGTCAAACAGAGTTATAGCCTCGAGTGGCTAATATGTGTTGTAGGTGGTATTTTGGGGAACTCACTAAGCTTCGTGCTTACCGTGTTATGTGTTATGTGTTTCAGGTTTTTTTCTTATCTGGATCGCAGGACGACACCGGTTTGATTGTACACACCAGAGAAAGAGTTAAGAGGATCCTGGATTAATAATGGAGTTGTGCTTTGTAACTAAATAAAAGAGATTTTTATAAGATATGTTATGAAGAGTATTGTAACATCCGGATTCTCAGGTATTATATTTTGTTCTTTTATTTTTGGGTATTGTGGGGAGACTCGGCGAGTTGGCGTCTAAACTCGCCGAGTATGGTCGCGAATTCGTGTGCGAGTTCACAGCTGGACTCGGCGAGTTCACGAGTGGACTCGGCGAGTCCACGCTGTTTAATGAAACCCTAATTTCCAGGGTTTGAGACCTATTTAAAGGCCCTTAGGGCCGTCATTTGCGGCCACCAACCCCCAGAGAGAAACACTAAGAGATATAGAGCGTTTGTGAGGAAGGAGAGGCCATTCTTGATCCTTTTGTGGGTGTTTTTGCAAGAAGGAAGTGACCAAGGCAAGAGGAGGCTGAAGGAGGTGCGATTTTGGTGGTTTTTGAGTTCATAGAGATTGTATTGAGGTATTATTCTCGGACCTTCTTCAGTTTTGGTGTTGATTCTTAGGGTTAGGGTTTTCTAACAAAGAGTTAAGAATTTGGTCCCTTCTCGAGTTTGTGTTCTGGATCTGGACCCAAAGACGTCAAGAGGCTTTAACCCTTGGAGCTTTATGAGTCATTTCGGGAGCCATGAGCTTGGGATGTCATTTTTACCATTTAGATGTTATATGAGTGCCAAGGTCCGAACTTTACATGATTATCATGCTTGGGGAGGCCAGATCTATGATTGTATGGAACAGATCTGACCTCAGGAGTTGTATAGAGTTTTTGCATGGCATGAACTCGCGAGTCCGAAGAACAGACTCGGCGAGTAGTATGAAGGTTGCCCGTTAATCACTCAGTGAGTGGACTTGCCGAGTTGGGGAATAACTCGGTGAGTCAGGGAGAGTCAGGGGAGTCTGAGTTCAAGTTGGAACTCACCGAGTTGTTCTTGAGACTCAGCGAGTTGAGTCGGGGTGGCCCCGCGATTCATGCCAGGTGGAACTCGTCGAGTCAGGGGAAGTACTCGACGTGACAAGAGAGGGACTAAGAGAGTCAGTGGACACGTGTAGACTCGCCGAGTCACCCTAGTGCACTCGACGAGTCAGGTCAAAGTTGGACTGTTGACCTTGTTGACTTTTAGGGTTGAGTACAGTTGTATTTATGAGAGTATTTACTTTATGTGATTAGGCGGAGGATAGATCACATTTCTACCGAGTCAGATACTTACTGAGACATCGAGGTGAGTCTTCTCATTATACGTTACCTAGAGTGGTATATTGTGTATACTAGAGGGTCTTATGTGTTATGAATGAGATTATGTGCTATGTGTTATATGTATGTTATATGATGTTATAGACCGGACCGAAGGGTCCAACGATATAGACCGGGCCGGAGGGCCCAACGAGTTATGACCGAACCGGAGGGTCCAACGAGTTACGGGACTAGAGGGTCCCGCTGAGACACATCGACCGGAAGGTCGTATTGTAGCCTCGAGTGGTGTATATGTTGTATGCAGTATTTTGGGGAACTCACTAAGCATTTATGCTTACAGTTGTTGTGTTATGTGTTTCAGGTACTAGTGATGAGTGCGGGAAGGCGCCGACATGATTCGTACACACACGCATTGGAGTTTATGTTTGAGATTCTGGGGAGATGTTTTGTGATGATAACATTTGATACAATGTGTTTTGACATTATTTTATGAGTGAATGAATGTTTTAAAAATGAAAAATTGTTTTGAAAATTTATGTAGTTACAAGTATGCATTTTAAAAATGAAAAATTGTTTTAAATTTTCACGGTGTTACATGAACCTTGCCGTGAGGCCTCTGATGTTCGACCTTGACCTTCCTGCAGGCCAAGCACCGCTCCACGAACCACGCAATCTCCCGCTTCATGCAGGGCCACCAGTAAGTCAACCGCATATCCATATACATCTTTGTGGCCCTCGGGTGAATAGAGAACTTGGATCTGTGTGCCTCCTCCAGGATCTTCTATCTCATACCCCAGATTACTGGTACCCACACCCGGCCACACTGTGTCAGAAGACCTCGACTATCCTGAACAAACAAGGGAAACTGACCCCGAATATGCTCTATCTTCCAGTTCTCTTTCTTCAAACCCTCCACTTGAGCCTCCTTGATCATATCCAACAATGGGGAGATCAATGTCATCCTCAAACAGACATCCCTGATCGGAGTACTTGCCGCCTTGCGGCTCAAAGCATCGGCCACCACATTGGCCTTTCCTGGGTGGTATAAGATCTCACAATCATAATCTTTCAGTATATCCAACCACATCCTTTGTCGCATGTTCTGGTTCTACTGATCCATCAAATACTTCAAACTTTTGTGATCAGTGAAGACGATGCACCGAACTCCATACAAATAGTGCCTCCAAATCTTAAGGGCAAACACCATTGCCCCTAATTCCATGTCATGAGTAGGGTAACTCATCTACTGAGGCTTCAACTGCCTCGAGGCGTACGCGATCACATGCCCTCTCTGCATCAGTACAATGCCTAAATCCGTGATATATGTATCACAGTACACCACTAAATCATCCAACCCATCGGGAAGTGCTAAAATCGGAGCCTCACATAACCTCTATCTCAAGGTATTAAAAGCCAACTATTGATTCAGGCCCCATCGAAATGTCACATTCTTCTTGGTAAAGGGGGTTAAAGGCACTGCAATCTTGGAGAAATCCTAGATGAATCTCCGATAGTACCTTGCTAGACTCAAGAAACTATTGGGTTTTGAGCACTATAACACTCCTATGGTGCACATGCAACCCTAAATGCTTTGGATCTATATTTTCTCAAATTATACATGCATTTTGTTTTTCCAACGCATTCTCCCTATCTAGCATACAATTAATGCTATATAATATAAATCTTTAGTTTGGATGCTTACCTCTTGAGCAGGGTAGAGTTCTTGACCTTTGAAAGCTTTAGCACCTCAAGTGTGATGCCTCTATTGGTTCACAAACACCAAAATGCAAAAGGAGGCTTGAGATAATAAGTTGGTTATCTCCAAGATATGGTGTAGCCGATTTTGGCTCTATATGGGCTCTATTTATAGTGTTGCACATGCTAGGGTTACAATTTGCAAACCTTAATAACCTATGACTTTCCACATTCTCATGCTCCATGGGTTTAACCTCCATGGACTATCCATGGATTAGTTTAGTCCACCTACATGATCATGGATCATTGGCCCACACTACAAGAATGATTGATTTACATAATCAACCCCCTATATTTAATTAGTCTCTTTTGATCACAAAATTAATTCCAAATTAATTCTTGATCAATACTAATTAAATAATATGGTTTCGTATTAATATATTATACTTGTAATATATTAATAAACCATAAACAACCTTATTCTCAAAATCTATCCTATCAAGTCGCATTGGTGAAGGCAACCCAAAAAGGACCATGCTACAATCGGGTCAAGTACATCTCAGTTATAGTTATGGGCTTAGACACCAAATACAACAAGCTACATATCTCTGATGCATTCTTCGACACTTCCCACCGCATCACTGCCTCAATCTTGGTTGGATCAACAAAAATACCATCTTGGTTGATGATGTGCCCCAAAACTGCACCTATCTCAACCAGAAATCACACTTTGATAACTTGGCATAAAGCCTTTCCGTCCTCAATGTCTCCAATACCTCCCTCAGATGCTGCTCGTGCTGCTTCTTGGTCTTAGAATATACCAAAATATCATCGATAAACACGATCACAGACCGATCCAACATCGGCCTTCACACCCTGTTCATGAGATCCATGAACGTTGTTGGGGCATTGGTGAGCCCGAATGGCATCACCACAAACTCATACTGCCCATACTGAGTCCTGAAATCTGTCTTCGGTATATGCTCATCCCGAATCCTCATCTGATGGTACCCCGACCGAAGATCGATCTTGGAAAACCAGGACGCACCCTACAATTGATCGAACAAATCATCGATCCTCGGAAGCGGATAACGGTTTTTCACCGTTATCTTGTTCAGATCTCGATAATCAATACACATCTTATGTGTCTCGTCCTTCTTTTTCACAAATAGGATTGGTGCTCCCCACGGGGAACTGCTCGAACGGATAAACCCTCGGTCTAGCAGCTCCTGAAGCTGCGTAGACAACTTTTGCATCTCGGGCGCAGCTAGACGGTACGGTGCATTGACTATCGGAGCGGCACCTGACACCAAATCAATGTGAAACTCCACTTGCCTCTCTGGAGGCACTCCAGGTAACTCCTTAGGAAAGACATCTCCATACTCCTGTACAACCGGTACACTGCCCAAATCTGTCGAGATCTCAACCCTCGTATCCAAGATATATGCCAGAAATCTTGAACAACCCTGCTGAAGAAGTCTCTTAGCCCTTGCAATTGAACAGAGGGTTGGCCCCTGCGAGGCCCTCTCTCCATGAATAACCAGTTCTCCCCCACTTAGGGTTCGAACCCTCACCAGCTGGCGCTCGCAATCAATCATGGCCCCATTGGCCCCCAACCATTCCATCCCAACGATCACCTTCAACCCTCACAACTTGGGCCCCGCCCCTGGTCTACTACTGATGAGCTATGGAACCCCGTCCACACTCCTGCTGTTAGTGAGATACGGGCCCCCACCCACACTCACTACTCTCGGGCCTCGCCTCTACTCTGCTAATATTGAGATATGGAACCCCATCCATACTCAACTAGTGGTGAGATACGGGACCTCGCCCACACTCACATCCCTAGGCACATACATGTATCACAAAGACAACAAGTATAATCTAACATGCACATATAAATCTTCCTCGGGCTTGCCCCGACATCAGACCCTAGTCCGGAACATACCACCACATAAACATACTTCGGGCTTACCCCGGCATCGGACCTTGGTCCGGAACCTATCGTATCGACACATGAAAGAATCACAAAGCCCTCTAGCATATTAACATTCCTCGGGCCTCGCCCGACATCAGATCGTGATCCGGAACATATAACATATAGTGCCCAGGGATAACCCCCGGGTCTTTCTACTATACACAAACATAATGGGCCAACATTGTGGCCTTAGACCCATGCACATAGCGAGGAGACTCACCTTGCACAACTAAAGTCCTGCTGATATCCCTCTGGCTGCTATCTTGCCATTCCCCGAACTGCTGATCCTTCAGCTCCCCGAGCTACCAATACCAAAATATCACTTAGACCGAATCAATAATCCTTCTTAGAGTAAAATGACCATTTTACCCCCTAGTCCAACTTGGTCCATATCTAAGGCCCAAACCATGATCTACAAAGGCCCAACACTAGGTAGGCTTCCCAAGCCCACTGGTGGCCCACTAATGGCCCAATTTGCTAAATTAGGCCCAATCCCTCTAATAGGCATTGCCTAAGCCCAAACATCTTCTTGGCCCACATTATCTGACTTCTAACGACCCACTAAGGCCCAAAGAACCATAATCCCTTGCATGGCCCAAACCGAGGCCCAAAATAGTCAAACCCATATCTGATGAGTATGTTGGGCGTACTCCTTTGTACGCTAAGCGTACAAGCTAAATGGTGTGTATGTTGGGCGTAACTGCATGTACACTCTTTATACTCCCCTGTTAAGTCACATTCCCATTAAGTGCTTAATACTTTACTCCAGAAGCTACAAACACAGATCCAAGTCCTTTTCAACGTCTTAAACCATAAAATCCTTCACTTGGTGGCTTGCAACCCACCAATAAAGCCCAAACTTGAAATGTGATAACTAACTTCCATGGAAATGGTCTTAACTCATGCATGAACCTATTAGGACATCCAAGATGGCAACTTTCTGCCTTAGGGACTCATTTAGAACTGAGAGTAGCAACTCCAAGTCCTAGAAATCGGATTGAACCACAAAGCTTCAACATGTGGACCAAAATGGTCCAAAAACTCAATCTAAGAGATCTAAGGAGACAATCACCATGTTTAGATCTTTATACCTTGAAATGGTTAGAAATGAAGCAACAATCCCAGATCTGCAACCTCTCCTTTGAACCACCACCTTTCCTTGCTCCTTTCTTGTTTGGAAAATGGATCCACAACACCAAGATGCTTCTCTAGTGACCTTCTAAGCTCCAAGAACACTTAAATGTGGATTAGGGTTTTGTAGTAGCTCCTTTAGGGTGGAAATGGAGGCTGGCTTTTGAGACATAAGGTTTTTTATATAGGGCTCAACCTTAAAATTAGGGTTTGGGAACTCTGAGCGTACGCTGAGCGTACTTCTCGTATGTTGGATGTACGCCCCTCCGCACCCATGACCATTCTCCTTTATACGCTGGGCGTAGCCCAGCTTACGTTGGGCGTACACTTACGTCTACCACCTTGCATGCATGGTCCTTTATTGCCATCTTTCTTCATTAAGGACCAATATTGCCAATAACTTCAAAGTGTTATAACTCCTTCATTCTAAGTCTGTTTCCGACGAACTTTATACCCACGAAAAGGTGGCGAGAAGCCCTATGCTTCTAACTACCCACCCAAGCCTTAAATCCTTTCGAATAAAACCCGAGACCCATAAAAGACCGAATCGCTTATACCCTGGGCTTTAGAAACCACAACCAAATTACTTTTCAAAATGGGGTGTTACAAAATGGCTGTTTCTCAAGGGAAAAAAATGGAGGTTTCAAGAAGTTGCAAAAACATGATTTTTTTGGAAAAGTCATAAATCAATAAATCATTTTTGAGTCATTTTACATATAAAAGATAGCTAAAAACTTTTTAACTTACTGACTTTTCCAACTACAAAAGTTAATCTAAACTTTTGTGTGTGTGTGTATATATATATATATATATATATATATATATATATATATGCATATTACATGTTGAAGATATAATGAATATTAATTACATCTTCAGCATTTAATATGCATTAATTACTTTCTTAAAATAACTAAAATGATTGGTCCAGAATCAGTCATACATGCACACAATAGATAGTGAAAACATTTGAACCTAACTCTCTCTCTCTCTCTCTCTCTCTGTATATATATATATATATATATATATATATAAAGTCACAAGTAAATAAGTTCTTTGTCAAAAGTCATTTTAAACTTTAAAAATAATCACAAATAACCCCATATATTTCATGATTTATCTTAAAAGTCATTGCATATTTTGTATGAAATATTACATTGTGCAATTTAAGGGTTATTCAGGTCGGAATCAGACCGAACCTAAATAAACCGAAAACCAAATAAGTCTATTTGGAGGAACCAAAAACTGGAGCGATTAAACTAATATGGGTCCGGTTCGGTTCGGATATTAATCGGTCCAGTTCAGTTGTTACCCAAATAAACAGAATAACATTTACAATATAATTAAGGGCCGAATAGTACTGAAAATAACCAAATAACCTGAATAAACTGAATAACATAAACAATAATCAAAGGAAGTCAAAATATTTAAATTCAAATGTGGATGGAATGATTCAACCATAGCTCTACAAATACTGAATTCTCTTAGGGGGACAAAACATTTTGAACATATGTAGGATCTATTACAAAAAAGTAAATGTTAGTTAAAAAAACAGCTTTAATACCCCATGTTTAGTGTAACATCTCAAAAATCACAACCAATTTAAACTTTTCAAATCAACCCATATACTAATAAAAATGTTTACAAAAGCCTTCGTTTCAAAACATTGTACAAAACAGAGTCTCCCAAGATCAACAACATAAAATCAGGATGTGTACGGTCACGCATTCACCTTCCCACGATCCTTGGAATTACCTGAAACCATAACCAAAAACTATAAGCCAACGCTTAGTGAGTTTTCCCCTTAAGTACCACCACACAATACATATATCATATATAAACAAGCAAGTTGTGTCCAATCAGTCCTCAGACCGAATACCCCCGGGTCCACAACCATCGGTCTGGATTACCCTTGGCCCAATTAGTCATCAGACTAAATTGACCGAAATTCTATGAAAGTCAGAGAGCACATCCTAACCAAAGCGACAATCTCAGTGCAAAAGGCGTTCAACCTCTCATCAAGAATCTCCAGAATGCCCTCCTTGACCAAGCCAAAAATCACAGGAGTCTGCTCAAGGATATTGCGTGTAATCTCAGACGAGATGAACTCCCTCGTCTGGTCATCAAGCTGCCCGACTCCAGACCTTGAGCCTGAACCCTCCCTAGGACCGGAACTGCCTACTGGCCTGCCTCGCAATACCAACATACTAAAAATAGACCACATAAACCATCATAATACACATCAAATATACACATCGGGGAAATCACAACTTTGCAAGCTCCCTGGCTTCATTGCAGCCCTCCTTGAATCGAGCACGGATCATCTGCTTCCAGTAGTACGAGCCTACGCTACCTTCCACATCTATCCACACTTTCCCTAAGGAGTGCCTTCACTTAGCCAAGTTACTTTATATCCAACAATCTCCTCACAAATAAGGCTCCCAAGACTAAATCTCATCCTAGGTTTTCCTAGGGCAAACTCCACACCACTCCCCGCCATCAACTGCAAAAGGGAGCTCTCGCTAACTTCCTCTAACTACTCCACGAATACAGCTACATATTACCAAAAACTAGATAAGTATTCGAATGAAAGGTCTCACACTACAATGGTTGGACTCAAGCAAGTGCTGCACAATAGAGTTAAAACCTAACCCTCTAAAATTATTTTGTTCCCATAATATGTAACTTAACATATCCGTTTACCAGTTAGCTGAAATTAGTTAGAAATCCTAAAAGCACAAAGCAAACAACATTCGAGCATCAAGTAATCATAACCAAGAATAACCTAATCAGGCCATCCTATTATCGACTGATTAGTACTAGCATGTAAATCTATAAGCTCATATAGCAGGAAAACAAAGGCATCTCTCCTGGATCCTCATGACCAGGCTTGACCCGATACATGGGCGAGATGGGCTAAGGCCCAAGACATCAAAAAATATGGGGAATCATCTTAGTCAAATAATTAACTGATACATATGTTTTGGCCCAAAAAAATTAGTCTGGTACTCTTTTCCGGCAACGACGCCAAAACTTGATGGGATGTCAAGCCCACCAAGCAAATTACACCCTTTGATTGCTAAATAAACGTAATATAATGGTAAAAAGGGGTATCGATCCTCGGGGAAATGGTTGTATTCAATCACCAGTGCAATCTAATAGAACTAATGAAATTTAAACTAACTAACTACAATTAAACTAAAAGGGGGGGGGGGGTTGTTTGATTACTTGAAAACTAAAATAATTGAATAACTAAAAACCATTCAATTAAGCAAGTTGATGAGATGCTCAAAGGTTGGAAATAATTGGTTAACTAAGGCAATTCAACACAATGAACATTTGTGTGTTTATCATTAGGATCTAATACAAAGCTTATCCTTCATCCCAAATTGGTTATAGCAATCATGAAGCATGATATGCCAAGATTCCTCATAGGTAGTATGGAGGTTGGGGAAGCCCACAACACACCTTCTTAATCAAGATCAAGGGTCAATTGAAGCAATCAATCCCAAGAAATCAATTAGCCTTAAGAATGAAGGAATCCCCAATTCCTAGAGGATGTCAAATGCTTACACATCCATAAAGGAGATATGATTCATAAGCTAGAGATGATTTCTACCATCATAAAGCCTTTGTTCTAGATAAATTCAATGATCCAATGCAAAATCAATGAAATAAATCAACCATTGCTCAATCAAATACTAAGCTCATGATCAAAGCATCAAATAAGCATAAGAATTGCAAACTAGAATCATAAACATGGAATAAATTGATAATCAACATAAATCCTTCAAAACTCACAAGCATTCATTGGTTTTCAGCCAAAGTCAACCAAATAAGAGTATTAGCCACTCATGGCAACAAAGTAACAAGAACAATAATCTAATTGCATAAAGAAACTACCTAAGATTTGGAAAGATGAAAGGAAATGATTTCTAGCTCCCAAAATCGCCTCTTGCAGGTCTCCAATGGTGGAAAAAAACGTGAATCAGCCTCTAGATCTGATCCCCAAAGGTTATGGCAAGCCAAATGACCAAAATGCCCAAACTGGGCAGTTGCGCGGGTACCCGCGCGACGAAAATTTCACCCGCGCAAATGTTGTTGTAATGCTATTGGTCCACCAAGCCACTCCACCCTTCCACTACCAAGGATTCCTTTGGTCCCCCCTCCCTTGTCCATGTAATTTGAAATGCATCAATCATCATTTAGCCACCAAATGGATGCTCCAAGCCCAAAATTAAAAATTTATGATCCATCTTCACAAGCCCAAATAATCCAAGCCAATAACTTTCAAAGCCCAATTCTTCTTCTTTGATTCCGCCAAGCCCAATAATGCCTCGGGAGCCCACTAAGCCCGTCTCCAATCGACCCGCAACCGCAACAAGCACCGAAAAACCTACAAAATATCTCATGCAACATAACAAGCACCCGGTATGATCCATACTAAAGAAAAATAAATAAATTACAATGCATTAATGATAAAAAGATCTAAAAATCTAAAATAAACTAATAAAAATAAGGAAATAAAATAAGCTATCAGTGGGGGAAAGCTATAATATGTATGTATGATTGGTTGATTGTCAATCGACACCTAGAAATCTGGAAGCTGTAGAAGATCGATGAGTATCATCATCAATTTGTGGCTTTTAAGGATTTGGATATTCCAATTTCCCTTCTCTGATTTGGTGATTCATTGACGTTTGAGGTATACCATTTTCCGTTTTGTTGATTCTTTTCTCCTATTCTCGTTATCTGATCACTATTCTGATTTAGTGAATCCTATTTTCCGATTTGTATGATTAGTACATTTGTAGTTCGAATTTGTATTGTTGAAGACTAGGTCGAAGCCTTCAGTTCAAATTTTTGTATTTGAGAGAGTTCCAGAATGCAGTTTGAAGACTTCTTATTTGGTAATTCCTAAATCTCTGTTCTGATTCCGTTTTGAGGTGTATTCTATAATAATCAATTAACTTCTGAATTTTTGTTTTATGATTATTCTGATTTCTTATTAGAAGGAAGAAGTAGGTATAAATTTTCCATTGTTGCTATTTTACATAATTTTTTCAAAAATGATTCATATTTCCGATTAACTATTCTTTTTCTCATTTTCCAGATCAGTTGACGTCTTGAAAATAAAAACAAAAACAAAAACAAAAACTTTGGTTCTCTCGTTTAGGTCTTTCACTTTTCTGTTTTCTAATCACTTTTGTTTTTGTTGTCATTTGTTTTTAATTATAGAAAACGCATCTGTTGTTGGTTTTTTTTTCTCTTTGGCTTTGATTCTTGACAAACTAATTTGCCAATCAGATGAAGAATTTTCCCAGTTGCCCTTTGGCTTGGCAACTTTGGCTTGAAGACTTGGTAAAACATAACTCATAAATCATAAATTCTTATTTTTATTGTAGTAAACTAGTAACTTAGTTTTTCTTTATTCATTTTTATGATTTTGTAGTTTTGTTAATTTAATTAAGTAATGACTAATTGATTCTAATATCATTTTTGTTTCTAAAATATGCATGTTTGTTTGCTTTGGAATTTTTGTGTGGGAAATAATGATGATTTTTTTAATTGCTAATTCATTTAGTGTGTTAATGGACTCTCTAAGACAGTGTTTTTGCTTGAAGAACGAATACAAATACAATTTTAATTATAATTTTTAACTTTTAGTTTGTATGTACCTCAAAAGATATCAAATTATTCTTAATTGTTTTATGGTTGCATTTTGATTCAACCACTAGGCGCTATATCATTTATTATTTATTTATTTATATATTTTAATATTTTCAGCCTTGACCAATACACATTGAAGGCTATGGAAAGAATAGTAGTAATAAAACTATATAAAATGGTTAACATTCAATTTCTAGTTTTAATATATTTTTTAACTAGAAAAGATTCTCCGGCGTTGCCGGGGTCGGAATGTATTGTTTTGTAAAATAAAGTAGCATGTTGAATTGCATTGAGATAATCTTGTAAAGGAAGATAAACAATGTCATCTAATTACATAAGTAAAGAAATCTAAATCATTATTTCTTGCAATAAATAAGGAAAATAAAGAAATGGTCTCACAAATTGAACTTTATTGTCATGTATGGCAGCGGCCGGAAAACCAATCCGGAAAATATAAACCGTTGTTTTTTGTCCGTTAATGTGAGGGTAATTTGGTCTTTAAGGTAGTAGGGACTGAATTTGTGACGAAGGGTAAACCATATGGACCATTTATGTAATTTTGGCGATGGTGGTGGTGGTGGTGATGGCAGCTGGTGGGTGGCTCTATGGTATTGGATGAGTATTTTCTAATAAATAAAACATTATTTTCAAACCAAAAAGAGAAATATAAATTAATAAAAAAAATAGGATTAGGAGTAAAAGAGTGATTTCGGTTTCCATCGTTGTCCTCAATGTGTTAAATCTGGTAAACCACAAGGACCAATCGTGTAATTTTGTTTAATAATAATAATAATAATAATAATAATAATAATAATAATAATAATGAGGGATCATTTCTGCCAAAAGAGTAAATATTAATAATATGTAACAAACGGCGAGGGTTATGAAAAATTCAAACGAAAGTGAAAAGGTTGTTTGTGAATAAAAGCATAAAGGTGAAGGGTGTAAGTAGTTTTTTAATAAGTTGGAGGACCAAAAGTGACAAAAAAAATTGACAAAAAAATGAGCAAACATACATAACCTTAGGGACCAATCTTGTCAAATACTTAAGAAGTTTATTATTCCTAACTTTCATATCTTTAATATATATATATATATATATATATATATATATATATATATATATATATATATATATAGGAGTTAAATAAAATATGTATGGATATGAGTTTTTAAATAAAAATATCATTAATTGCGTTTTGATAAGTTTATGGTTTCGGTTTTAACATAGGGGCATTGTTAAGCCTTTTTGTCCAAAGTAACAAAAACCTATAGACCGACCTTGCTCAAGACCAGCCCTGACTATGACTGTTCGAAGTTGTATTAAAAAGACGTTATTCAATTAACATGGATTGAATAATCCGAGAATCGAATAAGCTTAAAACACATATTCAAGAACCGATCCTAATAGCTTATTTGATTCTAATTCGCTTTGGTGTCGGTTCGGGTTTTTTTGTCCGAACGCTACTCCCTAGTCCTGCAATTAGTCCAAAATTATACACTCGTTCACATGGCACCTATCCTCCTTCACAACATTTAGCTGCCAGCTACAGTGTTTGTCTTCTCCGATCTCTTGGTAAGTCCTATTTTCTTTTTTCTGGTTCAGGACACCTCCGATAAGCACATGATTTTTTTCCTGGAATCGATAAAACACATGAATTTCTTGTTATTTCTAGTTTGATCTGATTCCATAAGCAGATGATTTTTTTTATTCTGGAATCGATAAAGCACGTGAATTTCTTATTTGAAATAAGGCAGTTTTGTGTTAATCTGCTTTAGTGTTAAACTCTAGAGCTAAGACAGTTTATAGCTTTTTCTGAATTACATCTTGTTTGATATCTGGTTTGGGCATTTGGCAATAACGAAACAACCAACAATGTTTCGTAACTTAGGAAGGTGTGTTTTCTCAGGTACCCGTCGACTCTGCTACATGAATTATCGATCTCCGTGTTCTCCGCCGGACTGGTAAGCAAGATGTAGTCGTCGCCGATGACCTTTTGCCGACCATTGGTTCTCCCTTCTAACTACAGTCAATAGCTTCTTCATTCGATGTCAATTCCTTTTGTCTCTCGATCCCTCTCATCGTCATTCCGATCCAAAAATCCTAGTTTTTCCTTCGCAACGCGTGCAGTTACAAATCCATTGGAGAAGTATTGGACGCATTTACAGAGTAACGATCGAAACATCGAAAAAGCCCTAACAAGAATTGGAGCAAAATTGGATTCTTCATGGTTGAAGGAGTTGATAACGAAATGCGGTTCTACCAGTAAACATCCTACTTCATGTCTTAGATTCTTCATCTGTGTTGGGATTCAACGTGAGTATAGATAAAACTCATACATGTATAACATTGCTTGTAAATCATTCAAGATTAATCGAAATCCTAATGTGATTAAGGATGTTTAGGAGGATGTTGGGTGGTGGGTTGATGGCCTAATAATCCAACTGACAATTAAGACTGAAAAACTCCTACTAATAAGTTGTTCGCTTGTTTAATTTGTATACAATTTGAGTGTACTGTGTTATTAAATATTAAGATGACTGATGACAATATTTGAGGTTCAAGTGTGATAATTATGTTTTGATGACAAATGGAAGGTACTTAAGCTGCAAAATAACTTAATGAAATAATATAAAGTATTAAGAAATGTTAAACTTTTTAAAAAGGCCTTTCAAGAGTTATAATAATTTATATCAATGTCATCAAAAGCAACTTCCACTACTACAATATTTGTAATAAGGTGTAAGTGTGTATGTGTATGTTGTTGGAAATTTAGTAAAAATATTTATATTTTTTACTAACTTTGGACATATATAAATATATACATATGTTGTATATATAACGAACTCTAAGTGGGTTTGTGTTCTTCTCTATGAGGACTTCGAAACGATATATTATATGTCCAAAATAGAGTATAAGTGAATGAGATATCGATACTCAAAGATGGGTATTTGAGAATAAGTTTAGCAAAAGAGAGGAATGTGGGAATGAGTTCCAAATTGGTAGAGAGACCAAACTCAACAAGGTTTATAAGCTTCATTGCATGGAAAGCTTACAAGCTTGTGTCTATGGTTATGCTACAATTCCTACCCGCGCGCAGGGGGGGGTGCAAATCTTTTTATGTAGACAAAAAACACCGAACTCGTGCGATTCTTTCAGGCAAGTGGTGATATCCGGCAGTACACAATATTGTTTAGGTTGTTGTACCCTGGGAACGGACGGCGAATCTGTTTAAGGGAATCGAGTCCAACTCGAGCCTCAGCCACATCTAATAATTTCTTTACAGGAAGCTTTCAAGGACGAAAACGAAGACACTAAACTAACATATGTGTATGTATAGAATTAACTAGTTAAGTAAATTCACAGATAAAGTTATCGTTTGATTTCGGGCTTGGACTGGTTTTCTATCACTGTTGTAGACAATCTCATAGGGGTATAATGATGTTTCATGGATAAGTGGGAAAATGACAAACAAAGATGGAAAGAATCCCAACACCAAAACTTTTGATATGTCAAGACTTTTGATTCTGATTTTATATGTATGGAAAGCTCTCGACTAGATAGTCTAGAGCTCCTAACAATTTAGCTGTTGAGACCTCTAATTTTCAGTTCAGGGCAATTATCGATGAATTTGCAAGTGATTTCCGAAAATCACATCACTAAATAGTTATCTAATTTCAGTAAATTAGCATGACTTAAAATTTTCTAAAAATTGGTCATACTTGCATACCAAATTTTGATTCATCTTAGATAAATGATCATTTATAAGCCTTCAAGGAATATTGAATATAATAAACTTTCTCCACTTTTGATTTTCTTGAATACTTGTCTTTTATTTCAAACGACGATACCAAATGACAGGGAAAGTTACAAAAAAAATGATCAAACTTGACTAAAACAAACAAGAGCAATCTTTGTTCTTCGTATTTTTTTTTTCTCATATTCTTCTATAAACTTTTATAAATCTCTACACATAACTAAATATTTCAAAAGATAACTATCTTATTTATAATCGTCTAACCCTAATCAGAATCCTAAACTTATAAGAAAATATTGACAAAATAAAATAAATAAATAAACTCTAAAACAAAAGAAAACTCTAAAATTTGTTCCAAAAGTCGTGGCTTCAAAATAACCCATATATAGCCTAAATAAACACAAAGGACCATAGATTTTGACCACTTGTCAAACCAATAGGCTCACACTGTGGAATTGTTGTGCTATGTTGGCCATACTCGTGTGTATCAATGTAGCTACGAAAAAGGGTTTTTTATACATGAGGTTTTATGGTCCACTCTGATAACGTCATGTTACTGATAGACCATTTTGAAAGAACTAATCCATTGGGCTCCCTGTTTAGTACATTTTTTTCAGTTCTATTTTATCGATTTGCTCAGGTTCACATTAATTACCTACATAATTAATTCTAATTAGACTTCGTACTCATATTAAGAATATATGATAAAAAAAAATGTGTTGATGCTTTTGGTGTCACTTGTCACTTTCATATAGTTGAAATTTATATTAGTTTCAGAAGGGATCAAAGCTATGATCTAATTCAAGCTTCATGATGTAGAGTACCTACTTGTATAATGCAAATTTGATCTCTAACACCGCGAAATAGAGGGGCAATGCCCCTTGTGGTGGTCCCTACTAACCAATCAACTAGCAAGGTCAACGGGAAGTAGCACATTAATAGAAAAAGAAATTAACCGATACATATGTTTTGGCCCAAAAAAAAATTAGTCTGGTACTCTTTTCCAGCGTAAGGCTTGGGAGTTGGTGCGGGAAAACTCAAAATAATTGGGTGGGGGAAAGCTATAATCTGTATGTATGATTGGTTGATTGTCAATCGACACCTAGAAATCTGGAAACTGTAGAAGATCGATGAGTGTCATCATCAATTTGTGGCTTTTAAGGATTTGGATATTCCAATTTCCCTTCTCTGATTTGGTGATTCATTGACGTTTGAGGTATACCATTTTCCGTTTTATTGATTCTTTTCTCCGATTCTCCTTATCTGATCACTATTCCGATTTAGTGAATCCTATTTTCCGATTTGTATGATTAGTACATTTGTAGTTTGAATTTGTATTGTTGAAGACTAGGTCGAAGCCTTCAATTCAAATTTCTGTATTTGAGAGAGTTCCAAAATGCAGTTTGAAGACTTCTTATTTGGTAATTCCTAAATCTCTGTTCTGATTCCGTTTTGAGGTGTATTCTATAATAATCAATTGAACTTCTGAATTTTTGTTTTATGATTATTCTGATTTCTGATTAGAAGGAAGAAGTAGGTATAAATTTTCCATTGTTGCTATTTTACATAATTTTTTCAAAAATGATTCATATTTCTGGTTAACTATTCTTTTTCTCATTTTCCAGATCAGTTGACGTCTTGAAAATAAAAACAAAAACAAAAACGTTGGTTCTCTCATTTAGGTCTTACACTTTTCTGTTTTCTAATCACTTTTGTTTTTGTTGCCATTTGTTTTTAATTATAGAAAACGCATCTGTTGTTGGTTTTTTTTCTCTTTGGCTTTGATTCTTGACAGACTAATTTGCCAAGCAGATGAAGAATTTTCCCAGTTGCCCTTTGGCTTGAAGACTTGGTAAAACATAACTCATAAATCGTAAATTCTTATTTTTATTGTAGTAAACTAGTAACTTAGTTTTTCTTTATTCATTTTTATGATTTTGTAGTTTTGTTAATTTAATTAAGTAATGACTAATTGATTCTAATATCATTTTTGTTTCTAAAATATGCATGTTTGTTTGATTTGGAAATTTTGTGTGGGAAATAATGGTGATTTTTTTAATTGTTAATTCATTTAGTTTGTTAATGGACTCTCAAGAGTTAAGACTTTGTTTTTGCTTGAAGAACGAATACAAATACAATTTTAGTTATAATTTTTAACTTTTACACCTAGTTCCCGAGTTTAACAAAAGAAAAGAAGAGAAAAGAAAAGAAAGTCATGAGAGAAAAGAAGAGAAAGGAAAGGAAAACAAAATTTTCTTTCATGTTCCCGAGTTGGAGAGAAGTGGAAGGAAAGTGAATCATTTTGTTCTTTCTTTCCAAATCCCCCCAAATCGGAAGGAAAGTTAGGAGGGAAAGTGATCCTCCCATTTCCCTCCACTTCCTTCCACTTCCCTCCTTTAATGAAACTCAGGAACACCAATTTCTTTTATTTTCTTCTCATTTCTACTCGTTTCCTTTCCTTTCTCTCGTTAAGTTGAACTCGGGAACGGGGTGTTAGTTTGCATGGACCTCAAAAGATATCAAAGTATTCTTAACTATGTGTGAGACCCGTATGTTATACGTGTTTGATAAAATAAAAAATTAAATATGAAAGTTTAAACAAAAATTTATTTGAATTTGAAATTTAAAAGGAAATATATTAAATACTATATAATATAAGTACTAATATTGTAATTTGTTGGTTATTTTCAATTAAGACAATTATTAATTGATATGTAAATATGATCTTTTAATTAATAAAAGATAAAAAAAATGAGAAAATGATAAATGGAAAAACCATTTATTTAAAAATACCAAAATATGACATGTGTCCAAGTTAATGAGAGAGTGACATGTGACAAAATTATTTTCATTTATTAATGATGATGATGATTGTTTTATCGTTGCATTTTGATTCAACCACTAGGCGATATATCAATTATATATATATATATATATATATATATATATATATATATATATATATATATATATATATATATATATATATATATATATATTTTCAGCCTTGACCAATACACATTGAAGACTGTGGAACGAATAGTAGTAATAAAACGGTGAACATTCAATTTCTAGTTTTAATATAATTTTTAATTTATATGGATAAGAGTTAAATAAAATATGTATGGACATGAGTTTCTAAATAAAAATATCATTAGTTGCGTTTTGATAAGTTTATGGTTTCGGTTTAGACATAAGTGCATTGTTAAGCCTTTTTGCCTAAAATAACAAAAACCTATGGACCGACCCTGCTCAAAACCAGCCTGTTCGAAGTTGTCTTAAAAAGACGTTATTCAGTTAACATGGATTGAATTATCCAAGAATCGAATAAGCTTAAAACACATATTCAAGAACCGATCCTAATAGCTTATTTGATTCTAATTCGCTTTGGTGTCGGTTCGGGTTTTTTTGTCCGAACGCTACTCCCTAGTCCTGCAATTAGTCCAAAATTATACACTCGTTCACATGGCACCTATCCTCCTTCACAACATTTAGCTGCCAGCTACAGTGTTTGTCTTCTCCGATCTCCTGGTAAGTCCTATTTTCTTTTTTCTGGTTCAGGACACCTCCGATAAGCACATGATTTTTTTTCCTGGAATCGATAAAACACATGAATTTCTTGTTATTTCTAGTTTGATCTGATTCCATAAGCAGATGATTTTTTTTATTCTGGAATCGATAAAGCACGTGCATTTCTTATTTGAAATAAGGCAGTTTTGTGTTAATCTGCTTTAGTGTTAAACTCTAGAGCTAAGACAGTTTATAGCTTTTTCTGAATTACATCTTGTTTGATATCTGGTTTGGGCATTTGGCAATAACGAAACAACCAACAATGTTTCGTAACTTAGGAAGGTGTGTTTTCTCAGGTACCCGTCGACTCTGCTACATGAATTATCAATCTTCGTGTTCTCCGTCGGACTGGTAAGCAAGATGTAGTCGTCGCCGATGACCTTTTGCCGACCATTGGTTCTCCCTTCTAACTACAGTCAATAGCTTCTTCATTCGATGTCAATTCCTTTTGTCTCTCGATCCCTCTCATCGTCATTCCGATCCAAAAATCCTAGTTTTTCCTTCGCAACGCGTGCAGTTACAAATCCATTGGAGAAGTATTGGACGCATTTACAGAGTAACGATCGAAACATCGAAAAAGCCCAAACAAGAATTGGAGCAAAATTGGATTCTTCATGGTTGAAGGAGTTGATAACGAAATGCGGTTCTACCAGTAAACATCCTACTTCATGTCTTAGATTCTTCATCTGTGTTGGGATTCAACGTGAGTATAGATAAAACTCATACATGTATAACATTGCTTGTAAATCATTCAAGATTAATCGAAATCCTAATGTGATTAAGGATGTTTAGGAGGATGTTGGGTGGTGGGTTGATGGCCTAATAATCCAACTGACAATTAAGACTGAAAAACTCCTACTAATAAGCTGTTCGCTTGTTTAATTTGTATACAATTTGAGTGTACTGTGTTATTAAATATTAAGATGACTGATGACAATATTTGAGGTTCAACTGTGATAATTCTGTTTTGATGACAAATGGAAGGTACTTAAGCTGCAAAATAACTTAATGAAATAATATAAAGTATTAAGAAATGTTAAACTTTTTAAAATGGCCTTTCAAGAGCTATAATAATTTATATCAATGTCATCAAAAGCAACTTCCACTACTACAATATTTGTAATAAGGTGTAAGTGTGTATGTGTATATTGTTGGAAATTTAGTAAAAATATTTATATTTTTTATTAACTTTGGACATATATAAATATATTATATATGTTGTATATATAACGAACTTGTGTTCTCCTCCATGAGGACTTCGAAACGATATATTATATGTCCAAAATAGAGTATAAGTGAATGAGATATCGATACTCAAAGATGGGTATTTGAGAATAAGTTTAGCAAAAGAGAGGAATGTGGGAATGAGTCCCATATTGGTAGAGAGACCAAACTCAATAAGGTTTATAAGCTTCATTGCATGGAAAGCTTACAAGCTTGTGTCTATGGTTATGCTACAATTCCTACCCGCGCGCAGGGGGGGTGCAAATCTTGGTTCTGTAGACAAAAAACACCGAACTCCTGCGATTCTTTTAGGCGAAACCCACCTCAAACATCGTTTGCGTCTAATCTTTTCAAGGACCAAAACTCTTAGCTGTGGAGACCTCTAATGGGCAATTATCGATCAATTTGCAAGTGATTTCCGAAAATCACATCACTAAATAGTTATCTAATCTCAGTAAACTGCATACCAAATTTTGATTCATCTTAGATAAAGGATCATTTATAAGCCTTCAAGGAATATTGAATATAATAAACTTTCTCCACTTTTGAAATGACAGGGAAAGTTACAAAAAACAATGATCAAACTTGACTAAAACAAACAAGAGCAATCTTTGTTCTTCGTATTTTTTTTTCTCATATTCTTCTATAAACTTTTATAAATCTCTACACATAACTAAATATTTCAAAAGATAACTATCTTATTTATAATCGTCTAACCCTAATCAGAATCCTAAACTTATAAGAAAATATTGACAAAATAAAATAAATAAACTCTAAAACAAAAGAAAACTCTAAAATTTGTTTCAAAAGTCGTGGCTTCAAAATAACCCATATATAACCTAAATAAACACAAAGGACCATAGATTTTGACCACTTGTCAAACCAATAGGCTCGCACTGTGGAATTGTTGTGCTATGTTGGCCATACTCGTGTGTATCAATGTAGCTACGAAAAAGGGTTTTTCATACATGAGGTTTTATGGTTCACTCTGATAACATCATGTTACTGATAGACCATTTTGAAAGAATGAGGTTTTATGGTTCACTCTGATAACGTCATGTTACTGATAGACCATTTTGCAAGAACTAATCCATTGGGCTCCCTGTTTAGTACATTTTTTTTCGGTTCCATTTTATCGATTTGCTCAGGTTTCACATTAATTACCTACATAATTAATTCTAATTAGACTTCGTACTCATATTAATAATAGATGATAGAAAAAAATGTGTTGATGCTTTTGGTGTCACTTGTCACTTTCATATAGTTGAAATTTATATTAGTTTCAGAAGGGATCAAAGCTATGATCTAATTCAAGCTTCATGATGTAGAGTACATACTTGTATAATGCAAATTTGATCTCTAACACCGCCAAATAGAGGGGCAATGCCCCTTGTGGTGGTCCCTACTAACCAATCAACTAGCAAGGTCAACGGGAAGTAGCACATTAATGTAACTGCAAATACATTTATCCATTTTATGAATTTCACTAGTATAAATAGGGGATATACTCCATGTTTTTGGAGCTAACAAGTTTATAACAACTCTTACTATGATATAGTTTTTTACTTTCATTCTTCTGCCTAAAAATAAAAATGTTATGCTACTAACAATTTATCATGCGAAAATATTTCAATATGAGGCATAAAATATAAATAGTTTTCAAGGAAAATGAAAACACGGTTTGTTAATTGTCTAAGAATCTAACTATTTCAATCTACAACGCACCATCTTCTTGAATTTTTCAAAGACAACGGACCCAATTGATCATTAAATTAGCTCAATTATTCTCATATTTTCTATCAGCATTAACAATTATTAGAAGCCAACGCCAATAATTTACACCCAAAGTTTTGGTTTAGTCATTGAAACAACAATTTAGAGGTTATCCACAAGTGTTCGGTTGAAAAGTTGTGTCAAATGTTAAATCTACCCACAAGGGATCAAATCTCCTTTTCGTTGAGTAGGCACTTCATCATCTTACATGTGTTCAATACTTCTTGTACACTATATCTTTTACATGGTTTTTGAATATACTCATTTAGAGATGGTAATAATTACGATTTATATTATAACAACTCATTGCAGTTTTATATGGATAAAAACATAATAAGTTTGAATATCGTATAAGTGGTAAGTTGTATACTGCCAATAATAGTAATTACCATGGATTTTTGTTTAAGCTAGAGACAGTAAAATCTTATGCTACAATTTTTGAACATAGCAAATTACTAAAAATTTGAAGAGATAACCTCACCTACTAATACAAATTGGTGTTTTTGCATAAAACTAATGAATAAGTCTAACTTTAACATTTTGAACGAATGAAACGTACACGATATACAAATTTTATGTTTAACAATATCTCAATACTTTGGCTAGTAAAAAACAAAGCAACTTAAAAATATATAAACTCATAATTCATGTTTCAATAGAACAAAGCAAAATAACCGTTAGGCCCACTAAAATATAAAATCTTTGTACCTATCACATTCTTACAACGTTACCCATGGTTCATCAATCAACGTTGTCTTTGGATCACTTCCACAATCCACAGTGGTTTCCGGTGTTGGTGGTTGGGGGATAATTGATACAAGAACAATGTCTGATGCTAATTTCGGAGGATAATTGGGAAAACGAAACCATGGAAAAAAAAACCAATTGTATGCCGAAAAACTTGCTTGTGGTTGAAGATGCTTCATGTGTGGTATTAAGTAAGGTTTGGGATGTGCCTTCACTTTTCAATTTATATAAATTGGCAACGTGGAAGACTTATTTGAAAAGGAAATTAGATATATTCGTGGAACTTGTGTGTGGTTGGAGTTTAAAAGTAATGATGCGTGTATGAGTTTCGAACAACATGAAGGCTTGAAAATGGTGTTTAAAGTGGTCAAAGTCCTATGAAAACTGTTGTGTCTCTAAGGTCTTGAACACGACATCATAGCCTTTGGGTTTTGGTGGGGTGCAATTTCATAGTCCGATTACTTTTAGGTGTTGTTCGGCTACTAAAAATGGTTTGGTTAATGCTCTCGGAGGAAGGAAGAAATCTCTTCTTTATTGTGTTCCTTTAAAAGAGAAATTCGAGTGGTAATTTTCGTGATAACATTAAAAATCATTTTTCATTAATTGAAGAAGTGGGTCGTTATATTGAAATAGGTAATATTGTGGGATATAAAATGGATGGGTGTAAAGATTACAGAAATAAAACAATTACAAGTATTGGTGCACAATTTGTTGATAAATAAATATTATGTCGTTAAATATATGTGGTGTTAAGATCGGTAATAAAAGGAGCTGGGTTAAAAATTTGCAAGAATGAGATTACTTTCTTGATTCTTCAAGAAACTTCGATGACATAACTTGATTTATTTAAAGTAACAAGTATATGAGTAAATTACCAATTTAATTGCGCTTGTAGGTGTGCTCAGAATTGGTGCTATGTAATGTTATACACTAGGGATAATGACTTGAAAGGGTAGCGAACTTTCGATTTTGTTCATATTTAGTCACTAAACTTTTTTTCGTTATCTATTTGCCATTGAACTATTGAAACTGTTCACATTTTACCCTTATGACCGGCTGTTACCGGTCATAAGGGTAAAATGTGAACAGTTTCAATAGTTTAGTGGCAAATAGATAACGAAAAAAAGTTTAGTGACTAAATGTGAACAAAATCGAAAGTTCGTTTCCCTCTAAAAAGTTCAATGACTAAATGTGAACAAACTTCCTATTGTATTATGTTTTAGCAAAATTATTTATTTTTGTTTAATTGTAGCAACATTTGTTGATGAAGAAATCTATGAAATAAAAAAAGAAAATGTAACATCCGGATTTCCAGGTATCATAAATTAAGTATTTTTCTTTTGAGTTAAGAAGAGAGACTCGACGAGTTGACGCCTCAACTCGTCGAGTAAGGTCGCGACTGATGACTCGGATTAATGAATGGACTCGACGAGTCGGTGAGGCGACTCGACGAGTCCGCGCTGTTGGCAGAAACCCGAAATCTTTGGGCCCGAGCCATATTTAAAGGCACTTATGGCCTTCAATTGCGACTACCTTTCCCATAAGTGAGAACCCTAGCGAGCTTGAGTGTGTAGAGTGAGAGGAAGAGCTATCTTGAGCTTTTTGGTGTGATAGATATGGACCCTTCTAGGTTCAGAGAGCCGAGAATATGAAGCTTTAGTAGAGTAAACCTTGGGGTTCGAAGTTAGGAAGCATTTATGGGATTTTTATGGTATATATAGTTACTTTCATCTTACACATAGATATGAAGTATTTTATATAAATTACGTGCTATGTGTGCATATTATTTGAATACTTGCTGTCTATGCTGGATGAATGATTTTATACATGTTTTAAAAGATTTAAACGGTATATTTATTTTATATCTACAAATATGTTGCAGATGAAACATGGGTAGATGAAATAGTTGGTGTGTGATAAAATAAAATGATGAGAGATAGGTGATGATAGAAAGGTGATGATAATTAGGTAAATAGATGATGATGAATATGTGGTGTAGGATGAAAGGAGATACCATAACCTTAACCAACAATGTGGCGATGTAGTCATCTACCAGAGTATAGATGGCGACCACGGACTATTCTAGACAACCCAGTGGAAACACCAGCAGGCCCATAACCTGTAGGTGATGAATTACTAGTTCAAACGATGTTGTAACTACGTATTCATGCGATGATACTCTAACCTCTTACTATGAATTATGAGTTCAGACGATGTTGTAACTACATATTCATGGGATGTCACAAATTTCGCATGTCAAACCAATGGTCATAATTCACATCAGTGAGAATGGTTATTTTTTTTGTAAAACCAAAATTAAATTGGAAATTTTGATTTTTTATTTTGGAAAATGTCAAACCATTGGTTTTTTATTTCGGTTTTGGTTTTTTGTTTTTTTTAAATATATTTTCAGGGTTTTTTTTTTTATTTCATAGATTTCTTCATCAACAAATGTTGTTACAATTTAACAAAAATAAATAATTTGCTAAAACATAATACAAGAGGAAGTTTGTTCACATTTAGTCATTGAAATTTTTAGAGGGAAACGAACTTTCGATTTTGTTCATATTTAGTCACTAAACTTTTTTTCGTTATCTATTTGCCATTGAACTATTGAAACTGTTCACATTTTACCCTTATGACCGGCTGTTGCCGGTCATAAGGGTAAAATGTGAACAGTTTCAATAGTTCAATGGCAAATAGATAACGAAAAAAAGTTTAGTGACTAAATGTGACAAAAGTCAAAAGTTCATTACCCTTTCAAGTCATTATCCCTATACACTATATGCCAACTATTATGTCTAAAGACAACGTTAGTTTACTTAAGATTCTTTTAGGTAAAATTCACACCCTTTGTTTCAATAAGTTTTGAATCTCAAGTTTAATAATAATAATAATAATAATAATAATATAATAGTAAATAATAATAAAAAACCAAATTCTAAGATCAATATGTTAGTGTCCGTGTTCACACGGCCTATCACCTATTATTTCCAATTTCAAGATTAAAAAACAATTTCTAAGATCAATATGTTAGTGTCCGTGTTCATACGGACCTATTACATAATATACACACATACATATATAATTCATCAATTTAAAAAAAAAATTGTTGTACTCAACTAGAATAACGTTGATCAAAATTTCAAAAATATAATCAGAGTTTAGATAAAGACATTAGTGTAATAGTATGATAAATCAAGAACCGATTATAGGCTAGTTAACCTAGTATCTAACCAGTCCTCATTGCACTTAATTAATATCTTGTTTTTTGGACTTACTCTTATACTATGGATATAAATCAATCCCGAATTTTGACCAATTTATGTATCTGTGTTCATCGAATTGCCATTTTTTTCTTATTTTCTGTATTTATTTACAATTATTAGAATATACCTTCAATGAATTTAAACACAGAAGTATAAAGCTTAGTCATATAAGCAACAATGAGAGGATATAAGGTCGTGTCAAATCTAAAATCCAAGCAAAAGGGATATAACATATTCTTTTTGTTGAGTGAGCTTTTCATTATCTCCATAACACTTGCATGCGTTTATTCACACACATTGTCCCTTTTCATTGTTTTGGAATTTGAAAAAGTAGACTTTCATATAAATATCTTTTTGTTTTCTTAAAAGGAAAATTATAGTTTATATTCTACTATTCTGGTTTTCATATGAATAACCATAAAACGAGATCCCAAAATTACAATCTAATAAAACATCGTTCTTTTTATCACCCTAGAATATCTGTTTAGAAAATTATTATGCAAATAAGTATGATGATCAAGTAACTTTAGTTGATAATGGGTGATTGCAAATATGCACCCTAGGTGTCGGGCTTCGGGAGTTTGGGTATGTGTTATTGTCTTTGAACTTTTTGTGGCAATATGTGTGGCTACTGGCTAGTAATGATGAACTTTAATTATCATAGATTTGGTGGTGATTTGACTTGATGTGGAGTTGTAAATTCTATGAATCAAGAAAAAGTTCCATGGTAGTAATTGAGATGATTATTAGGGTGCATTTAGTAAACTAGTTGTTTAGTTGGTGGTAAAAAACGGAAAGTTGGTAGTTGAAAGTTGGAAATGTAGTTGAGAATTGTAGTTTTTATTTGTTATACGAGTATTTGATAAAAAGAATAAATATTCTCTTATTTTTCTTCTTACTTATCATCACATCCATTATATGATGACAAATGTCTTTTAATATTATTAATTTAATCAAAAGTGACACATATCCCTATTTCATATGGATATGAAATAGGATAGAAAGACAAATAGTAGAAAAAAAAAAAGTTAGAGGATATTTATTTAAAATCTCCTTAGAAAACTAGAAGAGTGACATGACAAAGTAGGCAAAAGAAAAGAAGAGGAGACCATGGTAAGTGGGTAGGAGGTGAAGTGGGGTCAGGAATGGAAGTGGTAGTTCTAAAGAGAGGCTAGTAGGTACTATGATCGTCTCCTTTAAATTTTATGTTAAATATATATGTTTAAAAAAAATATAATATAAAACTTTAATCAAATAACTTTTGTCTCCTAACATTTTCTTGTTCGACAATTAGTTGGGGCTTTTGTTGAAGAAGAAGAAGACAATGATTACGCATTTAGCAAATGCAAGACTTGCAACAAGGATAATGTATACCTTGCAACTCATTAGTTATGATTTGAAAAAAATACAAGGGCTTCTTTTATCTTCTAACTTCAAAGTTTCCCTCACTTCCATATTAGGAATGGCTATGTTAGGGATTAGTTTTGGTTTTGAATTCGAAAGTCGAAACAACTTCTTCGAATTTGGTTTTATTTTGTATTTGAATTTGAATATGAAATTCTTGAATTTTTTTTTTTCATTTTTGCAGGTTTAAACTTTAAACTATAATATAAAGGTTTTTTTTTGGTGTGAAAATGGTATTTGGTGAATTCTATAAGAAAAAAAAAATCTTGCATTTTTATAGGTGAAACCAACGAAAACAATAATTTTTATTCCTTAAAATGATGCAATTTTTACAATTTCACAGGTCAAACGTTTATTTCCAGGGGAGGTTTGCAAGGTTGATGGCTATTTGTTGAAAACCCCAAGTTTTGTCTAAATTTTAGAAAAAACTTAAATGAATTAGTTAAATTTATCTTTTTATCAAATAATTTTAGATAACATAATTAACTAACACTATATACTTTACATCAAAATTATAGTTAAAATAATTATAAGTTAATTTCACATGTAAAGATATAGACCTTTTCTTATCAAATTTAAATCATGCAACTGAAACCATATAGCTACTCATTCCGAAGAAAAGGACTCCTAGCGGATCAAACGCTAATTGATGTATAATTTGAAATTTATTCATATTAAACCTAACTGTTTTAAATAATTATTAATCTGTAATCATATATCGTTGATTAATAGTCATTATAACTTATAAGGCACTGGTTTTGCAAATTATTTTATCCACCAAGTCGATGTTCACATTGAGGAAATTGTAAATATTTGAACAATAATTTTCTTATTATCTCAATACTATTAACTTTCCAAAATTTTCACAAAAATATAAATACATAAATAACATGCTTTTGACTGAAAAGTGTCTCGAATAATTGATATTTTGTCCTTACACATGCTGCAACCTAACTAACGTGTAAGGGCAATTTTGTCATTCACTAAAAATCTTCTTAAGGGCAATTACGTCTTTTCATAGCATCATAAGATTTATAAATTGGTGCATTATCGACTTCAAAAAAATTCATACACGAAGCAACTTTTCAGTCTCAATATGGTTTCTGAAGAAGCTATCCGTACATCACTTGGTGTCGCAGGTACGGTTTTTTTTTATGTATTGCATTTGCATGATAATTTAAAACATGAATTTGAATTATATTTTTTAAATATAATATCAGTAAAGTTTTGTGTATAATATTTGTACAAAATATTATGGAAATTTGAATTAGTTTTAAGTCGTGTTATTTAAACTAAGAATTTTAATTTTATAAACCAGCCTTTTAAAATTAAAATATAATTGAAGCATATACTTATAAATATGTTAAAGAACTTGTTTCTCATATAATTTTGTTATTATGTTAATTAAGATTCTGATTAATTATTCTTTTGACAGGAAATATCACTGCAGTTACATTGTTCTTGTCAACAGTGTAAGTTTTATACAATTAAAAAAAAAACATTTTGAATTTTATTTTGGAGTATAATGACTTACATATTTTAACTTTAAACAAATTAACTTACTATATTTTCTTACCGATTGTTATTTTCCTATCTTTAGTTTCCTTAACTTTATACTTCTAAGTTGAGTCTCAAGAAAAACATCACTTGATATAGATTAAATCACATAAATGGTCATTGTGGTTATCTGGCTTTTGCACTTTCAGTACAATAATTTCGTTAACTATGTCATTCATGTGGTTTTATTTTATTATATAAATAGTCATTAACGATATAAAATAACTAAATTGCTCTTATTTAATTTATTTTAACAAAACATTTAAATATTTAATTTTCAGGCCAACCTTTTTTCGCATATGGAGGAAAGGAAGTGTAGAACAGTATTCACCAGTCCCATATCTGGCATCGTTTTTCAATTGTGGTTTATGGGTGTTGTATGGGATGCCATTCGTGCACCCGCACAGCCTACTTGTGGTCACTACCAATGGAGCTGGGGTTGCAATCGAGTTAATCTACTTAGTCATCTTTCTAATGTTCTCAGACACAAGAAAGAGGTTTAGGGTTGCATTGGTGATGCTAGTTGAGATTTTAGTGTGTGGAGGACTCGTTCTTTTGGTGCTAACCCTAGTGCACACAACGCATAAGCGATCAGCTATTGTTGGTAGCATAAGCGTTGCGGCTAATATCCTCATGTATGCTTCACCGTTATCTGTCATGGTATGTCAAAAATACATTTTTTCTACAAATCATGTTAATTAATACATTTTCAATATTAAGTTTTCATTATGAATTTATTATTAGTGTTTTCTACATCAGTCCAACAGTATAATATATGTCTTTATATATGTCGAAGTTTTTTTTTTAATAATAATTTGTTTGGCGAGCAAACCAAAAACTCCATGTATATCGGTACCTAGAATAGGAATCATTTGATTCAATTATGCATAATCCACACACTTTTTACTTTTTTACATCTTGATATATATTTTTTATAAATATTGATTGACATTTTCATGAATATAACACAGAAACTGGTGATCACAACCAAAAGCGTGGAGTATATGCCTTTTCTTCTCTCCTTGTTTTGCTTCTCTAATGGACTTTGTTGGTTTTTGTATGCTCTTTTCCCATTTGATCCCTTCATCGCAGTAAGTGAGTTTTCCTTTTATATGCATAAATTTCTTTTTCTATTACAAATCTCTAATCAATTTGAATATGAAGATTTTTTTTAAGTTTTACTTCATGTTTACGGTTTATGAAATATTATCACACAACTATATTTAAAAGATGAAAATTTTATAAAAGTAATTAATGTATATACCTTAATATTTTATTTTGAACAGGTGCCAAATGGGATTGGAGCACTACTTGGCATTCTCCAACTCCTATTATATGCAACATTCTATAAATCCACAAAGCAAATATTGGAAGCAAGAAAAGAGAAATCAGAAATGGGTTTAGCTGTGATGGAGAAAGGCAACGTTGCCCAACAAAGCCACCCATAAATGGTCCAATGGGCTTAAGCCCGTTATCACCCGGCTTATAAAAACAGTTTGACCTTTTGACTAGAATAATTGTTCTATATTATGAAAAATAAAAGGTATATAGTTTAGTAAAATTATTATGATTTGGTTGGAACTTGGAAGAAAAAACGAATATGGTAGCTTAGAAGTTGACTACGGTTATAATCGGTGGCTAATTTGATAGAGATATTGATTTTGATGCATGTATCTTATTCTTCTCTTTCGGTATTTAATGATAAATGATTAAATATTTTCTTTATTTTTTGTAGTATATAGTCCTAGAATATCTCCAATTACAGATATCAGATATTGTATATGAGGAATTGATACCAATGTGAAAACAAAAAAAGATTGAATATCATTCTTTTACCCTACCTTTGTCGTCTCCAACATCAAAAATATCATTCCTATCGCCCTCAAAATAGAAATCAAAATAGAAAGAGCTGATATCAACAAAATATCAACAAAATCACCCCGGTTAAATCTACAACTTCAAAAAAAATGTGATGAATATGCTTATAACCCAAAACCCAATTCAATATCAAAGTCCAACATCTCACACGTTAAGGTGAGGAATAAGCCAATGTAAAGATAGCACAAAGCACACTAAATCCTCACAAAAGAAATGCTCCATTATAGACATTGTCTTCTTGTTCATCAAATTCACTTATTATATCAAACGTATAAATTTAAATACAGTCTAAAAATATTCCTATTTAATCTTTTCTAAAATTATTGTTTAATTATCACTATAGTAATCATTTTAGCCATAACCCTTATTCTTTGATAGAGTTTAAAAGGGTTGTTGTAGAGATTCAGATTCTCAATGGATCGCGTAGGTTTGCTTTTCAAACTGATATTTTTACCTTATGTCCGAATTACAAGAAATCTAATGTAGGATAATTCGAAGTGAAACTTACGAATTTACGAATTTAGCCATAAAAATATAACTCAAATTGATGGTAGAATTTTTAATCGTATTTGTTGTTTTTTATATAAAAATGAAATATTATTAAAAATAACTTTTTTAATTATTATGACTATGCTCGTTTTATAGAGAATTAATGTTTAAGAAATTTTGATTTTTTATATTTTTTTAAACAAAAAAATTAATGCAAAAAAAAAAAAAAAAAAAAAAAAAAAAAAAAAAAAAAAAAGAGTGGTTAATTTTGATGTGTTCGCAGGAAGAATTTTGAGTCCACAGAGCCCACATGGGTTCACACAAGAAATGACTAGTACCCATAAGGAACCCAAAAAATGGTTATTTTTGGAAACTCTCGTTAAAAAAAATCCAAATCTGTTTTGTTGCTTTAAACAAAAATTAGATGATGATTGGTTAATACCCTATTAATTTATCCATCTATAAAATCCAAGGCTCACTATCATAAATAATTACTCTCTTAGCATTTTCCTACTACTATACACATTTAGGTGGTTTTCGTTTGTTCATATTATGCTCCTTGCATCCACAACTATCAACAAACTCCAACCTTGTTCAAAATCATATTTATTTTTCGGATATTGTGCTCATCATTGCGGCTTCAAATGTTATGATTTTCCACCAAGAGAATCATTATTTCAATTTTCCAACCACGCATGTTCTTTTACTTTTACGTGAATCTTAATTTCCTTTTCCAAAACTCACTACACCCAACCACAATACATGCAAAATTTCAACATGATGACATTAATCCATCCTTTCAGTTAGTGTAGATATTTATTATCTTTAGGCTGCATGGTGTGGGTGCGGTCTGGGACCGCGGTTCAAGCCACGTCAACCAAGAACACCGTCTCCAGGCCGCGGTCTGGTGCGGTCTTGGCCGCATTGCGGCTAGAAAATATCGCGCGTTGTGATTGGTCCTTGGGTTTTGACTGTTTTTTGACCGTTGAATCGGTCTTTGTGGTATTAATTTCTTTTTTTTAAGTTTTACTACACACACACACACACACACACACACATATATATATATATATATATATATATATATATATATATATATATATGTATATATATATTACCATTTTACACAACATTTTTACACAACCTTTAACCATATCTCTACTCCTTTTCTTTATTTTTTTTTTTGAAAAATGGCATCTTCAAAATGACCCAGCAAAGAAAAAACACCAGTCAGAAACACCAACGCCCCAATACCTTCGTTTGATCAACCGATTTTCTCACCTCCGTATTACCACTACGACGGTATGTTTCCGTATTTTCCACAACGACCAGCGCAACCACTACCACAAACACCACCACTACTACAACCCGACCCAGATTTTAATCCATTTGATTTTTTGTCTCAACCCGAGTTTGTTCAACAAACACAAACATAACCAGAAACGGTCGTTTCTGATTCTGAACCGGAATTCGTTACAGAAACTCAACCCACTCGAGCAGCAACTAAAAGAAAAGAGAAGGCGGAGGCTAGATGTTGGGAACCTTTGGAAGTGTTAGTGTTGGCACAATCTTGGATCGATATTTCAGAAGATGCGACTGTTGGAAAAGACCAAAAGCATGACCGCTTTTGGATTCACGTTTTACACAGGTTCCATAAAGGAATGAACCTTGGAGAATACCGTTCAAAACATCAAGTGTACTCCAAATTGGGGAAGATGAACAAGGAGGTCATGTTGTTTAATGACTTGTGGAACAACATGAAACGTCAATGGAAAAGTGGAGAAAGCGATGAAGTGATTTTGAAGAAAGCGTTGAAAGTGTATCAAAAAGAAAATCTGAAGGATTTCAAGTTTCTTGAAGTTTGGAATTTCTTGAAAGATAACAGGAAATGGCTGAGTAGCAAAACATCAGACGAGCATATCGATAGTGGGTCAAAACGCAGGAGAACATCTAAGTCCGACCGCGCTACATCAGATGCTCGTGTTCAATTTGATTTGAACAAAGATGAACCTGTTCCAGTTTCACCACCTTCCCGACCAATGGTAAGAGACAAATCAAAAAGCAAAGGCAAAGGCGAAGCGTCAGATTTAGATGATTTGAAAGAAATTGGAGCCGACATGAAGGGTATAAAAGACAGAATGGACAAGATTTTGCAAATTGCTTCTGAAAGAGAGCTTCGGAAACAAAGGGAGAACGACATGCGAATACTAGCGACGGACACGTCGAATATGACCGGGGTCGAGCTTGAAGTGGTTTTGGCGATGAAGGAGGAAGTGAAAAACATTACGTCAATCGTGGCTAATTTCTAGTTTTTTTTTTCAAGTTTTTAATCGTTTGGTGTATGTGTGTGTGTGTGTGTTTAAATTGTAGGTTTTATGTTTCTATTTTTTTTCCTAAATTTTTAGGTTTTTTTTTTTAAGTTAAGTAATGTATGGTAATTGAATTTTTAATTAATGAAATATTATGTTTTTAAAATTATGTTTTTATTATTAAAAAAATAAGTTTTATTAATTAAAATAGTTAACAAAAAACAAAACAAAAAAATAAATAAATAAATAAAAGTGTGGCACCACTCCCTTGGTGTGACAAGAAACCACACTTGTGTGTTAAAAAATGACATGACACTTATGTGGCGGAGGAGGAAGTGCAGTTTCAGTGACACCACTCCCTCCCGCCTTAGTGGTTAGCATGTATTTAGCGTTGTTGTAGTTGTAATAAGCTCATGTCTATGCTTTACCCTATTATATCCGACTCCGTGACAAAGTCACTTTGGTCTTTGGGACATATTTTTGGCAGGATAAGATATGTAAAACTACCGGCAACAAGTGCATGCTTGATAGATGAGAAAGGAGAAAGAAATAGCAAGCTACAAATCGACCAAATTGTTTTTTTAAGGAGATGGAAACGTTGTGTAGCGGAAATATAACATGACAACAAAAAAAAAAAATAACATGCATAAAAAGTCACTTTGGTCTTTGGGACATATTTTTGGCAGGATAAGATATGTAAAACTACCGGCAACAAGTGCATGCTTGATAGATGAGAAAGGAGAAAGAAATAGCAAGCCACAAATCGACCAAATTGTTTTTTTAAGGAGATGGAAACGTTGTGTAGCGGAAATATAACATGACAACAAAAAAAAATAACATGCATAATCAGGAAATGGTCACTTTTTTTTTTTTTTTTTTTTTTTTTTTTTTTTTTTTCATTTTAGACATTAAAATACAACAAACATTCATTTGTATGTCATGAAATCTCACATAGGATGGCATAACTGTACGATGGACAATTATAATTATGTATGTTGTAAATCATTAACATTTTCCTTTTTTTTGTCTGTCATAAATTTAATATACGTCGTAAGCTCTCTGTCATTAAAAGCTTTTTTCTTTCCTACTAACATAAGCAAAAAAATAAGAAAAAAAATGTTTATAACACATTTTAATTACGTTATGCAAATTATGTTTGCTACGGCGAACATAATGTGTGCTTCGTTAGAGCAAATTAGGATAATAATGAATAGATATACATTTTATAATGGTCAAACATAAGCAAAACATTAAACAACCTTTAAAACATATTTTTATTGAGTTTTGTTAAATGTAGATTGTAGAATCGACAATATATGTTTTGTTAAATACTATAAGTAAATAAATTTAGAGAGAATTGGTGAGATCTATCCAAGGGACCATAATCACCTACAAGAAAATCTAAAATTAAGTTGCATGGACCATAAGTTGACATTTTGCGAATCACAAATTTCCAATCCAAATAGGCAATCAATTTGTTGTAAATATATAAACGTGGGGATCAAATCACTTACACAACTTTTTATTTCATTTCATTTTATTTATAATAATGTGGTTGAAGGGATGTAGATTGATGACATGGATAAGATAGCTTTGACTCACATTAATGCGTTATTGTAATCCCATTCACCAAGTAGTCAATCCGCAATGTTTTTCAAGTTGTAAATTCTCACCCAAGCCTATCTTGTCCTAACTCCTATGTCCAGCTTATGAATTTTGTCACCTCGATGCCTTAGTATCAAATTAATTTATCATTACTAATTATTTTTTATAATATATCTTCAAATGTATATTAAATAAACCTGAATCAGTAAATTTGATCAATCATATTATGTTTAAGTATTTAACTATCCTCATTATAAATATATATTTATAGAAGCAAGTAGTCAAGAAAGTAATGTAAATAACCTAGAACTAAGTGCCTTGCCTATCTTCTTCATTTTTAACCTCTGATTTTCCCATTCTCCAAGTTGATCACATACGTTAAATACCTATTTCTATACACAAATATAAATGAAAAAAATATTATACCATATATATATATATATATATATATATATATATATATATATATATATATATTCGATCTAAACGTAAATATGGACATGTTTGTGAAAAAAAAAATACGAAAAAAAAAACCTTTGTCCAAAAAAAAATATGCATTCCCAAAAAATTGCACATGGGTACATTCTGAAAAAAAAAATATGTATAAATTGAATAATTTTATGTGTCATTTTCGTTAAGTTTTCGTTGATAGAATGTATGTTTCGAATAGTTTTGTGTGTCAATATCATAAAGTAGTCTAGATGTGTGTCGGGGTTTTTAACACATTTATTTATCAATAGGGTTATATGTTATCTCTACTAGCCTAATAGGTTGAATGACAAAAAAGGAAAAAAAAAAAACATTTGAAAAAGAAAAAAAACAAGTAAGATGAGTAAAGTGGTTTTAAAATGACAAAAACATATAGTTATGTAAGTATTATTATTATTGTATAAATTTTATAATTATATACGATAACTAAGAACTTAAAAATTATTAAAGAAATTTAAAGTTCAGATCACCTCAACCAATATCTATACACATAAAAATTATACCTTTTAGCTCGAAATCGTTAAACCTTTAATCCGAAACCCTTAAATATAAAATAATAATAATAATAATAATAATAATAATAATTTAAAAAAAAAAAAAAAAAAAAAAAAAAAACCTTTTTCTACCCTTACAAAATAAAAAGTATACACCACACATGATGTTTGCTATTGGGAGGTGGTCTATGTACACCTTTCTTATATTCGGGTACAAATTTTAAGTCGTTTTCATTCTCTTTCCAAAAGGAACGGGCCATGTGTTTTGTGGTACATTTTTCTTGAGAAATTTACAAAATAGCTTTATTTTTTTTTATGGTTTACTTAAAAATAGCTAAAAATGATAGTTTAAATAAAAGTGGTTAACGAAACCATAGATGGGGCAAACATGTTTGCGTTTTTATCAACTCGTTTGCGAAATCGTCCTCTCACATGGATTCGTGTTATCTATAATCACTTTGCCCATTTTCAGAGACAAGAGTCATATGTGGTCTCCTCTCAAGTCGTTTGTGATTTCCTCTCAAGTCGTATGTAGTTTCATATCAATTCATCTGTGAATGTATTAGTTGTTGATGCATATCATGTGCATTAGAGACTTGTACCATTACAAATGGTCATACCATCTTTAGGTTTGTTCTTTATTTTTTTCAATTTCCGAGCAAAATTCATACATACTACTTATAAATTTTAGCATATGATAAATATATATATATATATATATATATATATATATATATATATATAAGATTATATACAATATTGTTTTGTGGGATGTCTTCTTCAGCCACCGAAGAGAGAATTCTTGTATTCTTGAGTGTAAAAATGAGCTATAATTTTTTTAGGGTTTAAAATATATGAAAATTGTCATTTTAACCCTACAAAATTTTCATATTTTTAACCCTAAGAAGGCCATAGATCAATTGGAGATCGATATTCAAAGAGATCTACACGAAGAACACGATTAATCATTCGGTTTGCTTGATTTAAACATGTTTATTCTAGTTTATTTCGTTTTCAATTGTATTTCTGACTTAGTTACAGGCTAATAATCATTTGCTTTCGTTCGGTATAGATGGGCATTGATACTATGTGTTGATTTCAAGTTATATGGATTTATTTATGTTGGTTTTTACTTGTGTTTCATAGATCAACATCCTACTATGTTAAACTTTTTATTTGTATTACTTATAAGAAATTTTTTGTAGTTAGATGACCATTCTAATTGCATGAACTTGATATTTTGGTGTTTATGATCATTAAATAGTTAGATCTAGTGATTAAACAAATTATAGGGTTAAGTGGTAACAATTAGTAACTTTAATTGTGTTAGAGAGCACTAATAATCATATTATATGCTTGATTTATTGTCTAGATCATAGATAAGAAAATCACTATTTATTTGTAGCATCCCCCTCTAGCACGTATCACAATATTGTCCGTTTGGGGCTCTCAGCACGAAAACTTCCCAAAAATTATACAAGGCCCATTATTGGCCTAATTTTCCAAATAGGGATCAACCTCCTTATTGGGCCTTATCCTAAGGTCTAACTCTTCACTTGGCCCAAAACATTCACATTCAGGTAGACCAATATGGGCCCAAGCATTCAAGCCCAAAAGGTGGCCCAACACTCGAAGCCTAAAATGTGAAATCCAACAGAAGGCGTACGTGGGGCGTACTCCTTCCGTACGCAGGGCATACATCGAGCCTCGCATTGACCCACAATGGGGCAGCTGACTGAGTACGTAGGGCATACTTCACCTTACGTGGGGTGTACCCTCGCAGAGTCCAAAATCTCAATAAGTGCTTAATGGCTTAAGCACTTAAGCCTAAACTTCAGATCTATGGTCCAAATGCACCTTAGAGTCATAAAGTCTCCAACTTTATGACTTTAGATGTCCAAAAAGTCCTTAATACATGGTCTTAATCCATTAAAACCTTCCATAAGAAGCATGGATCCAAACTAGCTAAAGGGACCACATTTTTATAGCTTGGAACCCATCCTAGGGTCTGAAAGGACAACCCAAAACCACCAACACAAAGCATGCACAACAATGGGACTCTTCACACATCTTATCCCATGTTATGATGGAGGGAAAAAAATGATCAATGAACTCTTCATGCATCTTAGCCCATGTTGTGATGGATCCTGGAGGTAGTGATTTTAGCCAATCTTTCGCAGCTCCCTTAAACGTAATTGGTAGCATACAAAGCAGAACAGTCTCGCGAGGCACATTAGGGATGTTGAAGTAGTCGGCTATGTCGTTGACCTCGTCGATATGCTTGTATGTGTCTTCGTGTTCCTTCCCGTAGAAAGTGATGTCCTTCAGCTGGGCGACTATGTGACCTTTCAACTCAAAGTTTGTTGTTGCTGGAATCGCGGATTGCATAAGTTCTGGCCCGGTATCATCACACATTCTCCTCTTGTATTCGCCCATGGGTATTTTTGTGATGTCAACCATATCTTCTTCTGGCTCGGGTTCACCTTCTTCTTCAAATTCAGGTGTGTTCGGCTCGAGATCTTCTATCTTCTTGTCACAGCCGCTTAATTCTCTGATTGCCTTGTCCAGTGGCGGACGGTAATAGAGGCCAGGGGGGCCATGGCCTCCCCGGTTTTGAGCATTCTAATAAGATTACTTATCTAATTTTACCCAACATTCATCGAACTGATTAATTAGGCCCCTTTGTTTTTATAAGATTTTGTTATTTGCTAAAGAATCTAAAACCAAATAAGCAAAGAAGCATCCGAACATCACTCAACAAATCACAACAGATTTATTAAATGGATCTTAAACATTATAAAAATAATGAAAATTTATTCATATTTGCAAAAATCTTAACTCAAGCTTAGAGTTTAAGAAAAAAAAAACCCTAAAAACTTATTCCTTCCGCCGGAAAACAAAGATTCCGTTCGACAGCATCTCAACCACCGGTATGGCGGTATCCGACGCCGGACTGTCGCGTTCTCCGTGCACCATCTCTCTCCTCTCCACCGGTCGTCGGACTTTGCGCCGCTGTCATTCTCACTTTCCACCGGCCGCTCTGCCTCGCCAGACTCTTCACATCTGATTTCCAGCTTGCACTTTGTCTGCTGTCACTCTCCGCCTTACCTTCTCCGGCTCTTCGGTCTCTTCTCCATAGGAGTACTAAAAGATAAAATGGTAATATGTATGTCTCTATCTTCTTTGGCCTTTATTTTCTCCCATTAAGACTTTGTTATATCAAATAATCAGACATTGTAATGTGTGAGGTATGAATTGTAAATATGAAAAAGTAAGTCTATGATAGGTGACAACTAACATCTATGAATTTTAACATTCTATACTTATTGATGAATAAATTAGTTATTGTTTATATACTGTAAATTAGAATCATTGGAAAATATAATATTTAATTAGCATGAATTAGAAAATGAAGGTATTTTACGCAATAAAAGCGGAAATGATTTTATGATGGGCTCTTTGTTTTTATTTTTTCTTTATTTTGTATATTGAAAAGGAATTTGATAAAAAAATATTAGTTGTAGAAAAAAAATTAGGATTTTCAAAACACACAATAACAACGATTTCTATTTGGATATACAATGCAACAATATTTCATATTAGTTTTTTCCCAAATATTTTTTGTATGTCGAAATTTTACACCAATTTTTTTTTTTGTTTTTGTTTATAAGGTTAGCGTTTGAAATTTTAATTTCGGCCCCCCTAATTATAATGTCCGTGTTCCGCTCCTGGCCTTGTCCTTCTTTTTGCGAATAATCGATTCCGGATCTTCAACGGATGGTACTACTGAAGAACTTGAACTTCTGGTCATAAACTTCCTAAAACAAAACAGAAAAACACGCGTAAAACGAACAAAAATGAAGAAATAATGAAACTGAAAACGCGACCAACTCGTCGAGTTCAGTAATGGACTCAGCAAGTTTGACGCAAAAGCAGAAAAATCAAATACGAAAATTAAAACATAAAAACTAATAACTTTATGCAAGATAAATCTCACACAAAGGATCGATAACACTAGCAATTAAAACTAACTATTAGAAGTGTTCTCCGACAACGGCGCCAAAAACATTATACGTGTGGAATGTAGAAGTTTTAATCCTACTAACTGTTGGAATTGGTGTCTAAGCCTATAACTATAATTGGTATGTACTTGACCCGATAGTAGCATGGTCATTTTGGGTTGCCTTCACCATAGCAACTTGACTAGATAAATTATGGAGAAAGAGGTTAATATATTAATTGAGAAATCATACTATTTAATTAATATCGGTCAAAAATTAATTTAGTGATCAAAAGAGATTAATTAAATTAAGGGGACTAATATTGTAATTATAAGATAATTGCAAGATCGGCTATGGACTCCTTAAAGAATGAGGTGGACGAAATTTATGTGGAAGCCCACATAGAAATCGTCCATAGGGGTGTAATGCCCCATTTCTAGTATGTGATTTAAATAAAGTAATTTTCATTTCTTAAAGGGTACTCGACGATTCAGTAGCCTAACTCGTCGAGTAGAGACGAGATTTGCACGCAGTTTAAGTTGGCGACTCGACGAGTCCATATTCTCGGGCTCGGCGAGTCTGCCAGTCTGGATGAAACCGTAATTTCAAGGGTTTGCACTCTATTTAAACGTAATTATAGCCCCAAACCATCCTCCTTCACTCCCCATAGACTTATTCCCGAAACCCTAGCCTCCTTGAAGTGTGTGTGAGTGATCTTTCCTTGTGAAGGAACTTTTGGTGCATTTTGGAGCAAGGAGAAGAAGGAGAAGGTAGAAGAATACAAGGAAAAAGAAGTAGATCCAGAATGCACTCCTCTTTGGTCATCCCTTCTGGTAATGAAGTTTCAATCTTGATTATTGTGCTAATAGATCTAGTTTGTCCCCAAATTGTTGGTTTTAAGATCTAAAACCCCAAATCCTTTGTGATAAAGCCTTGTGATCGAGTCATATCTCAGATCTAGCCTCTCTTGAGCTCCAGAAGCTTAAGGAGACCACCTTTTGGCAGCCATGGCTTTGTTTTTGTCAAGTAACCCCCCATAATAGCAAAGTATGAGCGTTATTACTTCATTGCATCTTAGATACACGTAAATTTAGCAAGTTTACGTTTTCGGATAGTCCCAGAAGCTTAGCTCTACGAATTTGATGCACTTAAGTTTATTAGAATTGACTGTATGGAATATGCATGCAAAGGACTCGACGAGTCGGGTCACGAGTCTTAGATTCCTGGTTCAGTAGTAGCGAGCCTGTGTAGTGAGTAAAGTGTTGGATTAGTGTTTAAGTCCATAACTATTTTGGTATGTACTTGACCCGATGGTGCATGGTCCTTTTGGGTTGCCTTCACCAAAGCAACTTAATAGGATGAATTATGGAGAGAAAGGATTAAATATGATTTATTAATATATTATGAGAATAATATATTAAAGGAGAAATAATATTGTTTAATTAATATTAGTCAATAATTAATTGGTAATTAGTTTTGTGACTAAAAGAGATTAATTAAACTTAAGGGACTGGAATTGTAATTATAAGATAATTGCAATTGGGCCATGGATTGCCTTGTATTAAGGAGTGGACAAATTCTATGGGGAAACCCATAAGGAAATCGTCCAAGGCCTTAAGGAAAGGGGTCCATGGGTTGCTTAGGGCTTAAGCATCCAAATTAGGGTTTCCCTGTTAGATAACCCTAATAGCCTCACTATAAATAGACCCCTTAAGGACAAAAAACGTGGCTAAGACTTCTCTAGGGTTTGTAGACGTTTTTGGGCAGCCTCCATCCTCTCTCCTCTTCATCCTTTTGCTCTTGGTGTTTGTGAACTATTAGAGGAGTGACATTTGTGACTCTAAGCTTTCCAAAGTCAATACAAGGAGGAATTAGGATTGTTATTGCTACATAACAATCAAGGTATGATCTAAACCCTAATTATATGTTATATTGATTGTCATATGCTAGATCTAGGGTTTATAGTCTTGGATAACTTGCATGTACAATAGAGAAACATAGATCCAATCATTAGGGTTTGTATGAGCACATAGGATGTTCTTATGACCAAAACCCATCAGTGGTATCAGAGCCTTGATTGGTTTCTATTGTATTGATGCCTTGTTAATTTGTTCATGCTTGAAAAAAATCATTTTTTGCCTCCTGCCTGATGTACTCGGCGAGTCCATAAGGGGGCTCGGCGAGTTTAGCTGTCAGACAGGCGGATTTTTGGGATTTTTACCTATTTTGACTTATGATAATTTCCATAATTGTTTAAACTTAATAAAATTCGAATTTTGTTAATCCCTTATGATTATCCTTGTCAAAATAAAAGATTTTGGTCATCTAATTAGATAATTGTTACCTTATTTGATATATGTTAAGTTATGGAAATTATTTGATCATTATCTTGCAAGAATTTGAACTATATATAATTAGATAACCACCAATTATAGTTAATTGCCTTATTTGAATTATATGATCTAGAATATTCTTGACAAAGTTTGGAATAGTTTCAAATTAATCCCTTTAGGTTTTATAGTTTATATTTAAACTCAAAAGTTTAGTTTTGAAATTTAAATAGTTGAAACCCTAATGTTTTGAAAAGGTTTCAAAACTTGTCCTCAAGTTTTGGAATTTAAATTTTGATTAAAAGTTTAATTTTGATGTATATTTAAATTCTAAACCCTAAGTTTTTTGAAATGTTTCAAAACTTGCCCTCAAATTTTGGAATTTAAAAGTTGATTAAAAGTTTAATTAGGAATGTTAAATTCTAAAACCCTAGTATTGTTTTGAAAAAAGTTCAAATCACAAATGATCCTTTTCGTTAACTCCATTAGCTTTTGACCGTTAAGTGAAGGGTATTTATGTCATTTCACTGCCACAGAGACTATTTATGAAGATTTGCCTTATTTAAAAAAAAAAAAAGAAAAAAATATATGATTATTTAATATTAAAGGGTTCCACCTTTCTCTCCCTCTCTCTCTCTCTCCATAGCGTTGACCATCACTATCATCTTCTTCTCTCTTCCCTCGATGCGTAAAGCACCATTATCATGACATAAGCACCATGAGCATCCCACCTGCAAATATACATATCATCTTGGTGTCATTGTTTCACTTCTCAACAGAAATCAACGCTTTGCGCTTACAGGTCCACAAAATCAACAATTTTTGGAAGTAAGGTTTCTTTTCTTACTAAAATCGAAGAGTTTCCGCTCATAGAGTAAGGAAATTAAAAAATCGAAGTTTTAGGGCTTTGTTTCTTATTGAAGTCAAAGGGTGTCTACTCACAGAGCCATGATATTTAAAAATCGAAGGGTTATGGCTTCGTTTCTTATTGAAATCGAAGGATAAGTGGTCCTACATAACATATATCTCCATCTTGAGCTCTTATCCATCTTGAAAACGGGTATCTCCTCTTTGAATGTGTACCAGCTACCCAAATTGACACAACCCACAGGTCCTCTGATTGTAGAAGCACACAACTATTTCCTGTGACATCAGGTGGCTCTTCATCTTGCTCAGATGAAGGAAAAATGGAATTGGAGACAGTATTAAAGGTTTCTATTAGTTTAAACAGGAAAACCATGAAGAAGAAGAAGAAGAAAAGAAAACTTTTACATTTTATATCTATATTCACCTCCTTAAGGTCTCTTTTTCGAGCATCGACATGAAGATTTGTCCAACCTCTGTCGTCCTTATCATCACCCCAGGGTTATCATGGAGCAAGTTGTTGGAACATTTGATGTGCCACCGAATCCAATTACTATTCGAACGCAATAAGTGATCTTGGATCATTGTTCCTTCTTTCAATTATCTTTCGAATATACCAGATTTTGAAGAAGTTCGTTGCAGCCAAATAAACTAAATTTAAAAGTTTCTTGAAACAGGGAACCTAGCATTGTAGAGAAATAGAGAAAAATCAGAAGAAACACAGTAGGATTTCTGAAATGTTTGGTGGTTTCATGGATGAATAAAGTATGAAGTTGGATGAGAAGGAATCGAAGATGAACACAACCCTAGATTTTGCAGATATTGGATGACTTACGAGAGAGAGAGAGAGGGAGGGAGAGAGAGAGAGAGAGAGAGAGAGGGTGGATCCTTTAATATTAAATAATTATATTTTTTTATTTTTTTAAATAAGGCAAATCTTCATAAACGGTCCCTGTGGCAGTGAAATGACATAAATACCCTTCACTTAACGGTCAAAAGCTAACAGAGTTAACGAAAATGACCATTTGTTAAAAGTTTTGAAACCACACGGACCAGCTGTGAGGTTTTTTGAACTTAGGGACTAAACTTGATTTTTTCGGAAACCGCACGGACCATTTTTGAAGTTTTGTCATTTATTTATTTAATAAACGGGGTGTTACAAAGGCTCCTTCTAAGATCCACAAGGGAAAGTCCCATGATGGATCCTCTTCTAGTGGAACCAAAAGTTGTCCTGCTGCTCCCTCTTCCAATCTGAAGGATGCAGAGTGCTTCTACTGTCACGACAAAGGGCATTGGAAACGAAGCTTCCCGAAGTATCTTCAAGACATCAAGGATGGGAAGATAAAGCCCACCTTCGCATGTATTTACACTATTCAATCTAACAACTCATCACATCTATTTCTTGGGTCCTTGATATAGGATGTGGATTTCACATTTGTTCTGATTTGCAGGGTCTAAGAAGAAGTGGGGATATGGAGCATGGGAAGATGAACTTGATCATGGGGAATAGCAAAGTGTCGCTTGTCACCAAGATTGGAGTTTATTCTTTAGTGCTTAGTAGTGGGTTAGGTTTAGAGTTGAATAATTGTTGCTACTCGTCAGAAATGACACGAAACATTATTTATTTTCATGGTTTGTATAAACAAGGTTTTAGATTTTCGTTTAATAATGAAGTTGGTTCTATTAATGCTTTCTTGAATGGTACTTTCTATTTTGAAGCATTTCCTTGTAATGGTATATATGAAATTGTGAAGGTTGTAGACAACTTAGGAAATAATGTGTTGCATATCGATTCGTCCAATGGTTTGGAAAAAGCATGCTTGTGGTATTGTCGCTTTGAACATGTCAACAAGAATCACATAGCCTAAATCCAAAAGGATGGAGTCTTGGAGTCTTTTGACCTTAGGTCTGATGACAAGTGCAAATCTTGTTTGCTTGGAAAGATGACTAAGTCACCCTTCATCGGTACTTGTGAAAAGGGTGAGGGTTTATTGGATCTCATACATATAGATGTATGTGGGCCCTTTAGATCCACCACAAGGGATGCGAACCGCTTCTATATGACTTTCACCGATGATTATAGCAGATATGGGTATATCTACTTAATCAAGCACAAGTCAGAAACTTTTGAAAAGTTCAGAGAGTTTAAGCAAGAAGTGGAGAATCAGCTGGGTAGGAAGATAAAGATGCTCCGATCCGATCGAGGTGGTGAGTATCTTAGTATCGAGTTCCATGATTATCTTCAGGAATGTGGAATTGTTTCGCAATTGACGCCGCCTAGGACACCGCAATTGAATGGTGTGGCTGAGAGGCGCAATCGAACCTTGTTAGACATGGTTCGTTCCATGATGAGTCGAGCTTCGTTACATATCTCATTTTGGGGGTATGCCTTAGAGACTGTCGCTTATATCCTTAATCTAGTCCCAACTAAGAAGGTTGTCAAAACTCCTCACGAGATATGGACAGGTAAGGTTCCCTCGTTGACACATATCAAGGTTTGGGGTTGCGAGGCTTTCATAAGACGAGAGACTCACGACAAACTCGAACCTCGTAGTAAGCGATGTATTTTCATTGTCTACCTGCAGAAGTCCTTTGGATATCTCTTCTATAGACCGAGTGAAAATGTTGTCTTCATTGCAAGGAGAGGGGTTTTCTAAAAGAGAGAACTCATATGCCAAGAAGACAGTGGGAGGAAAATTGATCTTGAAGAGCTTCAAGAATCAAACAATGAAGGAACCTATAACACTGGCACTCAACCCGAGGAGGAAACTCTTGTTGAAGCGATTGACACTATTACCTCTTAGACGTTCCAATAGAGTTAGTGTTCCACCCGTATTATATGGTTTCCATATAACTGCTGAGGGTGATACGTTTATTAGTGATACTATGCTAATAAATATGGATGAACCTAACAACTACAAGGAAGCCATGGCAGCCCCAAAGTCTGCAAAGTGGAAAGAGGCTATGGACAGTGAGATTTAGTCCATGTATGACAATCAAGTTTCGAACTTGGTTAACAATGTGCTAGGTCGTAAGACGGTTGGGTGCAAATGGACCTTCAAGAAGAAGACCAACATGGATGGGAAAATATACACATATAAGGCGCGATTGGTTGTGAAGGGCTTTACTCAAACTCCTGGAGTTGGCTATGATGAGACCTTCTCACCAGTAGCAAAGATTAAATCTATAAGGGTTATGCTAGCCATAGCTGCGTTTCATGATAATGAAATATGGCAGATGGATGTCAAAACCGCTTTCCTAAATGGGAAGTTGGCTGAAGATTTTTACATGAGTCAGCAAGAGGGTTTTGTCGATGCGAATCACCCTAATAGAGTGTGTAAGTTTAAGAAATCCATCTATGGATTAAAACAAGCATCTCGCAGATGGAATCTTTGTTTCGATGAGAAAGTCAAAGAGTTAGGTTTTTCGAGAAGCGAGGATGAGTCCTGTGTATGTCAAAGTCAGTGGGAGTATAGTTAGCTTTCTCGTATTGCATGTGAATGTCATACTGCTCATAGGAAACGACATCCCAACCTTGCAGGAGGTCAAGTCCTGGATTGGGAAGTGCTTCGCTATGAAGGACCTCAAAGAAGCTGCTTATATTCTAGGGATAAGGATATTGAGAAATGGGAGTAAAATAATAATAGGACTTAGTCAAAGTACTTACTTGGATAAAGTGTTAAAATGTTTTAGCATGGAGAATTCCAAGAAAGAGGAGTTACCAATCCAAAACAATACCAAACTGAGTAAGACTCAGAGTCCGAGTACCGATGCTGAGATAGCAGAAATGATTCGAGTACCTTATGCTTCCGCCGTTGGTTCGATCATGTATGATATGACATGTACCCGCCATGATGTGGCTTTCGCCTTGAGCATGGTTAATCGATATCAAGGGAACCCTCGTAGAGCTCACTGGACTACGGTAAATAACATTCTTAAGTACCTGTAGAGGACTAAGGGCTGGGTTCTTATCCTTGGTGGGAGTGATGACTTAAGAGTGCGGGGGTATAGTGACACCAGTTTTCAGACCGACCGAGATAATTTCCGCTATCAGTCGGGCTGGGTGTTTGCCCTAAATGGAGAAGCAGTAACATGGAAAAGTTCCAAGCAGGAGACTGTAGCTGATTCAACGTGCGAATCATAGTACATAGCAGCGAGCAAAGCGTCGAAGGAGGAAATATGGCTAGAGAACTTCATTGGAGACCTTGGAGTTGTACTTGCCATAAAGGAGCCTATGAAAATTTTCTGTGACAACGAGTGTGCGTTCGCCTTAACCAAGGAACCGAGGGATCATGGCAGATCCAGGCACATCGACAGAAAATACCACTTCATCAGAAATCAAGTAGAAGATGGACTCCTCGTAGTGAAGATGGTATTGTCAGAGGAGAACCCAATAGATCCCCTTACGAAGGGATTGAGTAGGGTTAAGCACTTGCAGCATGCTAGGAGTATTGAATTGAAGGATGATATTAGTTTTAGTGATTATATAGCTATTTAGAAACTTGTAATAGATAAAATGTAAGTGAAATTTGATGATTAAATAAAGAGGTTTTATTTATGAGTAAAGTTATTGTCTTGTGTCAATTGTTTACTGTTGTTTCATTTTGCGTGTTTTGACTTCCAGAATAATATGATTATTAAAACTATCCACATTCGATCATACTTTGAAAGTAGGTATTGAGGAAAGACTGTCACGAATTGGCTTGTAGATTGTCTAAGCATTATAGACATAGCAAAGGTTTGCTGCAACATTCATGAGTGCTCCTGAAATAAGATTTGAGTATTGGATTAAACCCACGCTCACATGAATCACTTTATGGAATTCATCACGAGTGATTGTGAGACGATAATATCGTATAGTCTTTAAACCGAGATATATGAGTTGTTGTTTACAAGTTGGTTGTGCATTGATAATGCGTAAACGCATCAGTAATTTGATGTTATAAAACGTATTGTTGTGTTTGATTCAATAAGTAAATAGTACAAGCATATAAGTCAAAGTTTATCTGCTCCTTTTATCCTATAAGGATTAAAAGCGATATCTTGGGCCCCTCGATGATTTTGTGTTGACTTATGTGTCGGGCACGGTCAGGACTGGGTTGATGTGTTCTATTAAGTTTTATGTCAAAAAAATCAGAAATCGGGAAACAAACTACTGGACAATAAGTATGACTATGTTCCATGTATTTGTCTGCATGATATCTTGAGAACGGAGGACTACATAGGACGTGTCAGAGTTCGACAGCGGCTTTCGAGAGCTACCATTGCTAATCGGATGTTGAAGTCATACTTGCATTAATAGTTATTAGACTTATCCAAGTGGAAGATTTTTGCATTTGGTGTCTAAGCCCATAACTATAATTGGTATGTACTTGACCCGATAGTAGCATGGTCCTTTTGGGTTGCCTTCACCATAGCAACTTGACTGGATGAATTATGGAGAAAGAGGTTAATTGTGATTTATTAATATATTATAAGAGTAATATATTAACTGAGAAATCATATTATTTAATTAATATCAGTCAAGAATTAATTTAGTGATCAAAAGAGATTAATTAAATTAAGGGGACTGATATTGTAATTATAAGATAATTGCAAGATCGACTATAAACTCCTTAAAGAAGGAGGTGAAAGAAATTTATGTGGAAGCCCACATAGAAATCGTCCATATGGGCCTTCTGGAAGGATCATGTGGACCGCTTGAGGCATAAGCAATTTGATTAGGGTTTTGACTAAAACCCTAGCAGCTCACCTATATAAAGACCCCATGGGACTCCTAAAATCGGCACTTGAACCCTAGAAGAGTACCAACCGAATTTTTGTGATCCCTTGCCTCTCTCTTATATTCCTCCAACTTGCTCTTGGTGTTTATGATCTATTAGAGGCATCACATTTGAGGTGCTAAGTTCTCAAAGGTTGAAGATCAAGCAAGCTACTAGAAAGGTAATCATCTAACTTTGTATTAGGTATTGTAATTATAAGATAATTGCAAGATCGGCTATAAACTCCTTAAAGAAGGAGGTGGAAGAAATTTATGTGGAAGCCCACATAGAAATCGTCCATATGGGCCTTCTGGAAGGATCATGTGGACCGCTTGAGGCATAAGCAATCAGATTAGGGTTTTGACTAAAACCCTAGCAGCTCAGCTATATAAAGACCCCATGGGACTCCTAAAATCGGCACTTGAACCCTAGAAGAGTAACAACCGAATTTTTGTGATCCCTAGCCTCTCTCTTATATTCCTCCAACTTGCTCTTGGTGTTTATGATCTATTAGAGGCATCACATTTGAGGTGCTAAGTTCTCAAAGGTTGAAGATCAAGCAAGCTACTAGAAAGGTAATCATCTAACTTTGTATTAGGTATTAATTTCGAAAATTGCATGCTAGTTTAGGGTTATAGCTTTGGATGATTATTATTGCATGTACAATTAGAGAAAACCTAGATCCAAAGCTTTAGGGATGCATGTGCACCATAGGATTGATGTAATGCTTAAAACCCATCACTAACTTAGACACAAAGACAAACACACAAAAGGCAGTGTGTCTATCGATTATCAATATAGTTCAAGCAAGTAGGGTATCGAACACAGGGAACGGTAACAATTAAAATAAATACTAGTATTACCTAAATAAAACACGTAATAAAAAGGGGGTTTTTTCTAGTTTTGCAAGACTAAAAACTTAAGCAATCAATAAACACTTAAACAAAAGACAATTAAAAACTAAAGGAGAATGAAAAACAACTAGATTCAATAAGATAAAAGAGACTTCCATTTAGATTTCGATTCATTTATTCCTATGGTTGATTTCGTGGCAAGTGCAATGGATTAATATATCAATGATTACCATTGTAACAGCCCGAATTTCCAGGTATCTTTTATTCATATATTTTTTGGTGTTTTGTGAGGGGACTCTGCGAGTTGGAGCTCAAACTCGCCGAGTAGGATCGCGGTTCTGGACGCGGGTTCGCGCCTGGACTCGGCGAGTCCGCGCTGTTTAATGAAACCCTAATTTCCTGGTCCTAAGCCCTATTTAAAGGACCTTATGGCCCTTCATTGCGGCTACCTTGACCTTGAGAGCACCAAAGCAGCTGACGGTTCTTGTGAGTGAGATAAGAGGCCATTATTCACCAAATTTGTGTGTATTTGCAAGAAAGGAAGGGGAAAGTCAAGCTAGAAGAGTTGGGGAGCTTGGATCTACTTCCATTTCTTCAGGGGAAGCTTCTTGAGGTATCATTCAGAGCTTATTTCCGTGTTTTTGTTGATATGGTCAAATCTAGGGTTTCTTCATGCCTTGTTTGTTTTGTAATTGAAGTGTGAGAGGTCTCATGGGGATATGGTACCTAGATCTGGACCTTAGCAGGTCCAGAGAGTCCCAAATGCCATGCTTTATGTCCTTCCTTTTGGGTTGGAGACTAGGGTTGCCATCTTAGAGGTCATTTCTTCAAAAAGAGCCTTGTAGGTGTTGCATGGTAGCCAAGACTGTGACTTTACGTGATGAATGAGCTTAGGAGGGCCGGATTTATGACTTCAAGTGATTAAACCAACAAGTTTCCTAGTGTTCAGTTTGAACCAGGTAAGACTTGTAATATTAGTCAACTAAATTGGTCATTCAATTAACTCATATATGGTTGGTCATCACATATGTTCACACATTAACTTACTTATTTTCTATTTAACCCTAGGTTCATGTTCACTAATACTAGGCATACAATCTTGTTTTCACAAAACTATATGATTCAAGCAATTAATAAGATATCCATGCAACTCAATTACTTAGTTATTACATAAAATAATTATCAATAACAAATAAAGATCTTTTAACAAGCTTAACAAGATAAATAAACAAATCAAATTAACCCAAGTCACTCGATCAAACTATATTCATAAGATCCTCTATATCTAAATAGAAGTATGGAGTTTAGCCCATAACTTCAGCAAAAACAATCATAAACTCAAAATCTAATGTTATCAACATGACTAAAAACAAAGATTAAGAGAAAAGTGATACTTTAATGCATTTGATCTCTTTAAACTTAAGTTCCTAGTAGAAAATCGAAAACCAGAACTTCTCAGAACCTTTCTAGCCTCCAAAAGTCGTCCAAAGCCTCTAGCATTCGTTAGGGTTTCAGGAATACACAATCTCTCTCTCTCTCTCTCTATATATATATATATATATATATATATATATATATATATATATATATATATTCCAAAATTTAGCTACAACATGTCGAGCTTTTAAGATAAACTCGTCGAGTTTTTTTACTTAATACGCGCGTACAACAAGGCATCCTTGTATGGGGACTTTCCAGCCAACTCTTCGAGTTCTTCCTTATTGTTTCAATTTGTATGTAAGGTTTTATTGTAAGCTCATGTTTAACCAAGGGATTAAAATGTTTTTATTTTAGTAGAATTCGACATATTGTAGATAAAACTCTAATAATTCTCTTAGTTTAAATGTAAAAAATATTGGATCATTGCAACCCCTCCTCCTAATTTACATTGCGGTATGACCACTGCAAGAGAAGGGCTTACCGCATGTTGGTGATGGCTATTCAACCGTTAGAGGTTCTCAACAACTACTTCTAGTTTTTTTTTAACTTCGCTATAAATTCACACATTCAGTTCTCATTTTACTACACAAAGCAAACATCAAACTCTCTATATATTAACCTTCCTTTGTATTTAAAATGTATTTATCATCGTCGTCCACTTCGTTGAATACATTGGCGTTGCGGGAAACGGGGGTTTATCGGAGACGTTATGCGAACAACACTATCTTATTTTTAATTAATGAACTATTCTCTTTTTATTAATTTTATATAATTAGATTTTATTCAATTAAAAAAAATAAACGATGTGGTAAGGTGTGTTTTAACCTTTGCTATCAATAGAGCGCTATAGTGTTTTGCGGTGTTACTGAACCGCTATTTTGAAATAACGTTTAAGAATAACGGTGACGCTATTAGCAGCGCTATTGAACGCTATTTACCGCGAAACTCATCAGCGCTATAACGACGCTACACCCGCTTTTACAGTTTCTTACATATTGAGCTACTTTGACAAAAAAAAAATGATTGTGTGTTGTTTCAATATTAAATCTTTATTTTTTTAATTAGTTCACTACACTTTTTGTCTTAATAAGTCCAAATAATAAATATAATTAATTACAAACTACAAAACAAATGAAAACTTCCATTTCTCGTATGTTTCAGTAGTTAGAAACCAAGAACGCCTTGAATTGCGATGACCTTTTGACACTTTTTAGTTTTCATATTATTATATTAGAATATTTTATATAGATTATGTTATGTTTTTATATGATTTTTTATGATATTAATTATATATTGTATTAATAATCTAATATATAAATTTTGTAAAAATATATAATATAAATTATACATAATATTAAAAAACCGTTATACAACTGCAATAACCGTGATTTCAAATAGCGGCATGTGACCGCTATTGAAATTTCGAGTGCAATAACTGTTTAGGTTATAGCACCCACCAGTTTTGTGTGGTAAGAAGAAAAATGATGTAGCGATTATGTGACACTGTAATGATGTGATATGTCACCGTATACGGCCTAAATGACAAATTTTTGTAGCAGCATGACAAATTTTAGGTAGCACGTATATGGATTGTGTCAAATGTGGCGCAATTCCCTCTAATCTTATACGGAATAATAATTATAGAAATTAAATTTTCCTACTTTTTCTTATAATTTATCTATCTATCTATTTGAAATTACGACAAATCTCATAAAATATTATTAGTTTTATCAAGATCCACATTTACCAATATTTCATATGAATAAAAACGTAAGTAGGTCCACTAATAATTATTACTTGGCTTTTGAGTTCATCTAAATAAATAAAATTAAAAGATACGTGTTACAACAGTCTTACATTGTGGGTGTAGGACTTGCTCTCTACACTAATTTCTGTTTCATCATTAGGCTCATTGCTTTAACTTTGCCGATGTCGTCCTCCAAAAGTCCAATGGATCATAACTCGCGTCTAGTCTCAACTATCAATACAATGAATCCGAAAAAAATAATAATAATAATAATAATTATGCAGCAGGGTATCCTCGACATCTCGTACATGTTGAGAAAAAACAAATTTTAGCTAATCCGTGGCTATAAATGTAACTTCAAAATTAACATCTAAGAGATTAAGTTGTATGTTTTTAGTTCAATAGAAGAAATTACATACTTGAACTCAATTATTATTGTAGCGGATCAAAACTTTTAGAGTAAATTACACGGATGGTTCCTATGGTTTACGGTAATTTGCGCGTTTGGTCCCTAACTTAGTTTTTTAACTCAGAAGGTCCATACTGTTTGTTTTTTTTTACGTATTTGGTCCCTGTATTACCTAAAAAGACTATTTTGCCCTTGATTTTTTAATTTGTTTAAATAAACACACCCCCACACCTTACCTTACCCACCCCAACATTTTTCTCTATTTAAATAATAGTATTTTTAGGTAAGACAGAGACCAAACATGTAACGAAAACAAACAGTAGGGACCAATCGCGTAACAAAAACAAATAGTAGAGACCTCCCGAGTTAAAAAAATAAGTTAGGGACCAAACGTATAAATTACCCCAAACCATAGGGACCATTCATGTAATTTACTCAAACTTGTACAAAACATAAATTCTATCTTTAAACATAATTTATAAAAAAACAGAAAATAAAATAAACATATTACAAAACAAAATTTAACACATGTCTCATTTTCTTTTTTTGCACTCAATTTGCTTCTTTTAATACAATATAGAAGTCATCAACATAAAATTTATATTTAATGTGTTATCCGGTTATTTCTTTTTTTAAAAAATGGATGAAATTAAAGTGCAAAAATCCAAACTCAACCGATTTGTCATTAATAATTTACACACACACTCGTCACCCTTTCTCTCTCTATCTCCATAAGCAACACCATATAACACCCCATCTTCCTCCTCTCATTTCAGCAACAAACACACACACTCCACTAATTTGCTTCTTCACCATGGTTTCTTCAGAATTCGCACGCACAGCTGTCGGCATCATCGGTGAGTAAAACACACACAAATTCTATCTCTCGATCGATCGATCTAAGAATATATTTGATTAAATGATTCTGCATGTCCTTTTAAGTGCTCAATTTCATTCTCGGAAGCTTTGTTACTAGCTGTTTTAAACTTTCGATTTCAAATCATGTCAATTGCAATTCATCAATGGCATTCGATCCCTCTGTGCAATTGTTTTAGAGATCGAGAGACTCAGCGAGTGATGAAATCATTTCGTTATTGAAGTGCATTCGGTGTTCTTAATTTGTGTTTTTTGTTCGTATTCTAAATCTGATCTTAATTGTTGCTTTTCAGGAAATGTCATTGCACTTATCTTGTTCTTATCTCCTGTGTAAGTTTTCTCTACTATAATTCACTCACACTCGCACACACACTCACACACATGATCTTGTTCTTATCTCCATTTTTGCTCTAGTTTTTTATGGAAACATGATAAGTTTTGCATTTTTTTCACCGCCATGCTCTGTGGATGTACCTTCGCCGCTTCACGAGTTTAGTATGTTGCTCAAATGACAGATGTACCCTCTAGAAAAAGTACTTTTTGTGCAAAAATGTTAAATGCTTTGAATAGTGAAAGGGTAAATCTGACATTTGCGTCAATGTAGCCATATAGGTGTGAAATAAGAAGGCCAACTACCTAGTCCTGAGTACACTCTTATCTTTTTTTTGTGATTCTTCCGCCATTAATGAAAACTTAAATCTCAAGTACTTCTCATGAAGTAACATTTAATTCCGAAAAAAAATAATTTTGGTCATTTGGAAATAGTTATATTAAATTTTTAATTACATTTGATATATAACATATTTGTGATTTATGTGAGACATTCTTTTATCTTCTGAGCTGCTTTTATTACATTCATAAAATAATTTATGATTTTTTAGATCACAAAATAAAATACTATATATATTTCAAATAACGAAACGATGAAAAATAGCCTTTTCATGAATATAGAAAGTTTTTTTGTGATAAAATATTGAAAGTAAAGAGGTCCACTTGGTCAAACCTCAAATTTCATTATTTGTTTCGTTTGTAAAGTTTTTCACCCAAAAGTAGTTTTTTTAATTTTTTTCCTTTTTGGGTATTAATCTCTTTTTAACAAGAATTAAAAGACAAAACAAAAACTCATAAACATTATCAATCACAATCTCACATTCTGTTATCAACTTTTGTTTAGAAAGAAAAGGACAAAATTAAATGTAATGAAAAGAACAAAAGCTTACCTGTTTATAAATTTTGAGTGCAAGGGAAGAAATATAGTTAGTTTTACAATTTTGCTCTTACTTATAAAAATCCTACAAGTAATAACGTACAGATATTAATTTTGACCAGAAGTCAAACAAATTCTAATTTTGACCAAAAGCCAAACAAAATTCTCAGGCCAACATTCATTCAAATTGTGAAGAAAAGAACGGTGGAGCAATTCTCGCCGGTGCCATACCTCGCCACCTTTATAAACTGCGGGGTGTGGGTGTTGTACGGACTTCCGGTGGTCCATCCTCACAGCTTTTTGGTCATCACAATCAACGGCACAGGTTTGTTGATCGAGACTGCGTATCTGCTGCTCTTCCTGATATACTGTGACCGCAAGCAGAGGATCAAAATGCTACTGATCATTGCCGGCGAACTGGTGTTTCTCGGCGTCTTGTCTGCCCTGGTCCTGACCGTTGCCCATTCCACCAAAGTCCGGTCAGATATTGTCGGAAGTATTGCCATTGTTGGGAATATTATGATGTATGCGTCTCCATTGTCTGTTATGGTATGCCTCTTCTTTACTCCCTCCAATTAACTTATATTTCTATAAAATATTAAAATATTTTTTTATCAGAAACTTGTGATTACAACGAAAAGCGTGGAATATATGCCATTTTTCTTGTCTTTGTTTTCGATGCTGAATGGCATAAGTTGGACTATCTACGCACTCATTCGCTTTGATCCCTACATTGTTGTAAGTCGCTATTTCTCTATTTTTCAATAATTAATTATTAAATTTGAAATTTGCTTGAAAGGTTACTTCCAAATTACATTAACTTAAATACATATGTAACAACTTGTTTTTTAAAGTTGCTTAAAATATACGCTAACATTGATGATTAATATGATATTAATGAAGTTATTTTTATACAGATACCAAATGGGCTTGGATCACTATTGGGTATAACCCAGTTAATACTGTACGCTACCTTTTACAAGTCAACACAGCGACAATTGGCTGCGAGGAAAGCAAATGCAGAGATGGGTCTGGCTGAAACGGGTACACAGGTGGGTCCGACGAAGGTGAACAGTGTGGGCCAGGCCCATAATGAATATCCTTAGAATATTTTGATTGGTATAGTATTCTACACTTAGGTCCATTAGGCAAAAGCCCATTATAAAAGAACTACGAAAGGGCAATGCTGTTTCTGATTTTTCTTTTTCTTCTTTTGAGTGTTTAATCGTGTGGTGCATTGGAGCTGTTAGATGTGTAATATGAAGCTCTAATGAGGAGAAAATATTATCCATTTCTCTTTTCTGTTTGATTTACTTCTTAACGTGGTTGTTTCATTCAAGTTTTTCTTTTAATGTCATCCAATGATAAAGGGAACACTAGCCACTAGGATTGATTTACCTTATCGAGTTTTTGAGAAAATAGTCAAATCAATTAAGGATGAAAAAAAACCAAATCAAAATCAAAACAACATTCAACGGTGTGTCGGTGTGGTTTGTAATTTTTTGAAAACTATAAACATTGTGTTCGATTCGGTTCTATAAACCAAACAAACCGATTTGTTTCCCGAGAAATCATTTAAACCAAAATGTTCTGTATTAATTTAACTAAGTGTGAAACCCATGTATTACATGAGTTTATTTAAAAAAATTAAATACAAAATTCTAAACATTTAAGAAGTTTGTATTTATAAGAAAAGTGAAAAAATATTGAATTATAAAAATTAAAGTGTTTTGTTTTCTCTTTTAAATTTAAACAAATAATTTAGATAAATAAATAAAGAAAATTAATGAATCTTTAATTTAGTAATTTTGAAATTAGAAGGAATGTTCATTAATGAAGTTGATATGCATTTATTATTATTACATTTAAATATTATCTAGAATTTAATAAAATGAAAAAAAAAACAATAAAATGACATGTAGAATCTACCCTAATAAATAAGAATGATTTTGCCACATGTCATTCTCTCATTCAATTTGCCACATGTCATTTTGTCATAATTTAGAGATATATTTATTTTCCACTTGTCATTTATTTCATTTTCCATTTCTAATATATTATTAATTAGTTTCCATAAATTAAACCTACCATAATGGTATTAATTTCAAAATTTAAATTTTAAATTTCAATTTCAAATAAATTTATAGTTTAAACCTTTGTGTTTAACATTTTGTTATAATTAATCTGTTTAGTATACAGGTCTGATAACTAAACAATAATTTTAATTTATTTATTTTTTGCATGTTTTTTTCCTCATAAATTTTATTTATTTCAAATTTCAAATTCAAATAAACTTCTCATTTAATCGTTTCTATTTAACATTTTATTTTAATCAACCTGTATAATATACGGGTTTCACAACTAGTAAAAATTAATTTAAAATAACCATAAAATTACATGTGACAAAATAAATAAGAATGTGACATGTGACAAAAAAATCTTTATTTATTAGGTTAGATTAGTTTATACCTTATGTTTTTATTTAAATACTTATTACTTAAAATATAACCCTATCATCTTTTTCTAGATTGATTAGTTGAGTAAAATTTACATTTTCTAATTTACTTGAGAGACTACCGCTTAACTATGAATCCATTTTTCTCTTCTACCTTACCATCTTTGGCGGCTATCCATTTCCATCACGCGGTTTCTTTCTGGAGCACCTCCGAGTATAGTTCCTGAATTTTGGGATGTTTTTATAAATTTTTACTCATTTTGATTAAATTCTTTATTAAATTGGAATTAACTAAAAAAGGTTTTGGTCTTTTATTTTTTTAATTGATAAAAATGGGTTTAGAAAAGCCCGCTAGCCAAGACATAAAATATGTTTTGGTCTCTATATACTCTATATTGGGCCTCTAGTTTAGAGTCCACCCTTTTAAAAAAGGAATGAAATTTACAAATTACCAATAGAGTAACACTTTTGTATAAAATAAATTTGATCTCGCGGTGTGACAAAACGGTGGAGGTAAATGGAGATGTGCCCATAATGGGGGTTTTATAATCATATTTTTGGAATATATTCACCATAATTATTTTTGAAATCGTCACCATCCTATTTAAATGATAAAATCATCATTTAATGTCGATTGGTATTTGGTAATCTAGAAAATTATGAATTCTATAAAACTCTATTTCGGTGCCTTTTATCGGTCCCTTGTTTGTTAAATGATTATACTCGTAATTTGGATTTTGTGTAACTCAATCATATAGAAATATCATATTCGGAAAGCGTTTACACAATCTATCAAGAAAATTCAAGTTGCTTGTCAATTTTAGAAACCTTCTTCTCCTCCCTAACCCTAACAGGGAGGGTACACCACTAATTTATACTTTATACGTATTTTAAGGGAGGGTACACTACAAGTTTATACTTTATACGTATCTTAGTTAGTTGGCTAATAATATTGTTTGAAATCCTATTAACAATATTTAGTTATGTTTTGATCGATTTTATTTTGTTGGTTATTTGAGTAATTTTATTTTATTATTTGGGTTTAACAATATTTTTTAAAAGTAACAAATATAGTATGTTATAGTTTAATCTTTTTCTATAAAAGAGGAAATAATAACAAAAAAAAAATAACAAAACTTTATATACTTTACATTTCAATTTTTTTCAATAACTCTATATTCCAATATCAACTAAACTCATAACAAATTTAAAATTGTTTATACTCAATTCCTTTGAAAAATTCCAATTCCTTTCTAGACATTTGGCAAACCAAACTTGTCATAACTGTATCTTCAATTTCTATGTTTATGTTATTGCAACTTTATACTTGTTTTTTATTTTCTATTTAAATCAAATACAATAGAAATATATATTTGGTTGGAGTGATTTTTTTAATATACATTGAAATTTTGGATATACAATTTCAAAAATCCAATTCTAAACCTATATGAATCCGAACATACCGGATCCTTATTTCTTGGCCCAGATCCGGATAAATTTGGACCAGATTATTTGATATCCGAATACCTCCGAAATTAGTTACCAATTGGATTTTAAAAAATGGATTAGATTACATCCTATTTTTGTGCACCTCTAAACTAAACATAATTGGTCAATTTAGTTTGACTATGATTTGTTTCTTTAATGTAGACTATTTTAGAAAATATATAACGACAAAATGATAAGTTCTTTGAAAAAAACTCCTTATATACATAAAATGAACAATCAAAATAGCAAAAACTCGATGAAGCATCATATGGTTATTTTATACCAAATATTAGTTTAGCTTTTCGACTTCAAGAAATAAAAAACTATTCCAAAACACCCTGTTACAGTGGTACTCTGTTGTTATACCTTTATAATTGGGCCTCTTATACTCTCTTACTAGTCCAGCATTTTGGGCTTTTAGCCTTTTGTTATTAGCAGTTTCTTTCTCGACGACAGTTTTTGCTTTTGCAGCTGCCTTGTCCCATTTCTCGGATTCTCGCCGGAAGTCGACCACATTGCCGTCTCCGGCCACTCCTTCTTAAAGTCCTTGATCGGCGTCCAATCGGAAAAAGGTATGTCGTTGATCGTGTCTTTCTTAAAAATCTGTATTTAGTAATTGATACGGTATGTGCATCTATCTTTATACGATCGATTCAGATTTCTGATTGCGATTAGGCTGTTAACAGAAAATTATGGATGGTGAGACGCCTAATTTCAAAAAATGGAATATACTATATCCTGTTTACATAAACTCGAAGAAGACTATAGCCGAAGGTAGACGAATCTGCGCAGCAAAAGCTTGCGAAAACCCTACCGCGGTAGAAATCGGTGATTGTTGCAGCCACCTGAAAATTCCTTTCGCTATTGAGGTTTTTTCGACTTCACTTTGAATTTTCTTTTACACGAAGCTATGATTCTACTTCTGATATCGAATAGTTTAATTTAAGGTGAACTAGATTTTCACGTTTTAAGAATGATTGATTAGAATGTTGAGGTTTTATTCATGACATCAACAAGTTGACATAATGTATAGTTGTATACAGTTAGTTTTGATTTTGTGTCAATATCCTTACAACTTGAATGAAAGATCCAAACATGGATCTGTTGATTATCTATCTGTGTTCATCAGAAGAATAGTTATTTGTTAACAGAAACAGCAACATATCAACATAATGTAGCTCTTATCAAGTATAAGCAGCTTTTCTGTTAACTTAAATGTGTAATTTAGGGTTCTAATTCACTTTCATTTTTATAAAGCTTGATAAGGCATATCCACGGGACTTCATGCAAGTAGGAAGGGTGAGGTTCATTCTGAAAAGGTCGGATGGGAGTTTATACAACCAAGCTATCACATCTAGTAAGCATTGATTTCTGAAAAGTTCTGATTTTTATTCCAATTTGTTCCTGTTTTTTGATTCTGTTGTATGATCATGTGGCTAATGAATGTAAATTTTGTGCAACACCCAGTATAAATGTGGAAATAGCAACCCTAAAATGTTAACATAATAAGAAAATAACCTCATTATATGGCTAATAATATGAAGAAAACATAAAAAGTTATAAGTTTATAACCAAGATAAACTAAGGGGTGTTAATGGGCTTAATGAGTTAAGCACTTAATCTAGACAACTGGAATGTATCAAACATTAACCCGTATTTACATATCTGCCTCTCTTCTTTTTTCCTCTCACGTTGAAATTGATGAATATTTTTTCAAATGTAATGGTAAAATGGTAATTTAATCTTGTTCATACAGTTTTTTTGGTCTAGAAAAAAGAAAGCTAATGTTAATTATGAATTTTTAAATTGCAGAAAAACACCTGATGCTTCATGTTGCTGAATTGGTTCCAAGACACCCTGGCAGGGTAAAGAAACAGGAGCCTGCTGCCACGTCAACCACTGGACCTTCTAAATCTGGAAAGGGTGGCAAAAAGAAGAGATAACTTTTTTTTTTTTTGGTTATACAACATGTTTTTGTTTATTTAAAAAATATTTGGATTTTAGAATTTGGACCCCTTTTCATTGGTTCTAATTTACACCAAGTTGTGACCTGATGTGGCCTGTGTTTTATAATTTCTTAGACATGGGAAATGGAATATGGATATGTAAAGATTTAAGATTTTGCATATTACATATCTCCAGATTTATATATTTTAAGTTTTTAACCATGTTTGCATAAAATATATAATAATACAATGTTAGAGGTTATAAATATATAAATACATTTTGACATGGCTTCTTAATTCAGTTTTACCTGTATGAGTTGCATAAAAAGCCAAATTGACTTGTTTTCATATAGGGTTGGAAATGTGACATGATTTATGAAATAAAGCAATAGCAATTAGATATGATTTATATCGATTAAAACAAATTGAATCGACTAAACCCAAAACAAAAATGTTATATGTGTATTGTTATAAGAAAATGATATTTGTTTAGAATTACGTTTATAAATTAAACAAAAACATTAGGTCATATTAAGCCCGATGCCAATTTTGTTCATTTTGGGAAGTTTTAAATAATAAAGAAACCACAAAGGGCTATATGATACTTCAACTGAAACGTACGGGGTCCATCTGTCCAAAATAAGAAAGTTATGTATGCTGATTTGAAAATATAACAAAATACAAGGAGTGTTAATGCAATTTTTCTTTCGTTAAATTAGACCCGTAACTTTACTAAACAAAAAGTCAAAAACTAAAATCACTCGTCACAGAAGGCGCATCCGTAGGGCAAGCGAACGGCGAAAAAAGTCCGCCAGTCGTCGTCGTCTCCGGTAAATTTTCCGTCAACTTTTTTTCTTAGCATGTTTTTGTCTCTAGGAAACAAAGATTTAAATCAGAAACAAGTAGATCCGTTAAAATCGTAGATTCGTGCATGCTTGATTTTTCATCTTTTTTGTTTAAAAATTGCTATTGTTACGATTATCATGATATTGTGAAGTTAGTTAGTTATACTGTTTTTAGCTTTGTTAATCAAACTTGCTTGATTGTTGTTAACTCATTTGTAATTGTTTTATCTTCATTCTTCATTGAAGACATGGGAATCGAACGTATATTTTGCATTATCCGTTTGTGTAACAGGAAATTAATTTGTTCTGTAAATCTTTTTTTTTTGGTAGAATTAAAATTGAGGAATTTGTAAAAAGTTAGGGTTGTGTCGACACATGTGAAATGAAGAACCCAAATCCAAAATTTTAGTTCCATTACCATAAACAAATCCAGAAAGAAGTCAAATCAATCAAAACAGAACCAAATTGACTTGCCTTTCGCATTGCGGATTTTTTTAATCTTTACATACATTTATTTTCCCATAATAATAACACATTTGCATTTTTTTTTTTTACTATTGTGATTGTTACTGTTTTTTCCTCAGATTACAGGTTTTTTTTAGTAGAAAGTATAATAATGGGTGGTGGTAGGGTGGCTCATCCGGTGTTGAAAGGGCCAAGTGTGGTGAAGGAACTGGTGATTGGGGCGGTTCTTGGGTTGGCTGCTGGTGGTTTGTGGAAGATGCACCACTGGAATGAGCAGAGAAAAACAAGGGCTTTTTATGATCTTCTGGAGAAGGGTGAGATCAGTGTTGTTGTTGAAGAAGAATGAATGTTCCTTGTTGATGTCTTTATTAGTTGAATATATAAATTGGAGATGGGAGTTTGTGATTTTAATAAAACATAAAATTCTGCATTGAAATTGTACTCAATTTTCACTGTTTTGTTTAAAAAAATTGTGGGATTGCTGGATCTTGATTAATTGATTGATGTTATATTTTGATGCTATGTTTTTTTACATAAAGGAATCATTACAAGTAATTGTATGGTTTTTGGATTATCTTAGGCTCAATATTTCTAACGTTGTGAGTCTAACGTTGTGAGGCATCAACCATAATATTTCTAACGTTGTGAGTCTAACGTTGTGAGGCATCAACCATACTGGACATGTTTGCTACTTGCCCTTAAAAGTAAAAACAAACAAATAAAGGGAAAATGACTTTATATAATTATAAAGGTAATTATGTTAAAAATCGTTTAAAAAACATCATTTAAATTTGGTCTTACAAAAAACATCATCCAAATCCAAGTAAATCATTTCTACAAAAACACAGCAACAAACTATATATTTGTTCGAGTGTCACCCTTGTCACCCTTATGGTGATAAGCATTTACCGGTAATTTAATTGTTGTTATAACCATAAAAATAACTTATTATAACATATCACTAGTTTTTGATAAACTATTTAAATTAACTTATAGATAAGTTGGCTTTTCGAACTATCACACAAAATAGAGTTGAAGGCTATTGGGTATGGGCAACATGTTATTACATGTTATCACACCCAAAGTGTCGACCTCATCATCCTAGTCATATTTTTGGTGTTATAACACCCAAGATGGAAATGGACAACACCAAATAACATGTGATATCGCTACCATTTTATTTATTTATTAATTTCTATTTTTCTAATTTGTTTTTTTTTAATTTATGTCTTGATATTTTTTTAAAAACATATAAATTAAATAAAACATAATTAAATTAAATAGTTAATTAAACATACTATTTTAAAAATAAAAACGACATTACAATGAAAAAAAACATCGACCGAAAACATAATAAACCTTCTCTTCCCCCTCTTGGAAACAGGCTAGCGATGAGGAGAAAAGTCGCCCAGGTCCTTATTTCAACACGTCAGGAGAGGAGCGAAAAACCTCTCGCTTTCAAGTCGAAGGCGGAATTTAAAAATATAAAACTGATACACTATTCTTCGACTAAATATCTCCGCTCGATCTTTGCTTTCATTTTTCGGAGCACCTCCAACCGTCTCGGTGACATATTCTCCTCGCTAGTTTGAAAAATTGTCAAATCCTTAGCAATGTCTTCATCGGCTTCATGACGAAGGAACTTCAAATGCTCCCATTGCAAGTCATATCTTTTACGCGCAATTTCGTTGTGATCGTCAAACTTTTGTTTTCATTTCCGCTTGCTCTCGATGTCTACTTTCACCTTCCTCCACATGTCGTTGAGCCCGCCTCGCTTTGTCGCGACTTATCGATCGTCGAGGCGGGGAGATCTCTTCGATGTCGTTGAAGTCGTCCGGTATCTCATCTATGTCTGCATTAAGGTTGATGTTCGTGCGTACGTCCGAAAATCAATCGAACCCGAGCCGCAAGACCTCTTCGATTGTTGTTCCGTAAATGTGTCCGTTTTATTCCATCTTGGGTATTCCTTGATAATCTCTCAAATCTTTTCGTGCTCGAAAACGTGACCGGTCTCAACATGATATTGGTCCCTAGCCGCTCTATAATCGTCAAAATGGGTCGCATCACTTTGCTTGTACGAGGAAAGTTTGTTGTGGACGGAACTGAATTTGATGCACTTCTTGCTTATTTGAGTCTATTTGCGACTCAACATATCGTGATTGCGATAATTTGCATCCTTCTTCAAAATTGTCCGAAATTTCCCGATCACGGCTTCCCAAAAAACAACTTTTCTCATATCGTTTCCTTGTGTTGGATTTTTTGATGTCCCGCACCATGCCATCGCCAACGCGTATTCCTCCCCCGCAGTCCACCATGCTGGAGGTTCGTCTTCTGATTGCTCCACCGCGACCGCGACCACTTTCCCTTACCTTCGTGCTCTCCCTTTGTTGGCCAGTTTTTCCGGCTCCCCCCCCCCCCCCCGCTTGCGTCTCGGGAACCGTTTCTTGCGTGGGTGGTGGTTGCGTGATATTTTGTTGCATTGTAGCGAATGTGTTGAAAAGGTTTTGTGGAATGGTTGTAGGGAATTGTGGTGGGGCGATGCAGGATTGAAATATTTGCATTGACTGTTGAGGATGTTCGGGTACAACTCGTATTGTGCAAAACCAAGAGATGGAGATGTATTTGTGTTTGGAGAAGGAGTGTTAGGGTTTGATCCATATGATTTTTTGTGTAAAAAATGAATTGATGGTATGTAATAATTAAAGTGAGAAATGGTGAGTGATATTTGAAGTGAAAATGTATATATAAATATATAGAGAAATTAAATATCCTCCTACTTTTGCTCCTGCAAATCTTCTTACCCAATTAAATGATGACATGTTGTAACAACGCAAATTTTCAAATAAATTTTTCATTTTAAAAAAATAAAGTATTCCCATTCAAAACAAGGCATAAATAATTTAAGTGTCATGTCAAATACAAATTGTCTAAACCCCAAGATCATCAAAACATTCTCCAGTGTGTACCGATCACGCCGGCGCCTTCCCACGGTCCTCGCTAGTACCTGAAACATATACATAACAACTGTAAGCATAAATGCTTAGTGAGTTCCCCAATATACAACTTACGCACATACGCCTTTCCAGGCCCTGACCTTCCGGTCCATGTGTCTCAGGGGACTTCCGTCCCTGCTGGGTAAACCTTCCGGTCCTACCCACGCCGACCTTCCGGTCCATCACACAACATATTGCCTTCCGGCCCATAACATATTGCCTTCCGGCCCATAATATAATCGCCTTCCGGCCCATAACATACATAGCACATATAACAAACAGCTTACCACATATAGCATACATATCACATATCATATATGACCTTCCGGTCACACAGTCAAACCCTTCCGGGTACAGTATAGTGAGAAGACTCACCTCGTGAATGCTGAAAGCTAGCAAATCCTGAAATCACTCGTGCACAATCCGTCGAGCTACAACCTCCCTATAACATCACATAACTCTCATTAACACTTATATCTTCTAAGTGTGACTATCCCTAAGAAGTCGGACTTAGGTCAACTCTGATCAACGGTCAACGGTCAACGGTCAACTCGACCGGACTCGGCGAGTGCCATGGCGACTCGGCGAGTCTAGACGTCCTCCAATTCTCTGAGATTCCCTTTATACTCGTCGAGTATCCTCCTTGACCCGACGAGTTACTCCTGGAAGAATCGCGGGGCCACCCCGACTCAACTCGCCGAGTTTGAAGAACAACTCGACGAGTCCCAGTTAATCTTCAAGCTACTCGCCGAGTCTGTTCATCTAACTCGGCGAGTCCATGCCATGCAACCGCTCAAACTGCATCCTAAGGTCAGAACTGCTTCGACCATTCCTAGGTCTGGCCTTCCTAGGCTGATCCATCACGTAAAGTCCTCATTTCAGTGCTCATGATACACCCTATGATTCATAATTTACATTTTGACTTAAGGCATAAGGATTCCAATCCAAAACCTTCATCAATTCCCGAAATACACAGACATGGGACATTCTGGACCTCCAAGGGTCCCAATACAGGGTTACAATCGTTTAGGGGACTAGGGTAACATTCAATCTATTCACAAAAGGGTTCCATAAACCCTAATTCCATAATCACATCAACATAGCAGAGTATATTCGAATTCTTACCTGGATGATGTGTTCTCTGTGTCCCCAATCCTCCGAATGTGACTCCCTTGCTGTTCCTTTAGCCAATCCCTTCTCTTTCTTGCACAACAACTCTTCTATAATCAACAATGACCTATAATCCTTGCTCCAGATGCACACAATCGATTTAGGGTTCTTCTCAGAAGGCTAAAATGAACAATGACGGCCAATAAGTCTCTTTTATACGTCCCAAACCCGAACGGTTAGGGTTTTCGCTAAACAGCGTAGACTCGCCGAGTCCATATCTGGACTCGTCGAGTCCAGTCGCGAACCTGCGACCAAGTCTGCGATCCTACTCGGCGAGTCTAGGCTCCAACTCGCCGAGTCCCTTCTTAAAACACCCCAAAAACATAATTTAACAATACCTGAGATTCCGGGCTGTTACACATGTGTCATTTTAGTATACTAAAATATCATTAAATGAACATTAATTGTGACACATGTCATCATTTAATTGGGTAAGAAGATTTGCAGGAGCAAAAGTAGGAGGATATTTAATTTCTCATATATATATATATATATATATATATATATATATATAGAGAGAGAGAGAGAGAGAGAGAGAGTGAAAACTGAAATAGATATAGTTTTTTTTTTTCTTTTAAACATTTTGACCGTTCAATCAACGGTCCATTTTATAGCCGTTGTAGAAAAATCGGTGTGTATTTCTTTCGTTTCTCGTTACCACGAAAACGCCCGATACCATAATGCCTAATAACAACAAGGGGGCGACGATGTTTTGCGCGTTATACCGACGTTATTTGATGTACATGTCGGAATAATAACGGGACTCCCATTGCCCATTCCGAATGGGCTAAATGAATGAACATATTTAAAAGTAGGGGTGTTCGTTTAGATGGATCGGTTCTACCCGATCCAACTAAGTAAATCCAAATTAATATCGGTTTTAAAAATATGGATCCGAATAATCCAAATTAAATTCAAATCCGATCCAATTACAATTTGGTTGGACCGGTTTTTATAATTCGGTTTTCAAAAACTAAAATATTTTAAAATTACATATAATTAAAATATTATCCAATTTTTATAGAAGAAAAAAAAATATTTAGTTGTGATTTAAAATTTATAAACTACTAAGAATGTATATTATAGTTTAATATTTAATAGTTAAGGATCTTTGAACTTGTTTGAAAAATAAATTATAAAATTAAAAAATAGTTATAGTTATATTAAAAATAAATAAATAATAAGTTGTTATTTGTTTTTTTTTGGATTATTCGGTTCATAATTTATAAACCAAAACCAATCTAAAATCCAAAATAGTAATTCGGTTTTGTTGAAAACCAATCCAAAAATCCGAATATCCGAACCAAATAGTCCAATCTAATTTGTCAAATTGAGCAATTCGTTTTTATCGGAATAATGAACAATATTATTTAAAATTATTTAAAAGTAGATAATATAAATTTGATTTGGTTTAGTGAATGAAAAGCAAAGAAACTGGATACTTGTAAAAACCGAAACCTAGATTATCAGGCCGGGTCGAGAGTCGGATATGGGTCATTGCCTATCCGGCCAAAATCCATTTACCGAATGATGAAGTAGACGACGAATCTCTTTCACACCAACATTTTTATCAGTTTCCCGCCATTACAAAATATACAAATTCAAGTCGAATTGTTCATTCATTATGAAATTCTGGCTTCAGTTTGATGCAATCGAATTCTAGCTTTTGAAAGTTTGGATTATCGTTAACAAGCAGTGAAGAAAGAGGAAAAATGGCGGATGATGTAACGAGATGGTCGGTGACCTACACGAAGCACATAAAGCAGAAGCGTAAAGTTTATCAAGACGGATTCTTAGATGTTCAATCATCTAGTCATAAGGTTGCTTTCGCATCATACTCTTAATTTGTTTATTGCGTCGGTTAATTGCGTGCGAGGACACACAATGTTAATCATTGTGATGATCGTTCATTCGTTCTACTGTCTGTTTCATTCGAACTTTGTTTTTAAGTTTTGTCTACATCTTATCCTCTCATCTGGAAAAATCGACCTGAATTTGACTTCCTAATAGTGATTTTGGCTTTTATAGTCAGATAAATTATCTGTAACAGCTACACCTACTGTTCTTTAGAAATCAACGAGAACATATGATGGTTTTTGATACTTCGAGTGCTTTGTTAGACCACAAAAAATCCATATATGTTGCCAGTTTACAGATAGCAGTGGTGTAGATGCATAATTAGTAAATCTATCAATGCTTTCACATGATACATAATTTATGTATATTGATTTCGAGAGATTCTATATAAAAACTATTCAGAAATTCATTTCCAGATGATAGAAAAGTATGGTTCGTTCATAACACTACAATAGCATAGCCCACTTCTATTGCTAGTGTCACTGCAAGAATCTGCAATTTTCTTATAACACCATAAGATAATTATATTTTGGACTTCTGGTTCCTATGAGATTAAATACCTTTCAAATGGAACACTTAAAAGAAAAAGAGTACAGTGATTGCTATGGGTGATATTAACAACTGATCAATTACCTTATATCTAAAGAGCATTACCACTTTTTCATTTTTATCAATCTTCTAACAGGTTAAGCTATATGACGATTGTGATAAACTTTTGGATAGCAAAATTGTGAAGCTTGATGATGCTGTTAAATCGGGTGAAACAATAACACTTGGTGCTTATCTTGTTGACATTGGTGATCCTCATGGAGATAGTAAACCCTTTCCAAACTTGATTCTTCAAAGAGACAAATCTACTGCTGATAAGGCTCACATGTCCAACAGTAGTAAGCTAAATAATAACTCCACTTGTTTTTATGATGTTTAGTTGGTATATAACTAAATACCACACATTTTCATGCTTCTATTTTCACATTTAGAAACCAGCAAGGTTAGCTCACGAATTGGTAAAACATCATCAATCAATCTGAGTCCATCACAGAAAATTATCAGAGGTTAGTTATATTATATTCATAATCATGTAATGTAACAATGTTAAGTGCCATTGCACTCATGTTAACCTTCATGATATCAGAGTTCAAGAAACGTGAAGTCAAGAAGTATTGCTCTCCACCCAGTTGTCCAGACACATCTAAAGATGATTCAACAGGTTTATTTTCTAAATGAACAATTTCTCTTACAAAGGAATCTGTGATGTTAGGCTTTATATTGGGTATCAATACTTAAGTGGAAAGATTTCTTTCATATTATTAATCATGTTTATATATTTTTAATTGTTAGACTTTTAGTTGCATATTGTTTTCACATTGTTGATTCTATTTTCTTTTTTCCAATTAGAATGGCAGGTCTTATACACTACTCAATTAACACAAAAAGCCAAGAAATTTCACGATGGAATCTTAAAAGTTTTAATTTCTGGGTTGCGGGGGAGGCAGGTTAAATTTCAACACATTTTTGCATACTCACCAAACAAAATTACACATTTTCATAGTTTTTTTTTTCCTCAGGTGATTCTATATGATGAAACAAGGACACAATTAGACAGCAGATTCCTTAAAAAGGAGGAAACAATTACAGCTGGTGAATCAATGAAATTTGATGGTCATATAGTTGACATTATAGAACTCAGAGACCATAAACCTTTCAAAGATACAAATGTTGATGGAAGAAATTTCTATAAACAGAATACAATGCCTTCCAAGAATCACAATGAGCATCTTGCTGGTTTGTTCATCTATTCATTTTGTTGCATTTTTTTGGTGAATGTTATTTATCTTATGTCATTGTTATGTAAATTCAGAGTTCAAGAAACATGAAACAAACATGTCTTTTACAAAAACAGATTTAAAAGGTCAGTTCTATACATTATTTGACTTCTGCAAGGCACATTTTTCATTGACTTTAAGCATCCACAATGTTCTGTTATGTCTATTGCATTATTATGATTTATCATTGTCTTTTTCAATTAGAGTGGAATGTCATGTACACTACACAAGTAACCCAAAAGGCCAAGAAGTTCCATGATGGTGTCTTAAAACTTGCAAGTTGTGGATCACAAGGGAGAGAGGTCAAATTTGTCATTTTTGTTATACAAACATGTTTTTATCTATTTTGTTTACCAATGGGAGGATATCTATACATCATCACAGGAGGCTACTTTGTTATCAGAAGATGGAACAATATTGTCCCATAGATACCTTAAACTCTCTGAAGACATCAACAGTGGAAGTTTATTCAACATGTCAAATTACTTGGTGGAAATTGGTGAACAAAGGAGATGTTCTGAAGGTAGATTTTATATTTCTTTAGTGTCATAGTTATGTGAAATTACATGAAACTATGGATAATGATTTGTTATTCTGTTATTGGCTTAAATGTGTAGGGGAAAGTTCAAGGAAAGCTTCTACATTGGAAAATGAAGATGTAGAAAATATCAAATTATCTAAGAGAATCCCAGCTAACAGACCTCTATCTGATGGTAAGACTTAATAGTCTGTTTGGTATGATGGAATAAAATCAACAAAGTAATGGAATGGATGATTACATTCCATTATCATGTTTGGTTGCCTTGAAGGAATGGAATAAGTCATTCAAACATCTTGTTTGTTATGTACATTTAGAAAACTAAATGAATTTAAATTGATTGATAAAGAAAAAATGTGATTTTATACAAATAAACTTTAATCAAATAAAGATGCATTGCTAAGTTAATGACATATAAAAGTATTTCATGTTCGTTTCAAATGTAGACTATATATATTTCACGTAGTAAAAAAAGTTCATTTTCGTTTTAAAAAAATATTTTACAAAAATAAAAAAATAAATTAAATTAAATACCATGGAATCTTGAAATAGACTTAAAAAAGCAATGTAATTAAACTTAATTTTAAAGATATTGGTGTTATCAAAGATTTTGTAAATAAAATAATCTATAACCATGATATATCATTCCATTCCATCATGGAATGCATCACATTGCATGATAAATGTTCCATTCCATTCCTATGTGGCAACCAAATATGATTTTCACTTTCCATCATAATGCTCCAATTCCATTCCACATATCTGATTACTGCATATACCAATCATTATCTTGATGCATGATACCCAATTATGTTGTGTAATATGAATTAAGATTCCATTTATTTCAGGGGTTGTTTTTTGGTCAAATTGTAACTTGTTTTTATCTTTTGGTTTATCATGTGGTTATGAAGTTATCCTTTCTAAATTTATATGTTATATTTATAGAAAAACCTCCAAAAAGAGCTTTGCAATCGGAAGATACTGACTCAAAAGCTAGAATTTTTGAGCCAGATGAAGCTGTATCAACAACTATCATAAACAACAAGCCTTTACGTGATGGTATATAATTGATCCCTATATCAATTTCTATTTGGATTTGCACTAAAATTTGGTGGTTATCTTCATCACTCTTTTTTAAGCAGCACGTTCGATTTTGTCCATTCTAAAAAGACCTACTACTCAAGAAAGTGGTGAAATAGAGAAGCAAAAAGACTCATATACTAGTACTTCTGACGTGGCAATTTGCAATGAGGAAAATTGCAAACCAGTTGATGATGATACTGATACTAAATCACCAGATTCTTCTAAAGATTACAATGATCTGAATGATTTCAAGAATACAAACTCAAGAAATGCAGACTTCCCAAGTTTTGATCTTGGATTTGACTAGACCCCACTTTTCTCACAAAACCACTCCCCCAAAAGGAAAAGAAACAAATTGTTTATTTTTGGTTAATGATTAGCAAAACATCGATAGAAACAAATTAAGTTGTACGCTTTTCAGGATCTTTTAACGCCTTATTCTTTGACTTGTACATGTTGAGCAACAGTTTGAAAAGATTTCTGGTTTTCTTAGAGTAGGCTTCCATATCTTTTGGACTTTCTCTTTGTGGATACGATGAACAAGATCTTCTTGATATGTTTGGACTCATGGATCTATGAGCACAAGATGCAGACTCTGATCGCTTTATCCGGAATCGAATAGGTGAAATTGATCTTGATCGTTTTTCTGGTTTTTCATGTGAATTTAATTAGTAAATAAAGAAATTATTTAAAAAAAAATATCGTCAAACTTGAAAGTGGAAAGAAGTCTTTTTCTGCTAACCTATTCTTTTGTTCAATGCAGCCTTTCTAAATGAAAAGTCAACCGAACCCGGTGGGAATTGTCCAGAATACCCCTTTCTGCTGTTACAAAGGTAACTTCTTATAACGACAATGCCTACATATGATTTACTTATTATATATATGTATATATGTTACCTTACACCAAATGACTCAGCCTTTCCTTCAAAAACACAATTCTCTGTAGCAATAATTAGAAAAAATCTCAATAAGATACATGAGAAATTTTTAAAAAATAAAAATCCACCTGGGAGAGTGTACTTCTTAGGACACTTGGGTGTCTGTGGAGTCTCTAAGTATTGATATAATCCAACTTTGTTAGCATATGCTTGACATGTTTGTAACCTCTGCAAGCAATAATCTCCAAGACAACATATAAAAAATACAAGTTTATAAATATAAAAAATATATATTTTTATAAAAAGATTACCTGTTCAATGCATAAGAGTTGAAGGTTTAGTCTGGAAGCTTCATTGACATTGTGATCTAGAAAGTTGTTGAGTTTATACATGACAGACCCCAAATGGTCTATGGTTTTAATGAGAGATTTGGAGATGTAGTTCTTTAAGCTTTCAAACAACCTTAAACAAAACACAGAAACTAATCAAATAGAAAAACATAACAACAGTGGATAAAAATATCACAAAAAATGACACTCACATTTGTTTCTGATCATTCTTGTAATACGAATCTTCAAAATGTTCTGCAGCTGAATACAACTGTTCTTTCACATTTCTTAAGTCCTATAGAAATACAACCGATTTATAAAGGCTTTGTCATATTAATATTAGTAGTATAACATGGTGAAAAAAAGTATTTGACATTTTAGAAAGTGAAAAGAGACCTTGAGACCATTGGCAAAGAGACCTTCATCATAGTTGGGATGTGGAAGAAGATCAATTACAATTTTACCCTCCATTAGGACACCTAAGCACAAAACATGAAAGTTTTGATAGTGGCTAAAGTTTAAATAGAGACAGACCACTTGTTGTTGTAGGGGTGAGTAAGTGAGAGTGAGAGTGGGTCATATATATATATATATATATATATATATATATATATATATATATATATATATATATATATATATATATATATATATATATATATATGTATATACTTAGCCCACACACATACACAAACAAATTTCATGATTAGTTTCATAGTGGTGAGTTTATTGGATTATTGCGTCTTGATGAAGGTAGTTTTTCAATGATGTTGAGTTAAAAGAAGGTAAAACCATTTTAAGGAAGAAATGACAATAATGATGTAAAACGTGTACATCATTCATTGAAGGTTGTAGTTTGCTCTCAAGTTTGTCATTTACGCTAAGGAAATAAAAGTCAATGGCTTAATGCTTGTTTTAGTTCATTTACTTGACCTAACCCAAATGAAATTTAATCTTTATGGTCATATTTATTATATTAATTCTTTAGTCGACATTATAAAACCTAGTATTACACTTGTGAGGTTGAGGGAATGCAAGAAAAGACATGTAGGGTCAACAATAATTGGGTGCGTGAAGAAGAGGGAATCGTTGTGGAAGATTTTTAGAATATAGGAAAGCGTAATTACCAATTTGCGACAACTGCTTCCATTTTAAAAGAATCCAAGTGTGAAAAATGGTCCACCATAAGCAATTATACAAAATTACAAACCCCAAATCTGTTTGCATTCTAGTTGGGATTTCTCTATCAAATTTGTTAGAATTATCGATGTGTTTAATCTTTGTGGACCTATATATTTTTGACCCGTGTGGAATTCTATCATAAAAAGTTAAAAACTACTCCTTTTTGGTTTTATGAATTCTTATTTTTTTTTTCATCATAAGTATTAAGATCGGAGACAAAAATCGACTTCTATGGACCTTATGTCACCTCATCGATCCTACTCGCTTTATTTATTTAATGTAAAGATTTAATTACACACCCATATAATGAAAAACACAAGTAATAACTAATATTGAACAATTAACTTTTTAGTTTTTATCTCCACAGATTGCACTCCTTTTTTGTTTATCCTTTTGTATGACCTAATCAATATATAACACAATGTAATGGTTTAATAAATACATTTAGATCATTAGCTAAAGTCAGAAACACCTTGGAACGACAATTGAAGTACGAGACATCAAATAAACTAAAATTAGCCAACATGTTTGGTAAATAGGTAGTTTTGAGTCATATTATGTCTCTAGACACGTACCATATATTAAATCTATCTATTTGAAAAACTTTAATTGCTAATTTAGTTAACTCCTTTTTAATCATATTTAACATCTATTCTAATAAATAAAAAGAAAAAAAAGTGGTGAATGTGGTGTTTCACTTCAACCGGAAGGAATTGTAATGCCGAATTCCATTCGATAGCGTGGTTGGTTGTCAAATGTAATTAATGAATTCCCAAAAATTCCTTAAAAATATGTATTTGAAGGATTTCATTGTGTGACAAAATGATATAAAGGAAAAGTTTTTTGAAATTAAAGTGATCTGAATGAAATGTCTTTTTGAAAAAAACTTGTATACTTGTTTCTACTTTTCGCATATATACCACAAAGTATATCATCTACTTCGGTTCACAATGTCATGCTCTCATTTCATATATAAGAATAAATTACACTAAGCATTTTTCAAAAAAAAATCTTAAAGTGTATACTTATTTTGATATATAATGCAAGTACCATTTATTATATATATATATATATATATATATATATATATATATATATATATATATTATGTGGTTGGTCCTTGTAGACTGACAATACAAACTACTACATGTTGGGTCCTTGTTATTTCGTGTGGTTGGTTTTTATTGCATATAAAATATAAAATTGACTTTTCTATCAATTTTTATTTGTTTTACATAATTTGTTTGTTTTTTGATTAAAAAATAAAAAATAAAAAAAACACTTCATGAATATTCATGTGGGTTTGTCCTTCATGAATACACATACTCAAAAACATCTTCATGTGTGCATACATATTCATGAGCATCTTTATAAACACACACTTAAGTATAATAACCACCTTTGTCACCACTGTCGACCATGTTGTAAAACAAACTAATAGACGCGCAAGGGAACCGACAAATAATATTGAAAATTATATGTCGATTAGTTGCGAATAATAGATCTAATTATTATTATTATTATATTTATCAAGTTTCGTCCAGAAACCAAATCTATCATTCTTGATTAGATCTGATTATAAGAAAGGTAGAAGAAGACTGTCATGTTATTGGACGAATTAACCACAAAAGTAAAACCTACCTGTTGATTGTTGATCTTGATCTTGAAGCAACTGCACAGATCAAACTCCTGTCCTTAGAGGTTTTTACCTTGCTTGTACTGGCTGTAAGCAACAGAGCAAAACCCCAGGATTTAATGCAGCTTGATCGATATTCCAACAACACTGGAAATCGACAAAAAAGCGACTACGTGGAAACCAAAAGGGAAAAAAACGCAAAGAGAGGGTAAGAGCTTTCAGATTTCGTGAGGTTTTAATGTAGCTCCTAGGGAGCTGTATTTATAGGTATTATAACCCTGAAGGCATCAAACGGGCCCCCATAGGCCGACCCCAAAAACCCTAGGGCGACAACTTGCTCTCCAAGCAAGCCGTTTCCTGATCCTTTTAGAATACCCTGACTTGGCCTCCACGAAGTCAACGGCGGTCAACCATTTGACCGGATCGGTCAAACCGGCTTGACTCGAACTCGTCAAAAATAAAAGCTCCTCAACTCCCAGCGACCGATGCGTTGTGCAAAGTGCGCCTAAATCGCGCCATTTCGCGCACTCGCGGCGTCGGCTAGTGCTAGGCTAGGCTAGGCGCGTGCGTGGGCTTGGCCCATTCCTTTGATCCACTAAAGTCTTTGAAGGCTTACCAAGGGAATAGATTTATAAACCCACAAAAGTTTCTTCCCCCCACCAATGTGGGATACAAAGGAAATTGCCAACTTGCAATTCCTTTTTATATAAAGTTCCAACAATCCCCCACCAAGTTGGTAAGTTTCCTTTCACTAAGACAGATGATGTCACTCAGGTGTCACGAAGATTAAACCCTAGTTTAATGAGAACAAACAAGAAGAGACGGATTCAATGGTATCCTTATAGGTTTAAACCATGAACCTAAATGACCTCTCCGGTTTACCCCCACACATCACAAGTCATATTTGTGTTCTCCCTGAGCGCTATTATGGCCATGCGCTATAAATCCTTTTCATGACCCTTTAGAAGATAAACCACTAATCTTCACTTGAGGAGGCACCACCTCTAGATCATATAGGCAAAGTTTTACATCTTCGTTGCTTAGATGTCTCCAAAACTATGTTAAGAGTCGTAACTCAACCTCATTCTCGGCAACGACGTACTATCCTACCTCACATGGATATATCATGAATGATAGTACCTTCTATCGTTAGTGATTTCGTTGTTACCCTTTAAACTTGAAAAAATTAGGAGCACTAATGACAAGTTGGGTTTCCATCACTAAACGATTCTATTGTGGTTTTAGACCCATGACTCTCGTGGTAGATGTAACCAAATCTCTCGTCAGAGGTTTGGTAAACGGATCTGCCAAGTTCCTACTTGTCTTGACATAGACAACCTTGATGGTACCACTTTCAATTAGTTGTCTCACAAAATTGTGTCGCAGACCTACATGCCTTGACTTCCCATTATATACCGCATTATATACTTTAGACAGTGTGGCCTCACTGTCACAGTACATGGGTATTGATGGCATCAGAATATCCCACAAACGAATATCCATAAGTAGATCTCGAATCCACTCTGCCTCTTTGCCTGCTGCTGCTAAGGCAATTAGCTTTGCTTCCATCGTTGAATGAGCTATGCATGTCTGTTTCTTGCTCGCCCAAGAAACAACACCACCAGCTAGAGTATAAATCCAACCACTTGTTGATTTTGAATCACTAGTGTGATCAATCCAACTGGCATCAGAATAACCTTCAAGTATTCCATTAGATGACGAATATGTCAACTCAAAAGTACTTGTCCTTTTCAGGTATCCTAGTACTCTACCCACTGCCTTCCAGTGCTCCGTCCCTAGATTAACAGTGTACTGACTCAATTTGCTTACAGCGAATGCGATGTCAGGTCGCGTGCAGTGAGTAGCATACATCATACTTCCTTCAGTTTTACAGTTGAATCAAAAGGAGTATTGAAGTACTTAATGTTCAAATGTTGAAACTTTGTCAGAATTTTCTCTATGTAATGAGATTGACTCAGAGAAATCTGACCACCTGTCCTCTTCACATTGATACCAAGAATAGTATCTACTTCTCCAAGCTCTTTCATCTTAAAGTTCGAGGATAGGTATTTCTTCGTCTCAAGAATACCTTCTAGGTGAGTGCCAACGATCAACATATCATCAACATAAAGACATATAACTACTATATAATCAGATGTATATTTAGAATAAATACACCTGTCAGCACTATTGTGCTGAAAACCAAATGCAGTCACAGTGGTGTCAAATCTCTCATGCCACTATTTGGGAGCTTTTTTCAACCCATACAAAGACTTAACAAGTCTACATACTTTGTTTTCTTGTCCAGGTATTACGAAACCTTCAGGTTGCTCCAGGTAAATCTCCCTTTTGAGAAAACCATTCAGAAAGGCTGTCTTCACATCCATTTGATGAATGTACAATCCCTTCAAAGCTGATATTGCTATGAGAGTTCTAATTGAACTAATTCTAGCAACTGGGGCATAGGTATCAAAATAATCGATCCCTTCTCGCTGCCTATAGCCCTTTGCAACCAACCTTGCTTTATAGGCAGATATGGATCCATCAGGATGATATTTCTTCTTGAATATCCATTTGGATCCTATGGGTCTTCTCCCCTTGGGTAGATCAGCTAACTCCCAAGTTCCATTACCCTCATTGAATCCATTTCGTCATTTATTGCTTCCTTCCACAGAGGAGCATCCCGAGACGTCATGGCTTCAGTAAAAGTCTTAGGATCATCATCCAAATTAATTGAAAAGATGACCTCTCTCGTCACTTTCTTTTGTGTTCCTTCGACCAAATAAGAATAGAAATCATCTCCAAAGGTTTTCTCAGTTCTAGCCCTAGTACTTCTCCTTGGTTCCTCCACAATGGGAGGAGGTGGGAGTATTTCTTAAGAGGTACTTGTAGGTGTTGTATGACTAGAGTTTTCTTCATCCTTAGAAAACTTGTCCTCAAAGAATTCCACATCTCTGGATTCCACAAAAACACCTGAATCAATATCTAGTAACCGGTAAGCCTTGCTATTTTGAGCATATCCAATAAATATACTCTTATTAGCTCGTGCTCCCAATTTGGTTCGCTTAGGATCGGGAGTCCGATAAAAAACAACACACCCCCACACTTTCAAATAGTCTAGGTTAGGCTTTCTACCTTTCCACAACTCATAAGGGCTTGTAGGAATCACACAACTAGTGATCCTATTATGAACATAACAAGCAGTCAATAGTGCTTCCCCCCCACAAATTGTTTGGTTGACCCGATTGGTTCAACATACAGTTGACCATCTCACAAAGGGTTCGGTTCTTTCTTTCAGCCAAACCATTCTGTTGGGGAGTGTATGGTGATGTTCTCTCATGTTTGATTCCATTATCTTCGCAGAATGTGTCAAACTCTTGGTTGAAATATTCTCCGCCTCTGTCCGAGCGAAGAATTTTGATGTGTCTTTCCAGTTGATTTTTGAACTCAGCCTTATATCGTTTAAATGCATCAAAAGCTTCATCTTTTGATCTCAGCAAATAAACATGTAGATATCTACTGAAGTCATCACAAAATGTGATGAAATACCTTTTTCCTCCTCGAGTAAGGATTCCATTTAACTCACATATATCAGAATGAATCAACTCAAGTAATGAAGTGTTTCTCTTAACTGATGGAAATGGTTTCTTAGTGAACTTTGATTTTACACATGTTTCACATTTTTCAAAATCTTTTGTGTCATATTTTAACATACCTTTAGTTTGCATTTTTTCAATGTTTTTAACATTAGTGTGAGCTAAACGTTTATGCCATAAAGAAATTGAACAAACAATATAACCAGAAAAGTTCACTTCATTCACATTAGCAACCAATCCATCAATTACATCATTACCAACACTCGACACACTAGCAACACTAGAAACACCACACTCAACATTAGGACCACTCATATTACCCTCATCACTAAGACACAAGCGATACATTCTCGAAGTATTGTTCTCCCTCCCAACATGTCTTCTGCCTTTAGTGATCACAATTTTGCCTCTCTCAAGCACCATCTTGAACCCACCCTTGTCAAACTTGTCTGCAGAAACCAAACCCTTCGAGATCGTAGGAACATGAAGAACATCTCGAAGAGTCACCCATTCACCACGTGTGCACTTCAACCGAACATCACCCTTTCCTAGAACTTCAGCTCTGTGTCCATCAGCACAGACGACAACCGTCCCTTGTGGCATGGGGTGGTAGGTGCTAAAGCTCTCTCGATGCCCACAAACATGCACAGTGGCTCCAGTGTCCACGAACCAACCTCGAGCACAGATTGCTCGAGTAAGAGAGGAGATCATGAAAATCTCTCCAAGGTTCACACTAGCCACCATGTCAGTCACCTTCTCGACTACATGTGAAACCGGTACTGATTTGCGATCTTTGCATTCTCTCGCATAGTGCCCAATCTCTCCACAGACGTGGCAAGGACCGGCCCTTTTGGCTTTGAGTTGGGATTCTGATGACCCAATTTCTTGAAGCTTTGTTTCTTGGGTCCAAAGTTCTTCTTGTTCTGTCCCCCAGATTTGCCTTTGTGGCTAGAACTCCCAGCTGACACTTGATGCACACTTTGTCCAACTTTACCTCGCTTGTCCTTGATGCGAGTTTCCTCCTCAATGCGGAGGTGTTTCATTAGATCATCCAAGGAGTAGTCCTCAGATTTGTGCATCATTCTCTTAGAGAAATCTTTCCACGAGGGTGGCAGTTTTGCGATGATCGCACCAACCTGAAAGAGTTATGGAAGAGAGATGGTGAGTGCGTTCAACTTGTTGACCATGACTTGGAGTTCATGCACTTGCTCCATAATCGATTTGTCATCAACCATTTGAAACTTAAGGTACTTGGACACAAGGTACTTGTTAGTAACTTCCTCATGTGCCTTATACTTAAGTTCCAACGCATTCCATTGCTCTTTTGGATCTTTGACTGGCGAGTAAAGATCATAGAGCCGATCAGATAGGGAATTCTTGATGTGACCCACACACAATTCCTCGGATTCTCTATGCAGAATCCTTTGCTTTTCCAGTTCTGTAATGACCGTTGGGTCTACAGATTCCCCCTCCTTGGGAATTGGATCATCAGGAATTGGTGCCAGTTTTGGGTCCAACACAAAGGAAAGTGTAACATCCCAAAAATACGAGCCAAAAATTTCATTTTTAAAACATATACTTAGTAAAGCATTTAGAAATAAAAGCGTCACCGATCATAACATTTCATAAAAGATATCACATGTCTGGAAAACATTTTCATAAACTTAATAATGTCAGAGTACAAATCCCCAAGAAGATCTCATAGTGCGGAATACGAGGAATGTGTGTGATGGGCCGCTACCGCGCCAGCTCCTTCCCCTTCGAAGAAGAGGTACCTGAAACCAAAACTGAAAACTATAAGCACGTAGCTTAGTAAGTTCCCCCGTAATACCTTATACCATACAAACATACAATGAACAACTAGGAGATACGGGCCTCGTCCACACTCATGAAGATACGGGCCTCACCCACACTCCGCTAGCTGGGAGATACGGGCCTCGCCCACACTCCGCTATCAGAGAGATACGGGCCTCGCCCACACTCAGCTGCTAATCCATAACATACAAGTATCACACAGACAACGAGTATAGACAGACCTATCATACTGGCATGTATCATAATCAAACTCGACCATGAGATACGGGCTCTTCCCACACTTCGACACTAGCATATCATCTAATCGGGCTGGCCTTGGTGCCTTAGACCCGTTACTACTGGAAGGAAACTCACCTCGAAGAATAGCTACCGAAAGTCCGACTACAAGACGTCTGGCTGCTGCACCGGTAATCCTCCGGCTACAAACCCATACACATAGATTAGCCACTCATAAATATCCTTAGGTCAATTGACTCGACCATCCCTGGTCCAAGGTCAACTCCTTGGTTAAGGTCAACTCCCAGTTGACTGGACTCGCCGAGTCCCTTCCATCTGCTCTAGTTCTACACCCGTTTTAACTCGTCGAGCTTAGCGAAGACTCGACGCGTTTCTCCTCGATGCATACATACTAAGTCCAAGTTCATCTGACTCGCCGAGTTGAAGAACAACCCGTCGAGTCTTAAGGCAATCTTCATCGGACTCGTTGAGTTGCTCATCCAACTCGCCGAGTCCAAGGCTATCTTCATAGGACTCACTGAGTCCATCGCTCTACTCGCTGAGTTCATTCAATCCTTTTTCCATACAAACCTGATTTGAGCCATGCAGCGGCTCCAAACCACAGATCTAGGCTTCTAGGGCATCCTTATCACGTAAAGTTGCAAACTTTACGTGCATGCATAGCTTTAGAGGCTTCAAATGCCCAAACAAGCTCTTAATGGGGTTCTAAACTCAAGAGGGACCTTAATCACCAATATGACTGAAACTTAACACTTCAAGAAGGTAATGAGAGTCCAGATCTGAAGTATAACCCAACCATAAGGTTTCTCTTCAAGGATTTGGGGTTTTAGGGCTTAAAAGCAACAATTTAGGGACAAACAAGATCTAAAAAATCAATAATCAAGATGGAAACTTTATTACCAGAATGGATGACCCCAAATGAATGTGTTTTGGATCTAAGTCCCCTTCCTTGACCTCTTCAACCTCTCCCTTCTTCCACTTGCTCCAAAGTGCCCCAAAAGTCCCAGGAACGGGGCGTTACAATTCTCCCCCACTTATCTTAGACTTCGTCCTCGAAGTCTGCTGTCTCCAGAAATAACTCTGGGTAGTTCTCCCTCATCTCCTCCTCCGCCTCCCATGTCCACTCTGAACCCCTCCGGTGCTGCCACTGCACCTTCACCAACTGAACCACCTTGTTCCTCAAGGTCTTCGCCTTTCGATCTAAGATCGCAACTGGTCTCTCGATATAGTTCAGGTTGCTATCAACCTGAATATCCTCCAAGGGTACAACTGCTGACTCGTCCACCAAACACTTTCTCAACTGAGAAACATGAAAAGTGTTGTGGATCTGGCTAAGCTCTGCTGGAATATCCAATCGATAGGCGGCCCGACCCACTCGGGCCAAAACCCTAAAAGGACCAATGAACCTGGGGCCCAACTTGCCCCTCTTCCAGAACCTAATGACACCCTTCCAGGGTGATACCTTCAGGAGGACCATGTCACCCACCTGAAACTCCAAGTCTGAACGCCTCCTGTCGGCGTAACTCTTCTGCCGACTCTGCGCAGTCTGTAGTATACTACAAACGTGCTGGATCAACTCTGTCGTCTTGAGCACCACTTCGGTGCTCCCAATGACACACTGATCGACCTTGCCCCAACAAATAGGGGTCCTGCAGTTTCTCCCGTAGAGCATCTCGAAAGGAGGGCGGTCAATACTCGCATGGTAACTGTTGTTATACGAAAACTATGCTAACGGAAGATACGTATCCCAACTGCCACCGAAATCTAGCACGCATGCCCACAACATATCCTCAAGAGTCTGGATGGTCCGCTCACTCTGACCATCCGTCTGCGGGTGGAAGGTAGTGCTAAGATGCAGACGAGTGCCCAACTCATCATGAAACTTCTCCCAAAACCTGGAAGTAAAACGCACATCTTTGTCTGAAATCACTGATACTGGCACCCCGTGCCGCACCACTATCTCCCTGATATAGATGTCGACCAACTTCTTGGCCGAGATGCTCTCCTGAATCGGAATAAAATGGGCGCTCTTGGTCAATCGATCCACGATGACCCATATAGAATCCACTCCTCGCGCAGTCCTGGGTAGCTTCGTGATAAAGTCCATCGTAATATCTTCCCATTTCCACAACGGGATATCCAACGGCTGCATCTTGCCGTGTGGTCTCTGATGCTCGGCCTTGACCTTCCTGCAGGTCAAGCACCGCTCGACGTACCAAGCCACATCCCGCTTCATGCAGGGCCACCAATAGTCCAGAAGAAGATCCCTATACATCTTCGTCGCCCCAGGATAAATGGAGAATCGAGATTTGTGCGCCTCCTCCATCAAGACCTGGCGCACGCCTCCGATGTACGACACCCACACCCTGCGGTGTAATGACAATAATCCCCTGCTATCATAGTCGAAGGAGGAAACCTGACCCACTATGCGCTCACTCTTCCGATGTTCCTCCTTCATGGCCTCCTGCTGGGCCTCCCGAATTCGCTCCAAAAGCGGGGTCACCACTGTCATCTGCATGCAAATATCCCTGATCGGCGCCACCTTGCGGCTAAGCGCATCGACCACCACATTGGCCTTCCCCGGGTGGTAAAGGATCTCACAGTCATAATCCTTCACCACATCGAGCCACCGACGTTGCCTCATGTTCAGATTCGGCTGATCCATGAGGTACCTCAACTCTTGTGGTCCGTGTAAAAGGTACACCGAACCCCATAAAGGTAATGTCGCCACATCTTGAGGGCGAAGACCACCGCCCCCAACTCTAAACCGTGCGTCGGGTAGTTCGCCTTGTGAGGCTTCAGCTGCCTCGAAGCGTAGGCAATGACACGACCTCTCTGCATCAATACCGCGCCCAACCCCGAAATGGACGCGTTACAATATACCACAAAATCCTCTACGCCCTCTGGCAGGGCTAAGATTAGCGCCTCACACAATCTCTGTCTTAGAACCTCGAATGCTGCCTGCTGTTCAGGCCCCCATCGAAAGACCACGACTTTCTTAGTCAGCCGCGTCAGGGGTACGACTATCTTGGAGAAGTCCTGAATGAATCTCCGATAGTAGCCCGCTAATCCCAGGAAACTCCGAATCTTGGATGGAAACTTCGGAACCTCCCATCTCATCACGACCTCCACCTTGGCCCGGTCTATAGAAATCCCGTTCTGATTGACGAGGCGCCCAAGAAACTGCACCTCGCGCAACCAAAACTCACATTTGGAGAACTTGGCGTACAAGCTCTCCCTCCTCAAGGTCTCCAAAACCTCTCTCAGATGCTCCTTGTGCTCCTCCTGCGTCTTGGAATAAACCAAGATGTCATCAATGAAAACTATCACAGACCGATCCAACATTGGTCTACATACGCGGTTCATGAGGTCCATGAACGCGGCAGGAGCATTGGTGAGCCCAAACGACATCACCACGAACTCATAATGGCCATAACGCGTCCGAAACGCGGTCTTCTATACATCCTCCTCTCGGACCCTCATCTGATGATACCTTGAACGCAAATCGATCTTGGAGAACCAAGATGCTCCATGCAACTGATCAAATAGGTCATCAATCCTCGGGAGTGGGTAACGGTTCTTCACTGTCACCTTATTCAGCTTTTGGTAATCAATACACATCCGATGCGACCCGTCCTTCTTCTTCACAAACAGGATCGGGGCTCCCCAGGGTGAACTGCTCGGTCTAATAAATCCCTTGTCTAGCAACTCCTGCAGCTATGTAGACAAATCCTGCATCTCGGGAGGAGCCAACCGATAGGGTGCCTTGGCTATCGGAGCCGCACTAGGAACTAGGTCGATCCTGAACTCTACCTGACGCTCCGGAGGTATTCCAGGAAGCTCCTCCGTGAACACATCAGCATAGTCTCGCACCACTGGAACCTCGCTCACCGTCGCCTTACCCGCCTCTCGGGTATCCATAACGTACGCGACATATCCCGCGCAACCCTGCTGAAGGTAGCGCCTAGCCCTTGCTGCTGAACATACTGTGGGTCCACGTTGTGGCCTCTCGCCGTGGATTATCAACTCTCCCCCACTTGGGGCCCCGATCCACACTAACTGTTGCGCACAATCTATCACCGCCCCATTAGGGCTCAACCAATCCATGCCTATAATCACCTTGTTCCCCCCACAAAGGGCTGGGAACCAAATCCACCAGATAGTGCTCCTTAAATAACCTTAGGACACAATCCCTGAATACCGCCGACGCTCGCACCGATCGATCATCGGCAATCTCTACCTCTAAAGGGCAATCCAACATGCCCGAAGACTCAGTAAACCTCTTGCTAAGCGCAAGGGAAACAAATGATCGGGTGGCACTCGAGTCAAACACCTGAACAGGAATACCATTCACATGGAACGATCCTAACGCATATACACAAAGCACATATCAATATCATAACATCATAAATAAGATAGAGGGAAAGAATCATACCCGTCACCACATCGGGTGCGACGCGTGCCTCCTCTGTCGTCAACTGAAACGCCCGACTCCTCGCCACTGGAGCCTCTGCCTTGCCCTGCCGGCCATTTGTGATCCTCAGAGTCGCTGGAGCTGGCGCTTTCACTGGTGCTGATGCTGCCGTCAACTGGGGGCAGTTGGCCCTCTTGTGGCCCCTATGGTTGCAGTGGAAACACAACAAATCAGATGTCTGAACAACCGAGACAGGGGCAGTACAATCCCTGCTAAAGTGCCCCGCCTTGCCGCATTTGTAGCAGCCTGATGATCCCAACCTACATGCTCCCTCATGCGACCTGCTGCATTTTCCGCAGCGGCCCGACCCCCTTGGCCTTTTGGCCTACCATCTGATCCCTTGGGCTTCTTCCCCGAAGCCCCAACCACCTGCCCCGTCTTTGCCTTTCTCTTTCGAATGTGCTCCAAATCAATCTCCCTTTCCCTCGCCCTAGCAATCATGGACTCCATGGTAGGGCAAGCTGAAAAGCTAACATGCTCCCGGATGTCGGCCCGTAACATGTCATGATAGCGGGTCCTCCTCATATCCTCGTCTCCCGCATACTGGGGCACTAACAATGCTCTCTCCCGGAACTTGGCGGTGATCTCCGCCACAGTCTCCGTCGTCTGTCTCATGTCTAAGAACTCTCTGGCCAACTGCTGAAGCTCGACAGCCGGCGCAAACTCTGCCCTGAACTTGGTCACGAAGTCCGACCAGGTCATAGCCTCGACAACCGAGGCTCCCAACGAGTCACCAACGGACTCCCACCAATCCCTAGCTCGGTCTCGCAAACATCCTGCTGCATATCTCACCTTCGACCCCTCGGGACAGAAGCTGGTCAGCTGTGCGGACTTAATGCCCCCAATCCATCGTCTGGCAACAATGGGGTCCTTCGCCCCATGGAAATCCGGCGCACCACTTCCCTTGAAGTCCTTAAAGGACAGTGTGCGAGATGCTGACTGGCCAGATGCCATGTCACTCCTGAACGCCCTGAGGCGGTCCTCCATCAGCTCAACTATCCCTTCCTTGATCGACCCGAAAATGACGGGGGTCGACTCAAGGATGCCTCTGGTGATCTCTGACGCGATGAACTCGTGTAGCCTCTCATCTATTGGCTCGGAACCTGATCCCGAACCCGATCCCTCTCCAGAACTGCCACCAGCTGGCCTCTGACGTAGTACCACCATTCTGCAATACACACAGACAACCATTAGTGATATTGATACCCCTAAAGGGGTCACATTTACTTCAAGTTCCCTGGTCTTGTCTCAGCCTTCCTTAGTTCGGGTACGGATCCCTCGATTTAAAACTCTTTACTTAGCTTTTTCGAAAATATTTTTCTGCTTTAAAATCTTTTAATCCCTCGATTTGAGTTCAGACACCCCCGAAGGTGTGTCCGAATCCCTCAAACCAGGGCTCTAATACCAACTTGTAACATCCCAAAAATACGAGCCAAAAATTTCATTTTTAAAACATATACTTAGTAAAGCATTTAGAAACAAAAGCGTCACCGATCATAACATTTCATAAAAGATATCACATGTCAGGAAAACATTTTCATAAACTTAATAATGTGAGAGTACAAATCCCCATGAAGATCTCATAGTGCGGAATACGAGGCATGTGTGTGATGGGCCGCTACCGCGCCAACTCCTTCCCCTTCGAAGAAGAGGTACCTGAAACCAAAACTGAAAACTGTAAGCACGTAGCTTAGTGAGTTCCCCCGTAATACCTTATACCATACAAACATACAATGAACAACTAGGAGATACGGGCCTCGCCCACACTCATGAAGATACGGGCCTCGCCCACACTCCGCTAGCTGGGAGATACGGGCCTCGCCCACACTCCATTACCTGGGAGATACGGGCCTCGCCCACACTCCTCCATCTGGGAGATACGGGCCTCCCCCACACTCCGCCATCTAGAAGATACGAGCCTCGCCCACACTCCGCTATCAGAGAGATACGGGCCTCGCCCACACTCAGCTGCTAATCCATAACATACAAGTATCACACAGACAACGAGTATAGACAAATCTATCATACCGGCATGTATCATAATCAAACTCGACCATGAGATACGGGCTCTGCCCACACTCCGACACTAGCATATCATCTAATCGGGCCGACCTTGGTGCCTTAGATTCGTTACTACTGGAAGGAAACTCACCTCGAAGAATAGCTACCGAAAGTCCGACTACAAGACGTCTGGCTGCTGCACCGGTAATCCTCCGGCTACAAACCCATACACATAGATTAGCCACTCATAAATATCCTTAGGTCAATTGACTGGCCCGTCCCTGGTCCAAGGTCAACTCCCAGTTGACTGGACTCGCCGAGTTGGCTCGCCAACTCGCCGAGTCCCTTCCATCTATTCTAGTTCTACACCCGTTTCAACTCGTCGAGCTTAGCGAAGACTCGACGCGTTCCTCCTCGATGAATACATACTAAGTCCAAGTTCATCTGACTCGCTGAGTTGAAGAACAACTCGTCGAGTCTTAAGGCAATCTTTATCGGACTCGTTGAGTTGCTCATCCAACTCGCCGAGTCCAAGGCTATCTTCATAGGACTCACTGAGTCCATCGCTCTACTCGCTGAGTTCATTCAATCCTTTTTCCATACAAACCTGATTTGAGCCATGCAGCGGCTCCAAACCACAGATCTAGGCTTCTAGGGCATCCTTATCACGTAAAGTTGCAAACTTTACGTGCATGCATAGCTTTAGAGGCTTCAAATGCCCAAACAAGCTCTTAATGGGGTTCTAAACTCAAGAGGGACCTTAATCACCAATATGACTGAAACTTAACACTTCAAGAAGGTAATGAGAGTCCAGATCTGAAGTATAACCCAACCATAAGGTTTCTCTTCAAGGATTTGGGGTTTTAGGGCTTAAAAGCAACAATTTAGGGACAAACAAGATCTAAAAAATCAATAATCAAGATGGAAACTTTATTACCAGAATGGATGACCCCAAATGAATGTGTTTTGGATCTAAGTCCCCTTCCTTGACCTCTTCAACCTCTCCCTTCTTCCACTTGCTCCAAAGTGCCCCAAAAGTCCCAGGAACGGGGCGTTACATAGAGCTTCAAGACTTGAAGCATGAACTTGACCTTTTCGGCCCAATGAGTGTAGTTCTGACCATCGAATTGGTCAAGTTTGGCAAACTCTTGGTTCATGAAGTGGAGGCTAGCAGTAGTGTCCATTAGTCTGTTGATTTATCACAAATAATAGACGCGCAAGGAAACTGACAAATAATATTGAGAATTATATGTCGATTAGTTGCGAATAATAGATCCAATTATTATTATTATATTTACCAATTTTCGTCCAGAAACCAAATCTATCCTTCTCGATTAGATTTGATTATAAGAAAGGTAGAAGAAGACTGTCCTGTTATTAGACGAATTAACCACAAGACATAAAAGTAAAACCTACCTGTTGATTGCTGATCTTGATCTTGAAGCAACTGCACGGATCAGACTCCTGTCCTTAAAGGTTTTTACTTCGCTTGTACTGGCTGTAAGCAACAGAGTAAAACCCCAGGATTTAATGCAGCTTGATCGATATTCCAACAACACTGGAAATCGACAAACACAAAGCGACTACTTGGAAACTAGAAGGGATAAAAACACAGAGAGAGGGTGAGAGCTTTCAGATTTCGTGAGGTTTTAATGCAGCTCCTAGGGTGTTGTATTTATAGGTATTGTAACCCTAGAAGGCATCAAACGGGCCCCCATAGGCCGGCCCCAAAAACCCTAGGGCGACAGCTCCTGATCCTTCTAGAATACCCTGACTTGGTCTCCACGAAGTCAACGGCGGTCAACCATTTGACCGGATCGGTCAAACCGGCTTGACCCGAACCCGTCAAAAATAAAAGCTCCTCAGCTCCCAGCGATCGATGCGTCGTGCAAAGTGCGCCTAAATCGTGCCATTTCGCGCACCCGCGTCGACTAGTGCTAGGCTAGGCTAGGCGCGCGTGGGCTTGACCCATTCCTTTTATCCACTAAAGCCTTTGAAGGCTTACCAAGGGAATAGACTTATAAACCCACAAAAGTTTTTTCCCCCACCAATGTGGAATACAAAGGAAATTGCCAACTTGCAATTCCTTTTTATATAAAGTTCCAACAGACCACCACCAGTATTTGCCGCCTCCACTACCAAACTGCCACCACCAACAAATTTGGTAAGCAACAAACACATACATACTTGGAAATCGACTTTAAGTTTAGAAACAATTCTAAATTTGAACACCATCAGTCACCAACATCATCATCTGCTCCCACTAAAAATGATCTTTTAAAACGACTTCAAAATTCAAAACTAGGAAAACCTTCAAAACGATTTCCAATTTGTATAGATATGTGATGAGCTCCAAACAATTTTTCCTTCAAACCCTTCAAAATCAAAAACCTTTCTACAACACACACAATAAACCCAACGTGTAGCGTTTTCGATAATTATATTGAATCGTTCTATTTTGGCAAACAACATGGACCAATGACCAATTGCATAGTTTTGTCTATATAAACCCGTTCTATTTTGGCAAACAACATGGACCAATGACCAATTGCATAGTTTTGTCTATATAAACCCATGAGGATCAATATATATGAACATAACTATATGTTTACTTTTGGTATTGGAGTCCAATTAAAATGAGCGTATAATAATAAAATGCGATGTATAATAATGTAGATGTTTTTGTTTATGTAAAACGATATGTTATACCTACTTATTCTTTAAGACCAACTTATACTATAGACATGTGTGATCTAAACATATTTCTACCATGTCCCATGTTATGACATTACTACCTAATTATGATCAAAGTTTTACTTCTTAATTCCATTATATGGTCAAGTCATTAAGAGATTAACATATATCCCATTTATCACTTAATTGACCCGCCACTATTAACTAATGCCAACCAGTTTATGAAGCTAATGACATAATAATATCCGACGTATTCGGCACGTAGCTTTTGGGGGATTTTGAAAGTTAAATAAAACCCGAAAATAAAAAAAAAATATGTTTGACGGTAGGAGCTTTTAACTTTTATTTTAAACAAAAAAACTCATATCCAAAAGCTACTTCAAGTAACTTTTGTGAGCTGTTAGCTTTTGTTTTGTTTTTTTTTGTTTTTTTTTTTTTTTTGTTTTTTTTGTTTTTTTTTATCTAACTTTACACAATTAAAATCCAAAAGCTACAACTTCTAGCTACTAACTTCCAACTAATTTTGTCAAACACGCGCCAAACCAATTAACATCACTATTTCTGATTTTTATTGCTTGCAACTTTCATTACAAATAACAATGTACTTTTATACTTGATATAATGATTTTTTTGTTAAATAATACATGTTTATTGTTATAAATATAAATATTTTGAAGAGTCATCCCCAATTCCACTACTCAATTTATGACTTTATATAAAAGTAAACCAGGTCAAACCTGTGAATCCAAGGTTGATTGATTATCATCCTACAATTTGAATCGTTGATAAATTTAAAATATTATAGATCTATAAACCTTAATTGATCTATAAAGATTAGTTGTATTTTACCTCATGTGTTGGTTTAGTTTAGCTGTTGTCTGTTTTTGTTGATGGCACAATAGACACACACATACGTACACATCATGTTTCCTTTATCTTTGTTTTGGACTTTTGCTTCTCTGGTCATAACCAAGAAAAAGAAGATATTTGTTACACTAAATGTATGAATAAGAATATATGATAATTAAGACTTAGTGAATGGTTATGGGGTACTGAATCGACTATAATAAATGAAGATCCATTTTGCCACATGTCAATTTCTCATGAGTTTTGACACTTGTTATTTTGTAATATTTTTAAAATAAATAATATTAACATGTCAATTCTTAGGTTTTTCAAATTCTAAAATTAAAAAGCCACATAATATTTATATATGTAAAATATTAAATGTAAAAAATATGATGTTAAATTGCAATTAAAAAATATTTATTGTTTACACTTTAATATTTAATTTTTTTAATTAACCCGTGTAATACACAGGTTTTACACCTAATAGTCTAATACATGATATTATATATGCTTGAATAAAACTGTCTTCAAATATACCAAACAGATTGTTACTACTAAAGCTCTAGCTGCTACAAATATATTTCATTATTATCATAAATAATTACTAACACAAGATTTATAGTACAAGGAAAGCTCCACCGCAGAGAAGTATTGCAAAACATATTGAACTGATCGTAGTCTTGATAGGAATCCTTCCTTTATCACTCCTTAGTACCATGGCTTCATATATTGGCCAACTATTCAATACCCCAAAACCAGCTATAAACAATTGCACAAACAACTTCTCCACTTCCCAAATGCTCAACATTTGAATTATTCCAACTACCAACGAGAATAAACTAACAATTGATGCTGTTGTGAGGGGTAAAAACATTATGGAATGGACCCCAAACTCCATAAGACCCTGATCATATCTCTTGCTTTGTTCATCATCTTGCACTTTGCTTGTTACATTGAACCCTTGTGAAGCTATCCCTAAATGTTTAGCAATGTACTCGGCAAGTCCAAACAAGTAAGGCGATAATCCCTTAATCAACCATATCCGTTGATCATTCCACCATCTCTTAAACGTGCTTCCAAATAAGATGAAGTCATAACAATCTTGCGCATATGCTCCAAGAAATACAAAAACGTACAACAAGAACCATGGATCTGTCACCTACATTCAAAAAGAACATGTTCAAAGGAAATTAAATGGACTCGACATATGTTCACAAATACTATACAACTAAAATATGTACGTACCTTTGGAAAGATATATAATCCGTTTAGAAGAGCAATTTGAGGGATAAACGAGTATATAACAATGGGAATTGACAAAATGGGCCAAAAGGCATAGTGTGTGTAACATAAACCCACGACATGACCCATGTATCGTGACCCGAAAATCATTGGTGTATACTTGGAGAAGCCAACCTCAAGAAGTCCGATAGCCCATCTTTTTGTTTGACTAACTACATCGATGAGTGAGATTGGAACATCACCCAAAAAAGCCGACCTACTTGGGTGGCAAAATACTGACTCCCATCCTTCACATTGCAATCTGTATCCTGTAAAATAATCCTCTACAAGTGACCCATAACGAAACCCTAACTACATGTAAAAAAGAAGTCAAATATTTTCAAATTATGTTATTACAAATAACAAGTTTCGAGTATGTATGACTTACTTCGAATCCCCATTTGGTGTTATTTTCGTAGTTGCATTCACCCACATGGTGGGCCAATTCAATAATGGCTTCTGACGTAATGGGTTTCTCCACCACACAGTCTGGTCGGAGTTCTGGTATTTCTGGTAGCACCATTGACGTGGGGCCACCAAAGAAAACTCGACGACGGAAAAAGCATCCACTTCCGACATAAGAAGGACCTTGTAAACCATCCATTCCAACAGGGTTTGCTACAAATAAACGCAAGAACTCACCACCGTAGATGTCATCTTCGTTGAGCCCATGGTAACGTTGAGGAAACTGGATGTATCCTAATTGGGGTCGAACCGATGGATTGGAAATATAACACAATGCTCTTTTAGGAGTATGTGGATCATTGGAGTACATATCACAATCTTGAGTAAGAACTATAGGTGCATTGGTCAGTACAGCCGATACTCGAAGCTTCAAAAACACGAGTAATAATTAAGATCAACTTAGAAAACTAAACTCAATTAGTATGTAAAAACAAGTTTTAAAGTAAGATTACTACATTACCATTTACAACAATTAAGTCTTGATAATGGAAAAATAGATAAAAACATATATATATATATATATATATATATATATATATATATATATCAAGAGTTAAGATAAGTGTTCTCGACCAAAATTTGAAGGTTCATACCAGTTGAAGTGGCACCACCGCACACTGCGGTATGTGACATGACAATGTAATAGTGCAGTAAACACTACACCAACCAGGTGTGTGGTGTCCACCCTCCACAAGACCATCTTGCCACATCTTTTCCTATGTTCCTTTTTAAGTACTTATAATTCATTATTAAATAATATATATATATATATATATATATATATATATATATATATATATATATATATATATAATATAATATAAAAAATATTAAAATCCATTTCCTATCAGTTTTGTGGGGTGAAAGAAGAATAAAGGGAAAATGATATGTACAATGTCGTAACATGCCAAAAATATGATAATATTAGATATCACACCCACCAACCTGGATGTGTAAATTTAAAAGTAAAACACTATGTATATATAATTTGTAATCCATTCAAAAAACAAAATACTAATAACAACAATTATTATTATGATTATTCTTATTGTCATCAATAATTGTGATGGGTAATACATGAACCTTAAAATATTAATTATTTTACTTACTATTTGAAACACAGTCGGTAATTAAATTATGATTAGCAATGTACTTTAGATATTATTAAAGTTAATTGCTAATCTATGTATTATGTATTAAAATTGACAGGGTCGGAACTAGACCGAAACTGGAATATAGAAGACTAATTAAAGAGTGAACATGGAATTGAGAATCGGATTAAACACCACTAACCGGTTTTTGTTCCGTTTTTATTAAGAAGTGTGTCATCTAAGAAGATGTTCGTATCGGAACCGAAATAAACAAAAACCGAAAATAATACATCGACAGAATCAGGAACCAAACTAAAGTCTAAACACCACTAATCAGTTTCAATTCGACAACAGTATGTTGCTAGATCTGTGTATGATAGGTTTATTAATGCTTTATTTTAAACAGTTTAGTTAAATTAGATAAATATAACATAAACATGCGCATTATTAAAAAGATATGCCATGAAATGATAAACGTTTAAAAAGTTATACCATGTGCATTATATTTTAAAACATGCGCATTATTAAAGATCTATTGATACCATATATTAATGCTTCAATATTTTATTTATCTCTTTAATTTATCAAAAGACATTTGCTATTGGAGAATAAGTAAAATAATATTTTATTTAACTTTATTGCCATACCCAACAAAAATACAAAATTTCTGACATTTTAACCTTGTTCTAATTTGTTTATAAAGTATTAACGTGTCTGTTTATATATTTGTTTAAAAAGCTTTTTTCTTAAAGTAGAACTCGGTCCAAATAATAAACGTCATGGACCAAAAGTATTGCATATAAACTTAGGAGGATTTAAGTTGTCAAAACATAAAAATCACACATACATAAAAAAAGTACAATAAGTTTAAAAAAAAATTAAGGAACGAATATTCTAAATTTACTTCGACCACTTCGAATTTATATCAATACATACATAAAAATAAAAACATATAAAGAATTAGTTATTTATTTATTTTTTATTTTAACTTAACGAATTTTACAAAGTTCAAAGCTGATGGGGTCAACGCCGTTTTACAAAATCGAAGGGCAGTAACTATAAGAAAATCACATTATGTATAGTACGAGGGGTAAACACACTAATTTAGAACATGGAGGGATGAAAATGAAATTTTGGACAGCTCAAAGGTAAAAGCAAATTTTTAAAAACAAAGAGGTGGAAATAAAGGGGGTTAAAGTAACTTTCTAAAATTTTCAAAGATAAAAATGATATTTTTCAAAATATAAGGGTAGAAAATGTAATTTTACAAAAGAAAAACAACGGAAAATATGGATAGATACAAAACAGAGAGGTTGGAAAAACCGATTGACAATTCTACCGACTTTAGTTTTTAATATAGATATAATATACAATATTATAATACTTTCTAAACATTATTTTGCGTCATTTGGTACTATAAATTTACCAAAGGTAGAGTGACAAAATAGATGTGTTGAATAATAAGTGGAATATTCTTTTCTATAAGAGAAATGGAATGGGTCGTGGTACTTTAAAATTACCAAAAGTAGAGTGACAAAATAGTTGTGTTGAATAATAAGCTGAATATTTTTTTTCTACAAGATAAATGGAATGGGCGGAGCCGGGTCAAAACAATCTTAATTTTTCTATATTTTTATGGTTTCTTGTAACTATTTTAAGGAAAACACTACTGTATTTTCGATATAACACACAACCCTTATATCATCTATCATAATTACATTGAAACTGTTACTCTTTAACATGAGTCTAATGGTTGAGAAATATAATTTCGTCATGATGTCCTGAATTTAAACTTTAACACACCTTAAAATATTGCTAGTATTAATTGATTGGGCTTACGTGAGACCCCACTAAGATGTTTTGGTTTACCATTTTTCTAGATTGAAAATGTCATGTTTATCGATATTAATCATATTATTAATCATGTGTCCAAACATTTAACGCTACTAGCTTTATATCTATTTATTAAGAATATGGTCAATAAAACTAAAGACGTCTTTTTGGACCAAAAAGAATGAAAACAAGTTTTGGAATCTTACCAATGTATTGAGAGCACCCGCCTTGAAATGGTGTGGGACGTTGATGTTTTTTCCTCTTGATACATACACAAGATTTGGCATGGAGTGCCCTTTCTTGTCCTTTTCTTTTCCACCATCTATCAATACCTATCAACAAATAAATGATTAAAACCATTGAATGTTAAATGTCCTTTTTATATGAAAACTTAGCATCAATACATGAGAGAAAACAAGTATAGGACCATTCATATATAAACATGGTGATTTAACCTATGGATAACAAAATCAAAGACCACATTAATGGGTGGTTACAAAACAGTTGACACCCTACGTACAAATCACAGTGGTCGTATGAATTTTATCCAATGAGTGTCAATCTGTGATTGTTTCTTACGCTTCTCACTAGGATGACTACTTGAATCAATGGCTCAAGTTCATAATGTTTTATATTAATTGTCTTATATGGTAGTCGGATCGATATATCATTTTAAGCTATACATAATACATATAAAGTTAATGAATAAATATACCTGAATAATAGGAGGGTGATGTGAACGAGCAAACCCTGGGGTTCGATATTTGTTAAATGTTTGACGTTGTAGTTCGTTCATGATGTAGTCGGGGCATACTTCACCTCTTTCAACCACATTCTCCACTTTCATCTTCATGCTCTCATAAATAGCCTAACGTACGTAACAACTTATGAACATCATCGACTATCGTTTAGAGGGAAAATCTACTCAACAAACACGTTGTAGAAAAGAATTACGTGGTATTGACATAAATGCGCGGATATAATAACACATTAGGAAAAATAAAAAATGATTCTATACACGGAACGTGTTCAATATATTCTTTTAGAATGGCAATAATTTACATCAAAAAAATCTAGCAAAAAGACAAACACAAAACTCAAAAAGGCTATAAAAAATCATATCTATGTTTGAGCGAATCATGACTATGTCAATCTCTAATTTGGATATTGAAAATGTTTAAACCGAATCCAATTACAATTCGATACGTGACACTAATCAATCGATTTTAATTGGGTTGGTAAGTTTGATTGGACAAATTAATTTTTGCTCGTTCTGATATATGAATGTATGTGAGTGAAGTAGCTTATAAAAAAAATCATGCAAGAAGAACATATATAGATAACAAAATACTTAGTTCTAATTACCTTAATCTCCTCACTCTCTAGCTCAGCCCTTCCATGGTGTTCAGAGCTGAAATATGCTTCCGGGCATCTATCCATGATATTATTATCCCGACAAAACGGCAGCCAAATCTTTGCAAAATTTGCAGCCTCCATGAACGCAAAAAGAGTAAGCTCCGACCCACCATCGTCTGAAACATACACAGAAATCTTCTCCGGTGGATAGTCGTAAGCCATAAGAGATAGCGCAGTGTTGACTACGTTAATGGGTGGTTCCTTGTAGGGATCGGCCGTGCATATGAATATGTCCATGGCCGGAAAATCTTTTCTGTCGAGGACTTTCTCTAGGTTTTCAGGGAAGACTTGCCGGAGGATGGGCCGGAGGCGGAAGGAAGTGGTGGTGGCCCACATGAAGGCGAGGATGAGGTCGGAGATCAAGAGGGAGGTGGTGATGGCGACGGAGATGAAGGTAGTGGAGTGGCTGAGGGTGAGGAAATGGTGGTAGATAAGGGCGACGATGGCACAAATGTAAATAATTGCAAATAGACGGTTGAAGACAGTGCATGGCATGTGCTTGTATGTGTGAAGGGGTGGTCCTAATCCCATGTTTTCCCTCTCGGTGTTTTCCAGTGTGTTTGGAGGTGTTCATGGCCGTTAGTATTTATAAGTATTGAGATTGGGGCTTATCGGATTAAGGCTTATCAATTCATATGTTTATCTTTTATTTAATTTTAAAGTAGTCTCCTTATCGATATATGCATTGATCTTTTAAAAGGTTTTCCCTGTAGCGTTTTTCGAGATTTTCGAGATAAGGCCACGGAGTGGGTCGTGGTCTAGGTGGACACGAGTCACGACCGTGCACACCACCCTGGTGGTTCGTGGTGGGTCATGGTCGTGGCCCTCCATGCTCCGGTCAACGATTCCAAACGACCAATAATTTCATTTCTTGTATTAAATCTCGTTTACTTATTCTTCCTCCTTTCTAACGGCTATTTTTCAATTCCTTCAACATTTACTTATAAATAATACTACTCACCTTCTTATTTTTCATACATTTCTTCTCCCTTTAGATATATTTTTGTTGTTTGATCCTTTAAAAATTATGCCTCCCTAAAATAAAAAATAGTCAGAAGAGAAATCAGCACAAGCATGTGTGACAGTTTCGGAAGAAGACGTTGGTCAAACTTTCGGTTCTTTTTGGAGAAATGTTGAAAGTGTTTTCCATGGTTTAATGAGTTGTGCAATTTGAAATGTTGATGAAACGCGATATGAGGGCCAAATGTTCTGAGTTCAATGGAATTTACAACTTTGTTATAAACATGTATACAAAGCCGATATTGATCCGGTTAATGTGACCATGGAGCAATATGAAAACACAAATCATCAACGTTTTAGACATGTCAAAGCTTGACAAAAATTGATGAATTCCCCAAAATGGAATAACCTTGCTTAAAAAACACAAATTAACAGTTTGGTATTTTTAGCTTCTTAATTCTTAATGTTATTTTTGTTGTTTTTTATTTTAGTTAATGTAATTTTTATTTTTAACGTTATTTTTTTCATTTTAATTAATGTAATTTAGTATTTTAAATTAATGAAAGTTAGTATTTAAAAAATTATATGAATTTTTATGTATTTTTGAATTAAATTTAATTAAAAAAATGAGATGGAGTGATGTGTTTAGTGGTAGGTATCCATTGGTTAATGGTAAGAAATGTGGTGCTGATGTGACATCCATCATTATAATGGTTAGTGGTTGATATAACAGATGACCTAATAAAAAAGAGTTTGTGTTCTGCTAAAAAGGCATCTAATCAAAGTCAATTTCCTAAGGAGTTGAATGTATTATGAAAGGTGTTAAAACAAAATGCTAAGGATGCTACACCCCTCACACAAGAAGGAGATGATATGGGTGTCGCAGACAAGCTAAGAAAATGTGTTGTGCTTGATTGTTTTGTGATTTTTTTTTATATATTTTAATTTTTTTTCTCCAAAATTAAACCTATTAAATTGTCACATTTTCACTTATTTCATTTTTGTGCTAGACATGTTAAGCTTATACGACATCAAAAAAACTAAAAAAAAAATCCTATATAACAACGTGCTAAGAGTGTTAGCATTCCCTCCATCTACCACCGCTGCAACACATCCCACTTCATCCCCGTATTAACAGACAACAACCACCATCAACTTTCACACATCACAAACGCAAAAGAAAGGAGGAAGAATACGGTATCTGCAATCGATAAGAAAGAAGAAAGAATAGAAATCAATCTATTGCAAAAGGAAGGTGTGCAATTTTGTTGGAGTTGATCGATTTTAAGAGGGTTCTCTACCTATTTGTGAGAAGTTATAATGTTGAGTATCCCACATCGCTAGTGGGACAAAAAAAATCAAGGGCAAACATTTGTATAAAAAGGGTAGAAGACTTTATTAAAAACAAGTTCCAACCATGCATTTGGTCAGCTGTCTCCTTTGAACGGGTGAGTCATTTATAGTTGTTTGGTCTGATTAATTGGCCATCTAAATCGATTTTTATAACATTGATTAATATATTTAGTTTTCAATTAAAAGCTAAATATTTTATAAACAAATAATAAAATAATTAAGATATATTTATTCTACATGTTAATTTTCAAATAAATATTAAAAATAGAAGAATGTATCATCACTTAATTAAGTTATATATATTACCGTCAGTTAACGTAATAAACATTTTTTAGTTTTCTTTTATGGTGTACGGTTATAGTTTTTAAATTTTGTTCTAAGTTTTTTTTTTTTTTTTTTTTTTTTTTTTTTTTTTTTTTAATAATAATAATAATTATTATTATTATTATTATTCTTATTATTATTATTATTATTATTATTATATAAAAAACGCATTGATTTTAGATCCACAAGACAACTTTATTCCGGTGCAATTTGTGATTTTTCTATACTATAAATATTTTAACCTCTCTTAAAAAAAAGGTATTGCATTCTCTTTTGAAAAAAAAAGACGCTGATGATCCTTTTTTTTTTTTTGTAATTTTCCTAAACTATAATATTTTATTATGTGTATCTTATCAATAAATAAAGTTCATGTAGATTTTTTGTAATAATATTTCTAATATCTATTATTTTAATAAATGACTAGAAATAAGAGAATTTTGTAAATTTTAAACAATTTAAATACGTTATATATTGGTTGTTAATTATAACTTATTACAAAATTGACAATTTATTTTTAGAAAGTTATACTTAGTTCTTGGGATTGACGTTTGTTAGAAATAATTTTTTTTGAATTAATTTATGTGAGACACATAAATTAGAAAACAAAAAGAATAATTACTGTAAAAAGAAAAAAGATGACGTAGATAAGATAAAAAATATGTTTGTTAATTTTTATTATAAAATATCATTTAAAATAAAAATAATTAGTTGGATATAATAAATAATAATTATGTAGTTAAATAATAATTAGATTATAAATTAAAAAAAAAGTCAAAATAAATAATTATCATAAAAGTTATTAGACATTATCTTGAGGTAAATAGTACAAAAACACTATGTTTATACCAAAATTTTAATTTGACTGTGTGTTTTTCTTTTCGTTTTAAATTTGACATGTGTTTTTTATTATTTATAATTCTGACCACTTGACCGGGTAATCAGGTTACCTGCTGACGTGACATGATGACATGTCAATTTTGATGACGTGACATGCTGAAATGACAAAATTTAATATTCTCGTAATAATATTTTAGATTTGCATTTTCATGTTATAAGTATTCATTTTTATATCTAACTTTCCCACAAAAGACATTAAGTTTTTCATTTTTTCGATTTTGACATTAAGTTTAATTTTTTTTTTCAATCTTGACACTATTTTTTGTTCAAAATCGAACATTATTTTTTTCAATTTTGTTCAATGTTGTTAACTTTTCGTTTGAAACCATATAAATATATATTTTTATTACATTTTAAACCGTATAAATATATTTTTTTTTCGTTTAAAAACCATATTTTTATATAAATACAATGTTTTTTTTTTCTTTTTACATTTAAAGCATAAGGTTATGCATACATATGCATTTGTTATAATCATGAGAATCAAACTAACAATAAGTTGTGAATAATATGTAAAATTTCACGGGTTGCAAGCTTGACCTCTGGACATTAATTAACTACACGTCTCCAAACCTCTAAACTCATTTTAAAGTTGTTTATTTAATATAAAATATGATTTTTATATAACTAATACATAATTATAAAGAAAATTATGGTTTGAATGTAAAAAACGTTGTATTTATAACAAAATTTGGCTTTTAAATGAAAAAAAATGCACTTATACGATTTAAAATGTATTCATAAAATATTTATATGGTTTCAAATTGAAAATAGTTAACATTGAACAAAATTGGTAAAAATAATGTTCAGGAACAAAAAAACAGAGTGTCAAAATTGAAAGAAAAAATTAAACTTAGTGTCAAAATCGAAAAAAATATGAAAACTTAGTGTTTTTTGTGTTAAAAAAAATCAACTTTGACACGTCAGCATGTTATGTCATCAAAAATGACATGCTATCATGTCATGTTAGCATGTAACTAGGTTGACTGGTCAAGTGGTAAGAATTATAAAAAATTAGAAAACAAAGTGTCAAATTTGAAAAAAAAAACAATATATCAAATTAAAATTTTGATATAATTAACCAAATGAGATGTCTCTTTATCTAATAAAAAAAAACTATCAGCTATACTTTAGATTTTATAGTAAGCTCATGAACGGTGACGTTAAAGTTCAAAGTTTTTAATGGAAAATTAGTTAAAGTATATATTTAACTCAACATCTAAATTAGAACAAATTTTTAATTTTGAAAATGTAATCGTTATTTGTTTATAATACATGTAATCAAACTAATATAATATTAAAAATAAAAATTATCAAATACAAATTACCTAAAAAAATTGTGTTAACAAACATATAAGATATACTAGTTATATAAAATAATAATCGTTGGTTTAAATAAATTATTATAAATTACTACTGTTATAAAATTAATTAAACTTTGATATTAAAAATACAAAAATATCAATCAATTATTTTAAATAAATTATTACTTAAGAGTTATTTTTTATTTATATAAAATAATAATCGTTGGTTTAAATAAATGCGTGAAGTTATATCACCTTATAATTTGTATTAAGTTTATTTTATTTTTTAATCTAATGTTATTAATTTAATATAATTAGAGTGAACAATTTTAAAATTTAAAATGGAGAATCAATTATTAATTTAATGTAATTAAAGTGATAAATTTAAAATTTGAAATTTAAAATTGATAATTAATAGGTTGACAAGTGGCATGATAGGTAACCTCTAATATTAATGAGGAGTTCAAATAGTATGACATTTGTCAATATGAGAATAAAACTATTCATTTATTAGAATAGGAAAATTAGCGACCGACAACATGTGGTGCGATTTATATGATAATTAGCGACAGGTGACGAGATATCATAGACATACACTTTTAAACATGATCAGGTTAACCTATGACAAACCCAAGAAAGAGGTCATCTATATATGACTTGGTTGTTACTAGTTCCTATGGTTGGATTTCCAATTAGAATCGTGTAGGAAACTTAGTATGGATGTTCATAGCCGTTAGTATTTATAAGTATTGAGATTGGGTCCTTATCCGATTATAAGGCTTATCAATTTATATATTTTATCTTTTATTTAAATAAAGTAGCTTATTTTCAGGAGATAGTCTCCTTACCAAATTTTTGGTAACACATATGGGACTTAAGACCCTAGGTTGAATAAATAATGGTTGGATCTTGTGGAATGAATTTTTTATCATCAAAGTTGTTAATTAGAGCTATTGATGATATGATCGTATCATATTAGCACACAAGATAAGTATAAAAGTTAGGTAGTTGGTTAATGGTCACTTTGTTACGTGCTATCTAAAGCTTAGTATTGATCATTCATATCTTAAGCTTGTACTACACAAGTTTGGATGCTCTTGGAAGCAAGAAATCTCAAAGAAGTGAAACACCATTAGATACAAAGTCATCAAGGTGAGTAACTTGCATTACTTACATCTTTGATATGTCCATTATTATGTTTTCATAAAAAGATGAAAGATAATTCAAACTTCGCAACCTTCCTATACTAATAAAAAAATAGTTACTAATGTTACTTGTCATTTTCTTATAGTTTACATTTTCTAAAATGACATTTGACATTTTCTCATCAATTTTTATTTTTTAAAAAGTATTGATGTTAATAATAAGTTATGCAATTATTATTTGATTTATGATTTTTAGGAGAATTTTAAATTTGCATTGAATAAGTTTTGGTTATGATTGTCGATAATTAATTTTATTTCTATATTGAAAATCCTACAAAATCATGTTTAATTAATAATTTATTGAAAATAAGTAATTAATAATTATAAGTTTTACACTTTACTATAAAGTTTTAATTATTGTTGTAACCGTAGTACCCATGAGCTATAACCTAATTCTTTATAGTTGACTTTTATTATGTAAATTTAGAAGCAACTTTTATGGTTGCACTAAATTTAGAAGCAACTTTTATGGTTGCACTAACTTTTTCTGTCTTAATATTATGTCCAAGGAATCTCATACTTGTGTGGAAATCATCATATTAAGCATTCTTATCAACCTTCAGACCATGTCCTTTTCCTATTAATAGGCCTATTGAAAATACCCAATACTCGATTACTTGATCCGACCTGTTTTGAATTCGGATAGATTGGGTCGGGTAAATCGGGTTTCGGGTGATCGGGTAACCCGATATTTAAATAGGTCGGGAATTGGGTAGGTTTAAAAAAATCCGGGTATACCCGAATACTCAATTTAAAATAAAAAATAAATTAATACACTAGTTATAATAACTATTAAAGTTTAAACCAAATGTTATATGACTTCATTATTTCAACGGTATATAATAAATAAAAAAGAAATTGTTGAAAATGAAATAGAGTTTTTTAACAGAATGTTACAATAAATATAATGAAAATGAATAAGATGTTCGACCCCCTTTCATTTTCTTTGTGCACTACATATCTGTTTCTTTTTTTCAACTATGCACATGTTTCTTTTTTTATCATTTATTCTTTATGAATTGAAATATAGCTATATAATTGGTCCCTGCAATTTAGATAACATGCTAAATTCTTTTATTTATAATATTTATGTACTCACATTTTGCATTAAATCATGTAACATGTTTGGTTAATCCAAATTTGATCAAAGAGTGATCATTTACTCCATAAATTGTTTTTTTTTTATCAAAATTTGAAATGAAATGCAAAATCACATAATATATTATAATGACTTGTATTGTTATCGTATATATACTTGTTAATTGCATGGAATATTTTGTTACCCACTTTTTTGTTAAAGCAACCGAAATGCAAAAAAGAATTAAAAAAATCAATAAGTGACACTTAAGTAATTTTCAGGTATACCCGGAAATACTTGACCCGACCTAAAACTCGAACACCTAAAACTCGAATACCCAAAAATCGAGAACCCGGATTACAATATAGGCCGGGTATCAAGTATTATTATTTTAAGGAAATACCCGAACTACCCGAACCGTTCTACCCGAAACCCGAAAATTTTACCCAATCAACATCCCTACCTATGAAGTAGGATATATCGTTTTCGCGTTTCAATTATAACCAATAAAAAATCATACGTACACAACAATTCATATACTATAAAAAAACTCATCACATGTAATAAGTCCTGTTGTCCTAATACATGAAGTATACATCTGAATTGCACAAGAACATTAAAAGTACAAGTGACTAATGCGTGTTACGCATTTGGTACAAGTTTAACCAGCATACACAATGTGAGTCCAAACAATGTAGAAGTTACGTTTATACTTCTATGCATTCTCCCATTATCAGTCCTCCATACCATAGCTTTATAAATGGGCCAAGAATTCACAAGCCTAAAACAAGCTAGAAACATTTGCCCAAAAAGTCCATTAACGTTTCCTCCTTTTAAAATTTGCAAAATGCCAAACACAAATGCAACCAAATTGACGATTGCAACCGTTGCTAAAGGCACAAACATTGGTGAGGGGACACTAAATTCAAAAACCCCATTGTTGTATCTCTTTCTTTATTCATTGTCAACCACTTTGTTTGTCACATGAAACCCTTTTGAAGCAATACCCAAACGTTTAATGGAGAATTCAATGAACCCAAATATATACGATGAGAGACCTCGTATGAACCACATTCGTTGGACATTCCACCATTGTTGGAATGTACCCTGTGCCAACATAAAATCAAGACAGTCTTGAATGTTGGCCCCAAGAAACAAAAAAACGTACAAAAGAAACCAGTAATCTGTAACATGTATTTCAATCATTGCAAATGTTTAATTTGGATATGTATAGTATTGCAAGGAGTGTAGTATATTTAGGTATGTGCATACCTTCGGGAAGACAGATACACGATTAAGGAGTGCTAGCTGAGGGATGAAAGAGTATATATAGATTGGAATTGACCAAATAGGCCAAAACGCATTTTGTGCATAAGCAATGTCCATTAAAGGGCCCATGAAGCCACTACCGAACGTTAACGGGTTGTATTTTGAAAATACAACCTCTAACAGACCGATGCACCACCTTCTATTTTGAGTTAGTGCATCAAATAGTGTGATTGGTAGATCACCTAAAAAAGTGGGCCTTTTGGTATGGAAGAACAATGACTTCCATCTCTTACAATGCTGATGAAGGCCCGTTTAAGTGGTTCATCATCCCAGAGTGGTGTAAGGAAGACAATTCCTTACACCACTCTGGGATAATGAACATATTGATCGGCCATGAGAAGCCATTGCACAAAACGTGATGCTTTGAGAGAAGAAAAGAAAAATAAATAATAAAAAGTGAGTATAGATTTACATATGAATTAAATTTAGAAAACGTTTTCCAATGATGTAATTGTTTAAGAAATACATTTAGACCATTTGTTAAAGTTATAAACACATTGGAACGACAAATGGAAAATGAAACACCAAATAAACTAAAATTAGCCATCATATATAGTAAATTAGGTAGTTTTGAGTTATATTATTTCAATCAATTATTTTTTAACATATCCATGACAATGTATATCATCAACTACAGTTCACAATGCAATGCTCCCATTTCATAAGAATGAATTACACTAAGAATAATTTTCATACTATAACTGATGTGACATCGGCTCCGACCACCTGCTCTGAGAATGTGCTTCTACGCCGGAGACAAATCTGCGAGGTCACAACAGACAATGCTATTAGAGCCGCCCCAGGGACTGTGCCCCGGGACCGGGCTTCGACGGTCAAGTTAGATCATCTGGTAGATCTGAGACGGTTCTCTTTAGCTAGAGAGAACCATCTTGGTGATGGTGGTGGTGTATGGTGGCTGACGACGGTGGGTGGTGGCTGAGCCACCCGACCGGAGTAGAGTGGCGGTTGAGCCATGGAGGAAGAGCCCAAGAGAAAGGTCATGGAGACAAGGTCTAGGGGAAAAGTCCCCCCTCATGGAGGAGGCACTATTCTATTTATAGTGGACAATTAGGTCAAGGGGAATTAGGTCAGGCCTTGGGCCAGCCCGGTTCAGGCCCAACTATCAAGGAGCTGGGCAAGGCCGCCCAAAGGCGTCGGGCGGGGCTAGCGGGTGCGCCCTAGGCAAGGTTGGCGGGCGCACACCAGGAGAGGCTGACAAGGGAGAGTCAGGCCAGGCCGGCGGGAGAGTCCCCAGCAAGGCTGGCAAGGGAGCGCCAGGGCAGGCCGACAGGAGAGTCCCCAGCAAAGCTGGAAAGGGAACGCCAGGCAGGGCTGACAGGAGCGCGCAAGGCCAGGCTGGTACGCTAGAGCAGTCTAGGCCATGCTAATTGACCATATATCATCAAGTCCCCCCAGTCTGATGTTATTGGTACGCGACCAATGACATCGGACTGGACTTAGTCATATGAACTGTGCATCATCAGGCTGGCAAGGCAGCGCCAAGCCGGGCCAGCAGGAGAGTCCCCAGCAGGATTGGCAAGGGAGTCCCCAGCAAGGTTGGCAAGGGAACGCCAGACAAGGCTGGCAGGAGTGCGCTAGGCCAAGCTGGCGCGCTAGAGCAGTCTAGCCCATGCTAATGGACCATATATCATCAAGTCCCCCCATTCTGATGTTATTGGTACGCGGCAAATGACATCGGACTGGACTTAGTCATATGAACTGTGTGTCATCAAGTCCCCCCAGTCGGATGTTATTGGTATGCGGCCAATGACAATGGACTGGACTTAGTCATATAAACCATGTGTCATCAAGTCCCCCTAGTCCGATGCGATTGGGTTGCTGACAATCGGATCAGATTAGACAAGAACCAATACATTAAAGAATGGAAAGAAATGACCGAACCTTTCCCACGAGCACCGTGGTGATACGCAATGAGCCAGGTAGTGCTGGCTTAATGTGTAACACCCAGATTTCCAAAAATAAAATTTTCATTTAATTAATCAATTTAATATTAAAAACACTTGTTTAAAATCTTATTCACATCCAAAATACAAAACGTAGTTTCATTTTCGTTATAAAAGAAGACCAGGATCCTCCAAAACTCAACTCTTTCTTCGGTGTGTACAATCGAACCGTTGCCATCCCGCGTTACTGTAAGAACCTGAAACATCGTAACATAAACAACGTAAGCACGAAGCTTAGTGAGTTCCCCAATATACCTTACGCACATACGCCATCCGGCCCGGACCTTTCGGTCCACATAACATTGCCTTCCGGCCCAGATCTTTCGATCCACATGACTTTGCCTTCCGGCCCGGATCTTTCGATCCACATAACATTGCCTTCCGGCCCGGACCTTTCGGTCCACAATATATATCGCCTTCCGGCCCATAAGATAAATGCCTTCCGGCCCGTACACATACATAGCACATAATACAAATACTCTAACACATAGAGCACATATATCATATATCATACCTGCCCTTTCTGTCACATAATACATTGCCTTCCGGCCCATATATAAGCATGTATATCACGCGTAGCAACTAACTTTCCATGCATAGCATATAACCATAACACACAACATACTTGACCTTCCGGTCACACAATCAAACCCTTCCGGGTGAGGTATAGTGAGAAGACTCACCTCGGTACGCAGGCTATAACCTCTTCGAGCTACTCGCACACAATCCGCTAGTTCCGCAGGTTCCCTATAATACCACAGCCTTAGTTAATGATCTTATCAACCAAGGCAACTGACCCCTCTAAGATATATACAGGTCAACGGTCAATCTTGACTGGACTCGTCGAGTGCAAAGGGTAACTCGACGAGTATAAGCATCCTGACACCACTCGCCGAGTCTGAAGAACGACTCGACGAGTTCCAGTAGATCTTCATGCTACTCGCCGAGTCTGAAGAACAACTCGGCGAGTTTCAGTGAATCTTCAAGCTACTCGCCGAGTCTGATCATCCGACTCGGCGAGTCCACGCCATGCAGTCAGCCAACTGCCCCCTGTAATTCGCATGATTCCGCAATATATAGATATGGGACTTCCTGGACCTTTACACATACTATTACTGGGATTTAAACACTAGTAACAACTCTATAATCTATCAAATCCTTAAATGGGTTTCCTAAACCCTAGATTCGAGTACAACACCAACACTACAGAAATGATCCGAGGATTACCTGGAAAACGTGATCCCTGCATCCCCAACCTTCAGAGCTCAACCCCTTGATCCTCCTTTGATCACCACCTTGCTTAACAACCTCTTTAAGCTTCCACTAGCCTTCACCCTTGCTCCAGATGCCCACAGCCGTTTAGGCTAGCTTCAATCGACCAAAAGACGAGACATGACGGCCCTAAAGACATTATATACGATCCAGGGTCGAAACGGCTAGGGTTTCTACTGAACAGCGTCGACTCGCCGAGTCCATACCTGGACTCGTCGAGTCCAGTCGCGAACCCGCGACCAACTCTGCGACCCTACTCGGCGAGTCTGGCTCCAACTCGCCGAGTCCCTCCTTTAAAATACCCTAAAATGCAATTTAGCAATACTTGAGATTTGGGCTGTTACAATTCTCCCCCACTAGAATTAGACTTCGCCCTCGAAGTCTCGCTCTGAAAATAATTCTGGATGCTGCTCCCGCATCACACGTTTCGGCTTCCCTAGACACTTCCGATCTCTTCCGAGGCCGCTACTGAACCCAATACCAGAGGTACCTCCTTGTTCCTCAGAACCTTGATCTTCCGATCTCCGACGGCCACTGGCCTCTCAACATAACACAGGCTCGCATTCACCTCACCGTTCTCTAGTAAAACCACTGCTGACTCATCCGCTACACACCCCTTCAATTGCGACCCATACAAGTGTCATGGATCCGATCCAATCCCGTTGACAGCTCCAAACAGTAGGCCACCCTTCCTACCTTCGCACCTTCACGAAAAGTCCCAACATACCGGGGCCCCCCATTTACCCCTCATCCTAAATCAAAACACCCGACCGAAATACGAAGTCGCTGACCTGAATCACATACTCGTAACGGCGTCTGCCTGCATAACTTTCCTGTTAACTCTAGACGATCACTAACTCTCTTTAACCTGCTGAGTCTGCTTTGCCAACTAAAGCCCGAACTCTGAACTGCTCATCACTCTCTGCATTCGGAAATTACCCAAGACGCACTCTGCTCCAAATCTCAACGATCCCTCAACCCATAAGGGTTAGGAAACCCTGAACCACCGGATCCCCGGTCCAAAGCCCACTTTGTCCATCCCAGACCAACTGAGAGATCCATTCTCACTCCCAGAGTAACTCTCACAAATTCTCCTCTTGCCATCATATACACATGCTGAACTAGCCCCAACACTCGTAGGTTGGAAGACCCGGTACACTGATGATATCCTCGAACATCTCCCAAGATGAACCACTACATCCACCCTACACTCTGATCGGATTCACACTGAAAATTTAAAATTTTCTCTCTCCATGCATCCCTTCTGAGCCTCAACAGACATCCCAACCGGATGGGTTCCTACTCCACTGCCGCAACACGATACTCAGAACCATACTCGAAGTACTCTAACCATAACTCTGCCCTGCAGCTTTCACTTTCGTGAACTTGCACCCCTTCGGAGCTACACACCTTCCTCTTTTCCTTTTCCAAGGAACCCTCCTGGCCATAATGCCACTCCAACCGGTGCCACGGTGCTCGCCCCAAGCGACACCACCCCTTTTTGCGTAACCGCTATCCGCATACTCTGGTTCCCATTGCAGGGGTTCTCAATCCCATACGCTCTCTCCACTCATCAGAATCACTGCCTCAGCTAAACAAGATCACTAACCCGGGGCCAGACCTTCCAATGCAATCACACCGCACATACGCGATCCGCAAATCCCAAACTAATCCAGCAATACCAACAGAGTCTCCAGTATGACTGGACCGACTCTCACAACACATACTAGCCACTCGAGGCTATATCTCTGTGGGTCCGTACACCCAACTCTGCGAACCCTTAGGTTCTAACTCTGGAACCTTCCGGTTCCAGCTCTAGAAACATGCACAACATAATCCCGTGGGGTTAATGCAGTGCAACCCATCACGTACCTCAGACGTACCAATACTCTGATCGCAAAATTCCGATTACTTACTCAAGCTTGATTCCGGCCTCCTCCCAGGCCTCCACAATCGAATACCCTAGGTCTGTATCCCGCCCCGCATGCTCCACCCATTCTCGATGGCCTATACTTTGCGCTAACAAACACTGCTGAATCCTGGCAGCTAAGCACCCTCACATACTCATCGATCTCCCGGAGAATTTTACAATTCTCCCCCACTAAAGCACTGACTAACTGCCACCGATCGTCATTAACGACCTTTCAGAACCATCCTGCACAAAGAGAACATTTACCCACTGACTGCTTCCCACAAGCGTAAGCAACCCTCAGCAAAACACATCTCCTCCCTGATCAATCCGCTCAAAAGAATCTGATCCTTCAATTATCTACTCCACAACTGCAGATACTACCCGACAATCAACCCCGTGCCGCATCTCCCCTAACAACCCTCACGAACGATAACCAAGGGAATCCTCGACATCAACCCATAACCAAACTCACAATCTGCCCAAAGGATGAACATCACATCGAAAACCGCACAAGACTACAGACACTAAAATACCAATTACAACCATACCCAACCATCAGGGAATAACGAATGCCAAAGCGAAAACCTGAAGCACCAATCCATAACCATGCCCGACCCGCGAAACAACGAATACCGCATCGAAATCCATACAAGATACCAGCACAAACAATACGCCACATACATGCAAGACAATTAAGACATCCCGAAAGCATCATACCTGCCGCTGCCTCCGGCACTGCTCCGTCTTCCTCTGTCGCACGCAGATAAACACGACCCTGAGCCCTCTGGGGCTCCGCTTCATTTTGTCCTCCTCAAATCCCGAATTGGCACTGACTGCCAACAATCCCGCGCACAGTGCCCCTCCTTTCCGCACTTGCGGCATGTACCACCGGACCCGCAAGCTCCGATGTAACCCCTTTTTACTCGATCATCGACACCTATGATCTCATGCTCTCCTACTGCATCTCTATACTCCAATTATTACTACTCCTGACAATTCTTTCTTTCTTACATACTGCACCTGGTTCTCCCCCACTAGAGTTCGAACCAACACCAATTGATATACAATCAACCCACGACTATCTTTCACCAGCGAAGTCGTACCTGCTCCAGAAAAGTGCTGTGCAACACCCGATAGTCCCTCCCCTTATGGAGTCAATCACTCCCCTATACTCTGATCCTCTAGCTAACTCTCCAAGAACTTCTCATCACAGCTGCCTCTAATCGTTCCAAATCCCATACTGATCTAATACTAAGCACCTGCACTGCTCGAGAACATATCTGGCTCGTAGACTGCACCGCAGCATCATCGTTCCTCTCATCTCAACTCCTCAACCCGTATCCAACGCCGGATTTGTCCCAAGAACAGGGACTTACTCTCAATACAGACGATGACTCTCCGCACTGCAAAACTCGTCTGAACTCTTCACTGCTACCACTATAACCCAACCTGCTATTCAACGTCTACGGTCATGGACCGTTTCGGCGCCGACTACGACTGCATCGGGGCCTGCCTCATCTCACGCTACTGCAACTCAACCTCTAACTCACGCCACATGGCGGCCTCCTGCGATACCAACACGGTCTCGCGTCTCTGCGCAGACACGAACTGTCTGATATTCCCCCCCTTGGGCATACTTGAATTCCGGAACATCTGAGCCTGCTTCGAAGCGATCTCAGGGCAAAACATCGCCCTCTCAATAAACATCCCGGTGCTCTCAGTCACCGACTCCAAATCCTGTCTCAGCTCAAGGAATTCCCGAGCCAATCTCCCCTTTTCATCTCGCGGAACATAGCGAGTACTGAACATCCCTCTGAATTGATCCCATGAAACCGCAGCCCTCTGCGCATCAGAAAATGACCTCGTGGTCAACCTCCACCAATCCCTCGCCCCGAGCCTCAATAGGTTCAGAGCACACCCCGCCCTCTGATTAGCAGGGCATAAACTCGTGGAGAAACACCCCTCCATGACTGATAACCATCTCATAGCAACAATCGAGTCCTGAACCCCATCGAAGGTGGGAGGCTTCGCATAATAGAAGTCCCGATACTGAAAACCCCGACTAGTCCCTTTCTTTGCCGTTGCTACAACCGCTGTAACTGCCGCGGCAGCCGTCTCTGCGAAAGCCGCATATCGCTCATCAAACTACTTCAATCATAGTGGTCCTGATCGACCCAAACAATTTTGGCGACTCAACCCGCAACAATGCAGCAACCTCATCACGCCGGATCTCGCGAATCCTCGCATCCCGCTCGCTCGTGCTCGTCCGATCGATAACCGGATAACAAGATAGCCACAAGCATCATCCACTACGAACCATGGTACTCACCCCATGACATCCTTCCTCAACATGCTTCGGTGTATGGTACCTGAACCATAGCACCATTCCTCAACCTGCTCCAATGTATAGCACTCGAACCACAACATCTATCTCAATCTGTTCCGATGTATGGTGCCCTGACCATAACATCACTCTGTATCCGCTCCGATGTATGGTATCCGAACCATAACATCACCCCTCAATCTGTTCCTTAGGACCTTCAGAATGCCCCCTGTATCAAGTATGGGTCCTCTGCTTTCAGTAGTACGGGCCCATACTACCTGCCACATCTACCCATACTTTCCACACGGACCATTCCAGAGTTCCTAAGTAGCTGATAAACCTGCTCTTCCACCAATCTCATCGCGCGTGCTCGCTTTCCAGCGAAATCCTCTACTCTACCAGCGCACTCATCTGGCTAGGTTTAATCTCTAGCCCATTCCGCCGTCCTCCCACTTCTTTGCTATCAGCTGCTGAAGAGCTCCTGATGATGCCAAACATCTACCTCCCGAGTATCGTCATACTCACTTAGTAGCTGTCTCCCATCATCGAGAACTCCACAAAGCACGAAGCAAGCAGCATTCGAGCATCGAAGCATACATAGGACTCCTTAGCTGTGATAGCTCCACCTTCTCGGCTCATCCTCGGAAGTACCACTGTACTCTAAAGCTCTACCCCTCGTGCGTTCTAACTAGATACTCTCACTCATCACATACACACAAAAGCATAACGCACATATAACGGCAACCCTAGACTAAGGCATCACAAATCAGGCCACTCTAGTCCTAAGATGTGAAATACCTAGCCTGTCTCTAGCATGCAATAATATCTCATAAAGTGCATAACAGATATTTCATAATACAAAAGTAAGAGTATTTTGGGAAATCACCGTTTGGCTCTGGCTGATTGTACACACTGCTCTTTCTTGCTTCCTCTTTGAACTCTTATCCACTTTTAGAAAACCATTTATTTGGAAAACTTTTTCTTACTTCCTCAGTTTGAGTCCAGATTTACCCGTAGGCGCGTCCGAATCCCTCAAACCAAGGCTCTGATACCAATTTGTAACACCCAGATTTCCAAAAATAAAATTTTCATTTAATTAATCAATTTAATATTAAAAACACTTGTTTAAAATCTTATTCACATCCAAAATACAAAACGTAGTTTCATTTTCGTTATAAAAGAAGACCAGGATCCTCCAAAACTCAACTCTTTCTTCGGTGTGTACAATCGAACCGTTGCCATCCCGCGTTACTGTAAGAACCTGAAACATCGTAACATAAACAACGTAAGCACGAAGCTTAGTGAGTTCCCCAATATACCTTACGCACATACGCCATCCGGCCCGGACCTTTCGGTCCACATAACATTGCCTTCCGGCCCAGATCTTTCGATCCACATGACTTTGCCTTCCGGCCCGGATCTTTCGATCCACATAACATTGCCTTCCGGCCCGGACCTTTCGGTCCACAATATATATCGCCTTCCGGCCCATAAGATAAATGCCTTCCGGCCCGTACACATACATAGCACATAATACAAATACTCTAACACATAGAGCACATATATCATATATCATACCTGCCCTTTCTGTCACATAATACATTGCCTTCCGGCCCATATATAAGCATGTATATCACGCGTAGCAACTAACTTTCCATGCATAGCATATAACCATAACACACAACATACTTGACCTTCCGGTCACACAATCAAACCCTTCCGGGTGAGGTATAGTGAGAAGACTCACCTCGGTACGCAGGCTATAACCTCTTCGAGCTACTCGCACACAATCCGCTAGTTCCGCAGGTTCCCTATAATACCACAGCCTTAGTTAATGATCTTATCAACCAAGGCAACTGACCCCTCTAAGATATATACAGGTCAACGGTCAATCTTGACTGGACTCGTCGAGTGCAAAGGGTAACTCGACGAGTATAAGCATCCTGACACCACTCGCCGAGTCTGAAGAACGACTCGACGAGTTCCAGTAGATCTTCATGCTACTCGCCGAGTCTGAAGAACAACTCGGCGAGTTTCAGTGAATCTTCAAGCTACTCGCCGAGTCTGATCATCCGACTCGGCGAGTCCACGCCATGCAGTCAGCCAACTGCCCCCTGTAATTCGCATGATTCCGCAATATATAGATATGGGACTTCCTGGACCTTTACACATACTATTACTGGGATTTAAACACTAGTAACAACTCTATAATCTATCAAATCCTTAAATGGGTTTCCTAAACCCTAGATTCGAGTACAACACCAACACTACAGAAATGATCCGAGGATTACCTGGAAAACGTGATCCCTGCATCCCCAACCTTCAGAGCTCAACCCCTTGATCCTCCTTTGATCACCACCTTGCTTAACAACCTCTTTAAGCTTCCACTAGCCTTCACCCTTGCTCCAGATGCCCACAGCCGTTTAGGCTAGCTTCAATCGACCAAAAGACGAGACATGACGGCCCTAAAGACATTATATACGATCCAGGGTCGAAACGGCTAGGGTTTCTACTGAACAGCGTCGACTCGCCGAGTCCATACCTGGACTCGTCGAGTCCAGTCGCGAACCCGCGACCAACTCTGCGACCCTACTCGGCGAGTCTGGCTCCAACTCGCCGAGTCCCTCCTTTAAAATACCCTAAAATGCAATTTAGCAATACTTGAGATTTGGGCTGTTACATAATGACCTTTCCTTGTTAGGAATATGATCCAACTCATATGATGCAACGTAGCTGTTGTTGCGATCATGCAGAGCGAGGTTGTTGACAATGCTATGCGGAGCGGGGCTGCTATGTGGCAATGGAGTCGGTACGATATCATATCAAGGTAGCCACACAATCTATAAGACTGTTATTCGACGCAGATGGAATTTCACAAATAGCCATCTAGATAGTTTGCCTTACACGAGCATTAGTAACCGTCCTAAAGGTATCTTCAAACTACACTATACCCAACTAAACTCCCTCAGTCTGGTATGGGTAGTGTAGGTAGCCAGATCAGACTATGACGAATAAGGAAAGTTTGTTATACCAATAGACGACGAAGCTGTTGGCATAAAACGTAGAAAACTCTTTGTTCAAGATGGATGTTGTCAAACCGATGAGTCGTAAGGTTGTTGATCGTAACATAGGTGGCAGAGATTCCGAGAGTTGGGCGATTAGGTTGTTAGCGGGGGTCATGCAGTGAGACTATTGTCGAGAGCCAAGCAGCAGAGGTGCTGATGGATACGCGGCGAGGCAACAGGTAGGGGTGTGACAACCGTCAATTTTTGGTCAAGTCGAAGTCAACCAAAGTCAACAAGTCAAACCGGTCAACTCAATTTGCCATGAGTATTAGAGTTTACGTTATGTAATTTCTAAACAACTCTCTATTCTAATGAGAGATCATAAATCGAAAAGTGCGTACATCTAGATCTCCTTAACCTAAAACGGTGGTACGAGGAGAGCCAAACCGATAAAACAATGATCAAGAACAATAAAACAATGTTGCATACTTATAGGGAGTATGCAAGATCCTTAAACAAGGCTTAATGGGGTTTACGGACCTTGCAGTGCGTAGCCGGACACTCAAAAAGGATACCAATGAAACCTCTCTCAATCGTTTTCACTCCATCTCTTCGTATCAGAAATCTCTCCAAGAATGTCAAATCTCTCCCAAATCTCTCTAAGTATGTGAAATCTCTCCCAAATATCTCTAAGTATGTGAAATCTCTCCCAAATATCTCTAAGTATGTGAAATCTCTCCCAAATATCTCTCTGTACGTGAAATCTCTCCAAGTATGTCAAATCTCTCCCAAATCTCTCTAAGGATGTGAAATCTCTCCCAAATATCTCTCTGTACGTGAAAACTCTCCAAGTATGTCAAATCTCTCCCAAATCTCTCTAAGTATGTGAAATCTCTCCCAAATATCTCTCTGTATGTGAAATCTCTCCAAGTATGTCAAATCTCTCCCAAATCTCTCTAAGTATGTGAACTCTCTCCCAAATATCTCTCTGTACGTGAAATCTCTCCAAATATGTCAAATCTCTTCCAAATCTCTCTAAGTATGTGAAATCTCTCCCAAATATCTCTCTGTATGTGAAATCTCTCCAAGTATGTCAAATCTCTCCCAAATCTCTCTAAGAATGTGAAATCTCTCCCAAATATCTCTTTGTATGCGAAATCTCTCCAAGTATGTCAAATCTCTCCCAAATCTCTGTAAGTATGTGAAATCTCTCCTAAATATCTCTCTGTATGTGAAATCTCTCCAAGTATGTCAAATCTCTCCCAAATCTCTCTAAGAATGTGAAATCTCTCCCAAATATCTCTTTGTATGTGAAATCTCTCCAAGTACGTCAAATCTCTCCCAAATCTCTCTGAGTATGTGGAATCTCTCTCAAATCTCTCCCGACTTCCTATAATCACTCGGGGCATCCCGACCCTCGAATTTGGCGAAAACAGCCCAAAAACGGAAGTCCACGCGAAAAACGGACTTAAGGAACCGAAACCCCTCTCAGGAACCGAAACCCCTCTTAGGACCCGAAAGTCCTCTTAGGAACCGAACCTTCTGATGAAGAGGAACCGAACCGAAGGTACTGTTCACTACTGTTCACTACAGTTCGTTCGGTTCTGACCATTTTCCCTTCTGATGGCTTGCCGAACCTTCTCTTCTGAGGACCGAGGACCGAACCTTCCCTTCTGAGCTTCGGACCGAACCCTCGGCTTAGGACCCTCGCTTCTGACTTCGGACCGAGCCCCTCGCCCTCGTTTCTTCTCCTGGTTCGCATCTCGCATCCGGCTCAGCATCAGCATGAACCGAACCTCGGCCTAGGGACCGAACCTCGGCCTAGGACCGAGAGGCCTCGCTGGGAAGCCTTTTTCTCCCGGTTTTCAATAAAATTCGCGTTTTAAGCCCGTTTTTAATTGTTTTAACATAGGACTTTCACCCAAAACTTTATTTTAAAATATAAGACCCCTAAATTAATGATTTAATCATATTTTAAGGATAAAACCTTATCCAAAAGAGAGTAGGTAAAGTGCAAAGGTAGAGTGTTGACTTTACCTTATTTTATGACACAAGCAACCCCATACCCACTCCATGATTAACCCACACTCCTCCCCACCATACCTTGTCACTTCCTTGTACTTTTTACCCCTCTCACAAGCCATCCCCACGTTCTAGGGCTGGTCACTCCACCTCTCTCCTCATTTTCTTTAAATCACTCTCATTTTCACCAAAGATTCAACTCCAATTTTCTCTCCAACCTTTCTCTCTAATTCAAGATCCCAAGGCTGATCATCAAGTGTTCATCCACTCTTGGTAAGTGTAATTCATCCTCCTTGTGATTTTTACACTTCATTCTACTCAAATCATGGATATCTTACACAAACTCCATTATATTTGTGTTAGAGCTTCGAATCTTCAAGGGATTCTTCAAGTGTTCTTGGGTTGAACACTTCTCTTCTTCAACACTTATCTATTAAAATCACACAAGGTGAGTTCATACCCCCATATTTTCATGTTTTCTCAAGTCTTTAGGGGGGGGGGGGGGGGGGAATACAAGTTAAAACACCAAGAACATAACTACACTTTTCTAACAGCCTTCATCAGAAAAGTTCAACCCCATTCACGGACTGTTTTGGACCACTTAAACATTTTAGTTTTCAAAACTGTTTTAGGTGTAAATAGTTCCAGTTCTTAGCTTTAAAATGACTACTTGCACATCTCCATACGATTTTTCTACAATTTATGGCGATTTTTACAAAACTGCCTATCATTTCAAACACCAATCCGGACCAGTCTGTGATTATGGACTTTTTCACCCAAGTTGGAGGTCATTAAAAATCATGATAAAAATTATGAGTAAACTAGACACATTTTGGGAACTCTCAGAATTTACGGATTTAGTTTTCAGCCTCGTATGATTTTTCTATGAATTTTCAAAAACAATGTAGACAGGTTGAAAATTTGTTAACAGCTTATAACTTTCATAACACTTTGTATTATGTTGAGCAAAGTGTATAACGATAAGTTCCAAATATTGAATGTGTTTCCATGTTAGTTTATCATCATAAACTGAAATATAGTCATACATAATAAGATTATTCATTTATTTAGAACACGTATATTAAGCTATAAGGAGCATAGTTTATGGATTCATAGCATTAAAGCATTCATAAAAGAATTCTTATACATTACAAACTTTTTGGATAAACTATAATAGGTATAGTTTATGTATCATTTACTTCTCAAACTTATTTACCAAAGGTTTTCCGTTTAGTTCACGTAAATCTGTTAATGAATAAATTTGTGAGTCATTCCCTTCGGGTTACTTCCAAAGTAACAAATTCAAAAAGTCCTGTAAATTGTAACCAGAGTCTCTTGTAGGGAGAACGTGATAGTTGCGTATAGATCTATATTGGGTTTGACAAACCCACACCAGAGCTGCCCGCTACAGCTAGACCGGCAGGTCTGTGGTGACAAGTGTCATTTAACGGCGACGCCTGAAGAACGTCGCATTACGAGGCCGTCAATGTCAAGTATGGTTACGATAGCTCACATGTGGTATTAACAATCATAAGATTTACGGGTTCTAACCTTAAATTAGCGAGTTAGGTCTATTTAGCTCACTGAAATTACTTTAAGTATGGAAAAATACTTGTACGCCTTCATATCAAACAAAAAGGGTTTTATGTCGATTTAAAATCACTTTTTATATCAACAATTACATACTATATTGTTTACTTTTGGTCTTGGTATTTAAGACTACACATCATTCGTTACGGAATTTTTCTCACATCAAAAAGGGTTTTATGCCAATTTAAAGCCACCTTTATATTTTTAAGTATGACAAATATTTGTTTATTTTCGGTCCTGGTATTTAGGACTACATAACTTTTGTAAGGAAAATATTGGATTTTCCTGGTAACATACATCTCTTTACAAAGATCGAATTTCAAACTCTTACTGTGAAAATCTTATGAACTCACCAACCTTTGTGTTGACACCTTTCAAAACTACTTGTATTCTCAGGAATTCAGTGAAACAGGAAATCAACCATGTTTTGAGGATGGGACGATAAATCGTCGAACAGTTCATTTTGTATCATAATGTAATTGATTTGAATCATGTAAACATATACTTTGGTGTAACTTTTTCAATTATATTTATGATGGTTGTATTTACTTTGAGCACTATTATACTCGTTGTTGTGATACTCTACATGAAGTCCTCCACCCCCGGACGTTTCCGCCATCCTTGGTTTGGGGGTGTGACAGACTGGTATCAGAGCATTGTTTATAGTGAACTCAGTATATCGAACCACATAAGATATACAAACTATAAATGCATTGGGACTAGAGTCTCTGATTTTATGTTTTCAAAACAACTATACTTTTAGAAATAAGTAGTTTCTTATTAAAAGTATACATGCATGCATACATACTAGGGTCAACATCGTTCTAGAACAAAACAAAAGTAATGATTGTTGGATATCACAGGTAAGCTCGGGGATGTATGGTCAGTCTTGGGAGTGGCATAGCCTGATCAACTATGCCCGTCCGAGGAGTGATTAGCACATGCCCAAGAATGGTTGTGATATGGCAACAAGTCTAAAAACTTACCAAGACTACCACAATGAAATACCATAGGGGTATTTGGTATTATTATAATTACTTATCTGAGAACTAAATAGATTTTTATCAATATGTCAATAATTGCTTAGTGGATACATTAAAATTATATGTATCTAGGACGTCATAGACTTAGAATCTGTGGATCTTTGCTCTACTTCCTGTTCTCGTTGGATTGGGGATTTAGAGTTAGGGTCGCTTATTCGAAGGTCTATCCTCTCCCAAATACATATGACTAGTGTGCACTAAACAATGTATTGAAGTACCTGATAAAGATCATCTTATAATTATCTAATTAGTACATCTACTTAGTTATTTCTTATATCCCCATTTCTCGCGAAGATATCATGGCTGGATTTCATCCCCACGACGACCCGTACTACCCTAACCACAACAATACTGAATGGCTCGGAGAGGAGCCAGAGAATGATCACCCAATCCCTGTGGATGGCCACCAAGCCGAAGGCCTTGCTGACGGTTCTGACTCCGAACTTGAAATGGTGAACCTATCCTCAATGACCCGTGTTCCCAATCCCAATCCTCGACCGGCTTTCAAGGCCCGATGCCTCCTTGGGTAGAGTGCTTGGAAATCTGGTGCGAGGAGCAAGACCAACCTATGTCGTTCGATGGAGATCGAAGCTTCTACAACATAAACGAAGGAACCCCAGCAGATAGAATTTTTCTAATCCTGGTCCGTAGAGTTGCCCAAGATGAGATTCAGGGCAGAACAACTCTCCATAGTATCGCAGAGGTTGATGCAAATGCAAGAATACATACAATCCGCACCAATCGCCTTGAGCACACTCGTGAAAAGTCTGAGGAAGACTATGAAACCCTGCTGCAAGCACTGGCTGAAACACGAACCGATGTCATAAAACTTCGAGTACGCCAGAGGGTGTACGAAAGGCACATGCTTGATATGGAGCGGCAGCTAGCTGAACTGAGAGATCACAAGAAAAATGACCGCCGCCAGTAGTAGATGCCTTACTTCAATTCATGTTAAAAAGGAATCGTTTTTTTTTTGCTATCTATGCCCTATGTGGCATTCCCTATGAAACTATCTTGTACTGTAGGTACCTTTAGTGAGGCCTTTAGGCGGCCAAGACACTCCTGCTTCGATATGATGTAAGACCCTCTACAAGGTCAATTTTCCCTAATTTGTTACATCTTAAAACATCAATGACGTTTCAATCAGCCGAATTCCGTGTCACCTTTTTGTTCAAACACTCCCATCATGTTGCCATAGGAGCCTGCCTAAAACCCACTATATTCAAGTTGTAAGACTAGAGTAATCTAGCTCCGGAATCGTTCCTGATCTTCTCTCCAAGGTTGGATCATGTTATTCACCAACCAATGGAACCCGATTTCAAACAACCAACATCAAAAGATCACTACCTGAACTTACTTCTACTCTGTATTAGGACTGCATCATAGGGATGCAGGTCAAATCTTCGAGAACATGCTCCAATTGGTCATAATAAGGACCTAGCCTGGGTCAACTATAAGGCTCCACTTGGATGCAGAACTACTAAAAATTCATGGGTTTACCATATAAAGACTCCCGTTATGAATTGTTTTCAGAACGCCCTTAACGACCAAATTACGTTACAAATCGATATAAGATAAAACTTAGTTAGAAACTCACGACGTATAGCCATTCTAAAACTCATTATCATACCAACACTAATACATCGGGTCCCATCAAACTCCTCAGCCAAGCGTGTTTGGACACACATGATTATAAGATGAGTAAAGCTTAACGCCCATATGAAACTTACCCCTACCCACTGCTGTGACTCCATTTCAAGAATGTTAGCGGAAACACTAGGAATAGTACAGTAATGTGCAAAAATTTATATGCGTAAATATAAATCGTTAGGATGCACTAAAGATAATCATTTCCACTAACAAAGATGCTTTTCATCGTGAAACAGAGCTATGTCTTCACCAAGAGGCAACCAACCAACTGGCAAGGCGCCAACTCTACAGATAGACGCTGCTACTTTTCAGGCTGCAGTCACGGCAGCCGTGGCAGCCGTCATGGCACAGTTCAATACTAACAACGCCAGCAGAAATGGAAGCGGTACTGACAATACAGATTGTGGTAACAATCAGGAGCACCAACGGGTGTCCGCTAGCGAAAATACCTCAGGCCACAAACCTACGAACAAGAAGCGAAAGTTCTGGGACAAAAAGAAGTGTAATCTAACTCAAAAACTTGCTGGAAGAAAACAATCCGTAGCTGCACCTGCTACTACAACAACAGTCATGATGAACGCCGTGACACTAGCCACGAGGTCTACCACCCAGACACCGGCCAGACCATATAAGGGTTCACTCCCAAAGTGTAACCAATGTGGCTTCCATCACACAGGAGCTTGCCGAGAGATATACTGTAAAAACTGCAACAGGAAAGGGCACACCGCCCGTTTCTGTAGGACCCCGACTCAGTACATCACTTCAACACCCAGTACCAAGGTAATTCCAGTGTGCTTCCTATGTGGCGAAGCGGGACACTTCAAGAGAAACTGTCCAGCTGAGAGGAATGACGGGGAAAGCGGAGGAGCATAACAAACGAACCGGCAAGGGTAATAGGGAACCATATTAGGACTTTTGTAATGTTTCCCAACGACAAAAACGTTTAAGTATCATATGTTTGTAATGATTTTTTATATGCTTACTAAAATCCATGACTTTCTAAAAGTAGTTAAAATACTCTCTCGTTTAAATCGAACCAAATACATTCATATATGATCTTAGGATCATTACCTGTAAGATGTGATGACTTTGTACATACATCGGGGTTAATTATAATCAAAATACGGAAGTCTTGAAACAAATAATTTCATCCCGACTCCTAATCCGTGTCTAGTAGTAAGAACTGAGTGGGGCCACCCACTCGACGATTTCATCAACATCAGATCACATACGACGTTCATATACCATTTGATCATAGGGAGACCTGTCAGGGATCACGGTGTCAAGTATCATTACTGATTATCGAAACACACCCACTGCCAGTGCTAGACACTGTGGTATAAATCATCTACAGTAATAATAACATCAAACAAAATGAAATACGGAAAAGAAGCACAAGAATACTCCATCACTCGAGTGATCTCTTCTTGCGAATACAGCTTAACTCGTTTTATCTAAAAAGATATTGCTATCATCATCCAATTTTCATTGATATAGCCCTCATCTTCCCGATTTAACGTCTACAAAAGGACCTTTCACCTAACCCCTCCAAACATCGAAACCTTCGTCTCTCATAAACATCCAGCACGAACCTACGGATCATCTTTTGCTATGGAACCCCAAAACACGCATCGGAGGAGTGTTATACTTCCCGAAACCTTATCACAAGTACTTCCAGGAGACCTTTGGGAATGTCACGCATGTAGCAGACAAGGTCCAAGCACAGAAGCTTGGGAAAGATATGGTACGAGTTCTGCCATGAACTTCGGGCCAAGGTTGCCCAGGAGAGCAAGTAAATGTCCTACCATCTAGAAGGCCTAATCGTGTAAACCAAACCCACATGCTTTCTACCGAGCTACAAGAACTCTTAGGTCAAACCCGTCGAACTACTCAACAATAAAATTGAGGAACCAAGCTTTTCACCCTGGAAAGCTCTGTTGTTATTCTTCAAATAGAAAGGCAAATTGCTCATAGTTCCATTAACCTCAGAGGCCCTGACAATATCTCCAGTAGAAACCTTTACTATCTGCCTCACATAAACGAATAGGCCGACCAACCACAAGGAACGAGGTACCCTTTAGGAATCGGACCTGAGATCTGAATATCACCAGTCGCGAGTATTGGAAAAAGGATGTCCGAGGACAACCCTCCAAATTCGATGCGGACGCTGCAAGTCCGTAGTGATACCCCTCGGATAGGACCAACCCGTTCGCAGTATTCATAGGATGTGCCATTCTTACTAGGATCAGTTCATCGTTGTCGTTGTAAGTGACTTGCTTATCTACCCTCGTAGTAAGAAGGATTACTAAGTTATTTGTTATGATTTCCTCACTTATACATTCCCCAGTTATATATAACGAATACCTGGTAGATAATAGAATATGAGAATTTTGACTTAGTTTCTTTTCCTCGTTGGGATGTGAAACTGAAGTAGAATCACACATTTTACGAGCCGCCCAGTATTGGATATATCATAATGTGTATAAGCTAAGTTTTCATGTATGGTAACTCATCTCTTAGTCAGAATCAAAATAATGTAGAGCCGACCTTAGTCATTTACAAACTCCTTGCCTAAATTCAAATTTCGGGACGAAATTCCCTCTAACGGGGGGATGATGTGACAACCGTCAATTTTCGGTCAAGTCGAAGTCAACCAAAGTCAACAAGTCAAACCGGTCAACTCAATTTGCCATGAGTATTAGAGTTTACGTTATGTAATTTCTAAACAACTCTCTATTCTAATGAGAGATCATAAATCGAAAAGTGTGTACATCTAGATCTCCTTAACCTAAAACGGTGGTACGAGGAGAGCCAAACCGATAAAACAATGATCAAGAACAATAAAACAATGTTGCATACTCATAGGGAGTATGCAAGATCCTTAAACAAGGCTTAACGGGGTTTACGGACCTTGCAGTGCGTAGCCGGACACTCAAAAAGGTCACCAATGAAACCTCTCTCAATCGTTTTCACTCCATCTCTTCGTATCAGAAATCTCTCCAAGAATGTCAAATCTCTCCCAAATCTCTCTAAGTATGTGAAATCTCACCCAAATCTCTCTAAGTATGTGAAATCTCTCCCAAATATCTCTCTGTACGTGAAATCTCTCCAAGTATGTCAAATCTCTCCCAAATCTCTCTAAGTATGTGAAATCTCTCCCAAATATCTCTCTGTATGTGAAATCTCTCCAAGTATGTCAAATCTCTCCCAAATCTCTCTAAGTATGTGAACTCTCTCCCAAATATCTCTCTGTACGTGAAATCTCTCCAAATATGTCAAATCTCTTCCAAATCTCTCTAAGTATGTGAAATCTCTCCCAAATATCTCTCTGTATGTGAAATCTCTCCAAGTATGTCAAATCTCTCCCAAATCTCTCTAAGAATGTGAAATCTCTCCCAAATATCTCTTTGTATGTGAAATCTCTCCAAGTATGTCAAATCTCTCCCAAATCTCTGTAAGTATGTGAAATCTCTCCTAAATATCTCTCTGTATGTGAAATCTCTCCAAGTATGTCAAATCTCTCCCAAATCTCTCTAAGAATGTGAAATCTCTCCCAAATATCTCTTTGTATGTGAAATCTCTCCAAGTACGTCAAATCTCTCCCAAATCTCTCTGAGTATGTGGAATCTCTCTCAAATCTCTCCCGACTTCCTATAATCACTCGGGGCATCCCGACCCTCGAATTTGGCGAAAACAGCCCAAAAACGGAAGTCCACGCGAAAAACGGACTTAAGGAACCGAAACCCCTCTCAGGAACCGAAACCCCTCTTAGGACCCGAAAGTCCTCTTAGGAACCGAACCTTCTGATGAAGAGGAACCGAACCGAAGGTACTGTTCACTACTGTTCACTACAGTTCGTTCGGTTCTGACCATTTTCCCTTCTGATGGCTTGCCGAACCTTCTCTTCTGAGGACCGAGGACCGAACCTTCCCTTCTGAGCTTCGGACCGAACCCTCGGCTTAGGACCCTCGCTTCTGACTTCGGACCGAGCCCCTCGCCCTCGTTTCTTCTCCTGGTTCGCATCTCGCATCCGGCTCAGCATCAGCATGAACCGAACCTCGGCCTAGGGACCGAACCTCGGCCTAGGACCGAGAGGCCTCGCTGGGAAGCCTTTTTCTCCCGGTTTTCAATAAAATTCGCGTTTTAAGCCCGTTTTTAATTGTTTTAACATAGGACTTTCACCCAAAACTTTATTTTAAAATATAAGACCCCTAAATTAATGATTTAATCATATTTTAAGGATAAAACCTTATCCAAAAGAGAGTAGGTAAAGTGCAAAGGTAGAGTGTTGACTTTACCTTATTTTATGACACAAGCAACCCCATACCCACTCCATGATTAACCCACACTCCTCCCCACCATACCTTGTCACTTCCTTGTACTTTTTACCCCTCTCACAAGCCATCCCCACGTTCTAGGGCTGGTCACTCCACCTCTCTCCTCATTTTCTTTAAATCACTCTCATTTTCACCAAAGATTCAACTCCAATTTTCTCTCCAACCTTTCTCTCTAATTCAAGATCCCAAGGCTGATCATCAAGTGTTCATCCACTCTTGGTAAGTGTAATTCATCCTCCTTGTGATTTTTACACTTCATTCTACTCAAATCATGGATATCTTACACAAACTCCATTATATTTGTGTTAGAGCTTCGAATCTTCAAGGGATTCTTCAAGTGTTCTTGGGTTGAACACTTCTCTTCTTCACCACTTATCTACTGAAATCACACAAGGTGAGTTCATACCCCCATATTTTCATGTTTTCTCAAGTCTTTAGGGGGGGGGGGGGGGGAATACAAGTTAAAACACCAAGAACATAACTACACTTTTCTAACAGCCTTCATCAGAAAAGTTCAACCCCATTCACGGACTGTTTTGGACCACTTAAACATTTTAGTTTTCAAAACTGTTTTAGGTGTAAATAGTTCCAGTTCTTAGCTTTAAAATGACTACTTGCACATCTACATACGATTTTTCTACAATTTATGGCGATTTTTACAAAACTGCCTATCATTTCAAACACCAATCCGGACCAGTCTGTGATTATGGACTTTTTCACCCAAGTTGGAGGTCATTAAAAATCATGATAAAAATTATGAGTAAACTAGACACATTTTGGGAACTCTCAGAATTTACGGATTTAGTTTTCAGCCTCGTATGATTTTTCTATGAATTTTCAAAAACAATGTAGACAGGTTGAAAATTTGTTAACAGCTTATAACTTTCATAACACTTTGTATTATGTTGAGCAAAGTGTATAACGATAAGTTCCAAATATTGAATGTGTTTCCATGTTAGTTTATCATCATAAACTGAAATATAGTCATACATAATAAGATTATTCATTTATTTAGAACACGTATATTAAGCTATAAGGAGCATAGTTTATGGATTCATAGCATTAAAGCATTCATAAAAGAATTCTTATACATTACAAACTTTTTGGATAAACTATAATAGGTATAGTTTATGTATCATTTACTTCTCAAACTTATTTACCAAAGGTTTTCCGTTTAGTTCACGTAAATCTGTTAATGAATAAATTTGTGAGTCATTCCCTTCGGGTTACTTCCAAAGTAACAAATTCAAAAAGTCCTGTAAATTGTAACCAGAGTCTCTTGTAGGGAGAACGTGATAGTTGCGTATAGATCTATATTGGGTTTGACAAACCCACACCAGAGCTGCCCGCTACAGCTAGACCGGCAGGTCTGTGGTGACAAGTGTCATTTAACGGCGACGCCTGAAGAACGTCGCATTACGAGGCCGTCAATGTCAAGTATGGTTACGATAGCTCACATGTGGTATTAACAATCATAAGATTTACGGGTTCTAACCTTAAATTAGCGAGTTAGGTCTATTTAGCTCACTGAAATTACTTTAAGTATGGAAAAATACTTGTACGCCTTCATATCAAACAAAAAGGGTTTTATGTCGATTTAAAATCACTTTTTATATCAACAATTACATACTATATTGTTTACTTTTGGTCTTGGTATTTAAGACTACACATCATTCGTTACGGAATTTTTCTCACATCAAAAAGGGTTTTATGCCAATTTAAAGCCACCTTTATATTTTTAAGTATGACAAATATTTGTTTATTTTCGGTCCTGGTATTTAGGACTACATAACTTTTGTAAGGAAAATATTGGATTTTCCTGGTAACATACATCTCTTTACAAAGATCGAATTTCAAACTCTTACTGTGAAAATCTTATGAACTCACCAACCTTTGTGTTGACACCTTTCAAAACTACTTGTATTCTCAGGAATTCAGTGAAACAGGAAATCAACCATGTTTTGAGGATGGGACGATAAATCGTCGAACAGTTCATTTTGTATCATAATGTAATTGATTTGAATCATGTAAACATATACTTTGGTGTAACTTTTTCAATTATATTTATGATGGTTGTATTTACTTTGAGCACTATTATACTCGTTGTTGTGATACTCTACATGAAGTCCTCCACCCCCGGACGTTTCCGCCATCCTTGGTTTGGGGGTGTGACAGACTGGTATCAGAGCATTGTTTATAGTGAACTCAGTATATCGAACCACATAAGATATACAAACTATAAATGCATTGGGACTAGAGTCTCTGATTTTATGTTTTCAAAACAACTATACTTTTAGAAATAAGTAGTTTCTTATTAAAAGTATACATGCATGCATACATACTAGGGTCAACATCGTTCTAGAACAAAACAAAAGTAATGATTGTTGGATATCACAGGTAAGCTCGGGGATGTATGGTCAGTCTTGGGAGTGGCATAGCCTGATCAACTATGCCCGTCCGAGGAGTGATTAGCACATGCCCAAGAATGGTTGTGATATGGCAACAAGTCTAAAAACTTACCAAGACTACCACAATGAAATACCATAGGGGTATTTGGTATTATTATAATTACTTATCTGAGAACTAAATAGATTTTTATCAATATGTCAATAATTGCTTAGTGGATACATTAAAATTATATGTATCTAGGACGTCATAGACTTAGAATCTGTGGATCTTTGCTCTACTTCCTGTTCTCGTTGGATTGGGGATTTAGAGTTAGGGTCGCTTATTCGAAGGTCTATCCTCTCCCAAATACATATGACTAGTGTGCACTAAACAATGTATTGAAGTACCTGATAAAGATCATCTTATAATTATCTAATTAGTACATCTACTTAGTTATTTCTTATATCCCCATTTCTCGCGAAGATATCATGGCTGGATTTCATCCCCACGACGACCCGTACTACCCTAACCACAACAATACTGAATGGCTCGGAGAGGAGCCAGAGAATGATCACCCAATCCCTGTGGATGGCCACCAAGCCGAAGGCCTTGCTGACGGTTCTGACTCCGAACTTGAAATGGTGAACCTATCCTCAATGACCCGTGTTCCCAATCCCAATCCTCGACCGGCTTTCAAGGCCCGATGCCTCCTTGGGTAGAGTGCTTGGAAATCTGGAGCGAGGAGCAAGACCAACCTATGTCGTTCGATGGAGATCGAAGCTTCTACAACATAAACGAAGGAACCCCAGCAGATAGAATTTTTCTAATCCTGGTCCGTAGAGTTGCCCAAGATGAGATTCAGGGCAGAACAACTCTCCATAGTATCGCAGAGGTTGATGCAAATGCAAGAATACATACAATCCGCACCAATCGCCTTGAGCACACTCATGAAAAGTCTGAGGAAGACTATGAAACCCTGCTGCAAGCACTGGCTGAAACACGAACCGATGTCATAAAACTTCGAGTACGCCAGAGGGTGTACGAAAGGCACATGCTTGATATGGAGCGACAGCTAGCTGAACTGAGAGATCACAAGAAAAATGACCGCCGCCAGTAGTAGATGCCTTACTTCAATTCATGTTAAAAAGGAATCGTTTTTTTTTTGCTATCTATGCCCTATGTGGCATTCCCTATGAAACTATCTTGTACTGTAGGTACCTTTAGTGAGGCCTTTAGGTGGCCAAGACACTCCTGCTTCGATATGATGTAAGACCCTCTACAAGGTCAATTTTCCCTAATTTGTTACATCTTAAAACATCAATGACGTTTCAATCAGCCGAATTCTGTGTCACCTTTTTGTTCAAACACTCCCATCATGTTGCCATAGGAGCCTGCCTAAAACCCACTATATTCAAGTTGTAAGACTAGAGTAATCTAGCTCCGGAATCGTTCCTGATCTTCTCTCCAAGGTTGGATCATGTTATTCACCAACCAATGGAACCCGGTTTCAAACAACCAACATCAAAAGATCACTACCTGAACTTACTTCTACTCTGTATTAGGACTGCATCATAGGGATGCAGGTCAAATCTTCGAGAACATGCTCCAATTGGTCATAATAAGGACCTAGCCTGGGTCAACTATAAGGCTCCACTTGGATGCAGAACTACTAAAAATTCATGGGTTTACCATATAAAGACTCCCGTTATGAATTGTTTTCAGAACGCCCTTAACGACCAAATTACGTTACAAATCGATATAAGATAAAACTTAGTTAGAAACTCACGACGTATAGCCATTCTAAAACTCATTATCATACCAACACTAATACATCGGGTCCCATCAAACTCCTCAGCCAAGCGTGTTTGGACACACATGATTATAAGATGAGTAAAGCTTAACGCCCATATGAAACTTACCCCTACCCACTGCTGTGACTCCATTTCAAGAATGTTAGCGGAAACACTAGGAATAGTACAGTAATGTGCAAAAATTTATATGCGTAAATATAAATCGTTAGGATGCACTAAAGATAATCATTTCCACTAACAAAGATGCTTTTCATCGTGAAACAGAGCTATGTCTTCACCAAGAGGCAACCAACCAACTGGCAAGGCGCCAACTCTACAGATAGACGCTGCTACTTTTCAGGCTGCAGTCACGGCAGCCGTGGCAGCCGTCATGGCACAGTTCAATACTAACAACGCCAGCAGAAATGGAAGCGGTACTGACAATACAGATTGTGGTAACAATCAGGAGCACCAACGGGTGTCCGCTAGCGAAAATACCTCAGGCCACAAACCTACGAACAAGAAGCGAAAGTTCTGGGACAAAAAGAAGTGTAATCTAACTCAAAAACTTGCTGGAAGAAAACAATCCGTAGCTGCACCTGCTACTACAACAACAGTCATGATGAACGCCGTGACACTAGCCACGAGGTCTACCACCCAGACACCGGCCAGACCATATAAGGGTTCACTCCCAAAGTGTAACCAATGTGGCTTCCATCACACAGGAGCTTGCCGAGAGATATACTGTAAAAACTGCAACAGGAAAGGGCACACCGCCCGTTTCTGTAGGACCCCGACTCAGTACATCACTTCAACACCCAGTACCAAGGTAATTCCAGTGTGCTTCCTATGTGGCGAAGCGGGACACTTCAAGAGAAACTGTCCAGCTGAGAGGAATGACGGGGAAAGCGGAGGAGCATAACAAACGAACCAGCAAGGGTAATAGGGAACCATATTAGGACTTTTGTAATGTTTCCCAACGACAAAAACGTTTAAGTATCATATGTTTGTAATGATTTTTTATATGCTTACTAAAATCCATGACTTTCTAAAAGTAGTTAAAATACTCTCTCGTTTAAATCGAACCAAATACATTCATATATGATCTTAGGATCATTACCTGTAAGATGTGATGACTTTGTACATACATCGGGGTTAATTATAATCAAAATACAGAAGTCTTGAAACAAATAATTTCATCCCGACTCCTAATCCGTGTCTAGTAGTAAGAACTGAGTGGGGCCACCCACTCGACGATTTCATCAACATCAGATCACATACGACGTTCATATACCATTTGATCATAGGGAGACCTGTCAGGGATCACGGTGTCAAGTATCATTACTGATTATCGAAACACACCCACTGCCAGTGCTAGACACTGTGGTATAAATCATCTACAGTAATAATAACATCAAACAAAATGAAATACGGAAAAGAAGCACAAGAATACTCCATCACTCGAGTGATCTCTTCTTGCGAATACAGCTTAACTCGTTTTATCTAAAAAGATATTGCTATCATCATCCAATTTTCATTGATATAGCCCTCATCTTCCCGATTTAACGTCTACAAAAGGACCTTTCACCTAACCCCTCCAAACATCGAAACCTTCGTCTCTCATAAACATCCAGCACGAACCTACGGATCATCTTTTGCTATGGAACCCCAAAACACGCATCGGAGGAGTGTTATACTTCCCGAAACCTTATCACAAGTACTTCCAGGAGACCTTTGGGAATGTCACGCATGTAGCAGACAAGGTCCAAGCACAGAAGCTTGGGAAAGATATGGTACGAGTTCTGCCATGAACTTCGGGCCAAGGTTGCCCAGGAGAGCAAGTAAATGTCCTACCATCTAGAAGGCCTAATCGTGTAAACCAAACCCACATGCTTTCTACCGAGCTACAAGAACTCTTAGGTCAAACCCGTCGAACTACTCAACAATAAAATTGAGGAACCAAGCTTTTCACCCTGGAAAGCTCTGTTGTTATTCTTCAAATAGAAAGGCAAATTGCTCATAGTTCCATTAACCTCAGAGGCCCTGACAATATCTCCAGTAGAAACCTTTACTATCTGCCTCACATAAACGAATAGGCCGACCAACCACAAGGAACGAGGTACCCTTTAGGAATCGGACCTGAGATCTGAATATCACCAGTCGCGAGTATTGGAAAAAGGATGTCCGAGGACAACCCTCCAAATTCGATGCGGACGCTGCAAGTCCGTAGTGATACCCCTCGGATAGGACCAACCCGTTCGCAGTATTCATAGGATGTGCCATTCTTACTAGGATCAGTTCATCGTTGTCGTTGTAAGTGACTTGCTTATCTACCCTCGTAGTAAGAAGGATTACTAAGTTATTTGTTATGATTTCCTCACTTATACATTCCCCAGTTATATATAACGAATACCTGGTAGATAATAGAATATGAGAATTTTGACTTAGTTTCTTTTCCTCGTTGGGATGTGAAACTGAAGTAGAATCACACATTTTACGAGCCGCCCAGTATTGGTTATATCATAATGTGTATAAGCTAAGTTTTCATGTATGGTAACTCATCTCTTAGTCAGAATCAAAATAATGTAGAGCCGACCTTAGTCATTTACAAACTCCTTGCCTAAATTCAAATTTCGGGACAAAATTCCCTCTAACGGGGGGATGATGTGACAACCGTCAATTTTCGGTCAAGTCGAAGTCAACCAAAGTCAACAAGTCAAACCGGTCAACTCAATTTGCCATGAGTATTAGAGTTTACGTTATATAATTTCTAAACAACTCTCTATTCTAATGAGAGATCATAAATCGAAAAGTGCGTACATCTAGATCTCCTTAACCTAAAACGGTGGTACGAGGAGAGCCAAACCGATAAAACAATGATCAAGAACAATAAAACAATGTTGCATACTCATAGGGAGTATGCAAGATCCTTAAACAAGGCTTAACGGGGTTTACGGACCTTGCAGTGCGTAGCCGGACACTCAAAAAGGTCACCAATGAAACCTCTCTCAATCGTTTTCACTCCATCTCTTCGTATCAGAAATCTCTCCAAGAATGTCAAATCTCTCCCAAATCTCTCTAAGTATGTGAAATCTCTCCCAAATCTCTCTAAGTATGTGAAATCTCTCCCAAATATCTCTCTGTACGTGAAATCTCTCCAAGTATGTCAAATCTCTCCCAAATATCTCTCTGTACGTGAAATCTCTCCAAGTATGTCAAATCTCTCCCAAATCTCTCTAAGTATGTGAAATCTCTCCCAAATATCTCTCTGTATGTGAAATCTCTCCAAGTATGTCAAATCTCTCCCAAATCTCTCTAAGTATGTGAAATCTCTCCCAAATATCTCTCTGTACGTGAAATCTCTCCAAATATGTCAAATCTCTTCCAAATCTCTCTAAGTATGTGAAATCTCTCCCAAATATCTCTCTGTATGTGAAATCTCTCCAAGTATGTCAAATCTCTCCCAAATCTCTCTAAGAATGTGAAATCTCTCCCAAATATCTCTTTGTATGTGAAATCTCTCCAAGTATGTCAAATCTCTCCTAAATCTCTCTAAGTATGTGAAATCTCTCCTAAATATCTCTCTGTATGTGAAATCTCTCCAAGTATGTCAAATCTCTCCCAAATCTCTCTAAGAATGTGAAATCTCTCCCAAATATCTCTTTGTATGTGAAATCTCTCCAAGTACGTCAAATCTCTCCCAAATCTCTCTGAGTATGTGGAATCTCTCTCAAATCTCTCCCGACTTCCTATAATCACTCGGGGCATCCCGACCCTCGAATTTGGCGAAAACAGCCCAAAAACGGAAGTCCACGCGAAAAACGGACTTAAGGAACCGAAACCCCTCTCAGGAACCGAAACCCCTCTTAGGACCCGAAAGTCCTCTTAGGAACCGAACCTTCTGATGAAGAGGAACCGAACCGAAGGTACTGTTCACTACTGTTCACTACAGTTCGTTCGGTTCTGACCATTTTCCCTTCTGATGGCTTGCCGAACCTTCTCTTCTGAGGACCGAGGACCGAACCTTCCCTTCTGAGCTTCGGACCGAACCCTCGGCTTAGGACCCTCGCTTCTGACTTCGGACCGAGCCCCTCGCCCTCGTTTCTTCTCCTGGTTCGCATCTCGCATCCGGCTCAGCATCAGCATGAACCGAACCTCGGCCTAGGGACCGAGAGGCCTCGCTGGGAAGCCTTTTTCTCCCGGTTTTCAATAAAATTCGCGTTTTAAGCCCGTTTTTAATTGTTTTAACATAGGACTTTCACCCAAAACTTTATTTTAAAATATAAGACCCCTAAATTAATGATTTAATCATATTTTAAGGATAAAACCTTATCCAAAAGAGAGTAGGTAAAGTGCAAAGGTAGAGTGTTGACTTTACCTTATTTTATGACACAAGCAACCCCATACCCACTCCATGATTAACCCACACTCCTCCCCACCATACCTTGTCACTTCCTTGTACTTTTTACCCCTCTCACAAGCCATCCCCACGTTCTAGGGCTGGTCACTCCACCTCTCTCCTCATTTTCTTTCAATCACTCTCATTTCCACCAAAGATTCAACTCCAATTTTCTCTCCAACCTTTCTCTCTAATTCAAGATCCCAAGGCTGATCATCAAGTGTTCATCCACTCTTGGTAAGTGTAATTCATCCTCCTTGTGATTTTTACACTTCATTCTACTCAAATCATGGATATCTTACACAAACTCCATTATATTTGTGTTAGAGCTTCGAATCTTCAAGGGATTCTTCAAGTGTTCTTGGGTTGAACACTTCTCTTCTTCAACACTTATCTACTGAAATCACACAAGGTGAGTTCATACCCCCATATTTTCATGTTTTCTCAAGTCTTTAGGGGGGGGGGGGGGGGGAATACAAGTTAAAACACCAAGAACATAACTACACTTTTCTAACAGCCTTCATCAGAAAAGTTCAACCACATTCACGGACTGTTTTGGACCACTTAAACATTTTAGTTTTCAAAACTGTTTTAGGTGTAAATAGTTCCAGTTCTTAGCTTTAAAATGACTACTTGCACATCTCCATACGATTTTTCTACAATTTATGGCGATTTTTACAAAACTGCCTATCATTTCAAACACCAATCCGGACCAGTCTGTGATTATGGACTTTTTCACCCAAGTTGGAGGTCATTAAAAATCATGATAAAAATTATGAGTAAACTAGACACATTTTGGGAACTCTCAGAATTTACGGATTTAGTTTTCAGCCTCGTATGATTTTCTATGAATATTCAAAAACAGTGTAGACAGGTTGAAAATTTGTTAACAGCTTATAACTTTCATAACACTTTGTATTATGTTGAGCAAAGTGTATAACGATAAGTTCCAAATATTGAATGTGTTTCCATGTTAGTTTATCATCATAAACTGAAATATAGTCATACATAATAAGATTATTCATTTATTTAGAACACGTATATTAAGCTATAAGGAGCATAGTTTATGGATTCATAGCATTAAAGCATTCATAAAAGAATTCTTATACATTACAAACTTTTTGGATAAACTATAATAGGTATAGTTTATGTATCATTTACTTCTCAAACTTATTTACCAAAGGTTTTCCGTTTAGTTCACGTAAATCTGTTAATGAATAAATTTGTGAGTCATTCCCTTCGGGTTACTTCCAAAGTAACAAATTCAAAAAGTCCTGTAAATTGTAACCAGAGTCTCTTGTAGGGAGAACGTGATAGTTGTGTATAGATCTATATTGGGTTTGACAAACCCACACCAGAGCTGCTCGCTACAGCTAGAACGGCAGGTCTGTGGTGACAAGTGTCATTTAACGGCGACGCCTGAAGAACGTCGCATTACGAGGCCGTCAATGTCAAGTATGGTTACGATAGCTCACATGTGGTATTAACAATCATAAGATTTACGGGTTCTAACCTTAAATTAGCGAGTTAGGTCTATTTAGCTCACTAAAATTACTTTAAGTATGGAAAAATACTTGTACGCCTTCATATCAAACAAAAAGGGTTTTATGTCGATTTAAAATCACTTTTTATATCAACAATTACATACTATATTGTTTACTTTTGGTCTTGGTATTTAAGACTACACATCATTCGTTACGGAATTTTTCTCACATCAGAAAGGGTTTTATGCCAATTTAAAGCCACCTTTATATTTTTAAGTATGACAAATATTTGTTCATTTTCGGTCCTGGTATTTAGGACTACATAACTTTTGTAAGGAAAATATTGGATTCTCCTGGTAACATACATCTCTTTACAAAGATCGAATTTCAAACTCTTACTGTCAAAATCTTATGAACTCACCAACCTTTGTGTTGACACTTTTCAAAACTACTTGTATTCTCAGGAATTCAGTGAAACAGGAAATCAACCATGTTTTGAGGATGGGACGATAAATCGTCGAACAGTTCATTTTGTATCATAATGTAATTGATTTGAATCATGTAAACATATACTTTGGTGTAACTTTTTCAATTATATTTATGATGGTTGTATTTACTTTGAGCACTATTATACTCGTTGTTGTGATACTCTACATGAAGTCCTCCACCCCCGGACGTTTCCGCTATCCTTGGTTTGGGGGTGTGACAAGGGGTTCCGTAGCCAGACCGTTTCCGAGGGCCAGGGAACAAAGATGTTGAAAGGTAATATGTTGTAAGGTTGCTGTCGGGATAACCTTCTTGTTGGAGAGTATCCTCACTACGACAGGATGCAATGTGGAGAATGCTTCATCGATCGTCCGAGCACAAGAGAATCACGATGACTGTGAGAGAGGAAACACTGAGAGTGCGATGCTAGGCGCATAATAAAATTGTGATGCGCGACAATGCACGACTTAGGAGAATAGCTTGGGCTTAGCGGTTAGCGACCATGGAGATATCACGCGGGAGAGCTTCGCATGGAATAGATCGGACTTAGCTACCAACAATCGTAGATATATCACGTGGGAGAGCATCGTGTGGAATGGATCGGCCTTAGCTGGCACCGATAGTAGATACATCACGCGGGAGAGCATCGCGTGGGATGGATCGGGCTTAGCTGCCAACGATCATAGATATATCATGTGGGAGAGCATTGCATGGGATTATATAGGCAAAGGTTGCGAGCCTTTAAGCCTTTTTGGAAGAGCATGCCACTGGAGTCGGGATGAGAAGCCAGGCAACTCCTCGCAAGAGTGCTGAACCTCGCACGCGGAGCTTGCTTCAATAATGGAGTCAGGCTGAGAAGCCAGGCAACTCAAGGCATGGGTATTGAACCTCGCATGCAGAGCATGTAGCTATAATGGAGCTGGGCTAAGGAGCCAAGCGACTCCTCGCAAGGGTGTTGAACCTCGCATGCGAAGCTTGCCTCTATAACAGAGTCGGACCGAGAAGCTAGGCGACTCAAGGCAAGGGTGTTGAACCTTGCATGCGGAGCTTTCTGCTATAGTAGAGTTGGGCTGAGAAGCCAAACGACTCAAGGCGAGGGTACTGAACCTCGCATGCAGAGTTTGTCTCTATAAGGGAGTCGGGATGCGAAGCCGAACGAATCTGCGCAAAGATGTTGGACCTTATAGGATTGGGCGTAGTGGCTGGTAATCTATGTGTCCAACCCGGGCCGATGTATGATGTCACCTGATGCATTGCTACATCATTAGCTGTAGCGACAATTGGTGCCTCTTCGTCTGATGACTTGTCGAGAGCCATGTAACGAGGCTACTGGGAGCCAAACAATAGAATTATTGTTAAGAGGTGTGCAGTGGGAGTATTGTCGAGAGTAGAAAAACAGGGCCGCTGAGGGCCAGAAAGCAAGTTGCTAGTGATGGATGAGCAGCACAACGAGACTCCCACAATCTAATGTCACCTCGGGAATGCACTATCACGTATAGTATCGTAGTGTCGTACCAACCCTCCCCCCCTTTTTTTAAAAAAAAGGAGGCGAGAAGAGGGGGAGACGGACCCATAGCTACTGGAAATTGGGTGACATAGCTGCTGAAAAAGCTAGGCAACACAAGTGCTAACAAAAACTGCGTAGCGTGACTGTCAAGAGCTAGGCAGCGCTACTGCGGGATGTCGGCATGACTGATGAGATCTGAGTAACGAGACTGCATGGAGATGGTCAACGCGGCTTCTGATAGCCGGGCAACGCAGTTGCTGAGGGTTGTTTCGAAATGCTTAACTAATAGTAGTAGTAGTAGCAATGTACTATTGTAACATCCAGAGTTTCGGGTATGATTTAATTTTAATTATTTATTCAAGAAAAAAGAGGGACTCGACGAGTTGGTGCTACGACTCGTTGAGTAGGTGAGGAAGTTTCCGCGAATCTTCGCGACCATACTCGACGAGTCGGGCATATGACTCGCCGAGTCTGCGCTGGCAATTGAAACCCTAATTCCCAGGTTTTGGAGCCTATTTAAGGGCACTCATAGCCTCCCATTGCGGCTACCAGTCCCTTGAGAGAAACCCTGAGTGAGCTAAATCGTTTGTGAGGAAGGAGAGGCCATATTTGATCTTTCTATCATTGGTTTAGCAAGAAGAAGGTGATCAAGATCAAGAGGAGGCTGAAGGAGGTGCTATTTGGAGGAATTCTGAGCTCAGGAGTGCTTATTTGAGGTATAATCTCGATCCATCTTCTGTTTTGGTGATTGTTTATAGAGTTAGGGTTTTCTAGACCCTTTGGTAGATGGTTTTGTTGAGTATATGGTTCCTTTTCATATTATGGTCTTGGATCTGGATCCATAGAGGTCCAGAGACCTTACTCCTTTGAGCTTTATGAGGATTGTTGGTTAATATGAACTTAGGATGCCATATTAGAGGTCATTTCTTCAAATAGAACCTTGGAGCCTTTGCATGGGCATCAAGCTTCGAACTTTACGTGATTACTGGTACTAGAAAGGATAGATCTATCGAGTATAGCATCAGATCTGACCTCAGGAAGCCATTTGAAGTTGAGCATGGATTGGCTCGCCGAGTCCACGAACAGACTCGAGTCGAGTCGAGTTGTCCCTAGACTGTGAGTCTAGAGAGTGACCCGCCGAGTTAAGCGAGTGACTCGGTGAGTCAAAAGAGAATCAGAGGAGTAGAGTTCACGACTGGACTCGCCGAGTCGTTGAGACAACTCGACGAGTCTGGTCAAGGTTGACCGTTGACTTCGTTGACTTTTAGGGTTTTGGTCAACAATTGTACTTTTGGATCAGGAAGGGGTAAAATGGTCTTTTACCCTTTCGTGGGATGGTAGAAAGGGGTGTAATCTAGCCTTGAGAGCCGTTAATGATTGAAATAATTACTTTATGTGATTAGGCGGGGCTAGGTCGTTGTTTCGAGGTTCAGAGATACCGAGTTGTGATTTTCTGAGTCATTCCCGAGGTGAGTCTTCTCACTATACGTTACCTAGTATGGTAACCATGAGCAGACCGGAGGGTCTTATATGTTATGTGCTATTTGTGTATATGTGTTTGTGATATATGTATGCTATGTGATATAGACCGAACCGGAGGGTCCAATGATATAGACCGGGCCGGAGGGTCCAACGAGACAGACCGGGTCGGAGGGCCCAACGATACGGAACTGGAGGGTTCCGCTGAGACACATCGACCGGAGGGTCATATTGTAGCCTTGAGTGGCGTATGTGGTATTTTGGGGAACTCACTAAGCATTTATGCTTACCGTGTTGTGTGAAATGTGTTTCAGGTACCAGCGAGGATCGCAGGAAGGCGCCAGCTTGATTGTACACATTGTTGGAGTATTTTGATGAGATTCTGGGAAAATGTTTTTGGATACTTATATTTTGAGATGGATGTTTATGATTTGAGATACATTTTGATTTTTATTATGAATTATTATGTTTTTGAAAAGTGAAAATTGGTTGAATTTTTACGATGTTACAACTACTTAAATATATGTACTGCAACCAAGTAATCAGTTGGAGCCCAAGTGTTGGTAGCCCATTTGTGTAATCAGCCCAAATACTGATTTAGGGTACGCCCAACATTTTTGTTCAAATTTTGGGAATAGAGAACCCATCGTTTGGGACTCAACGTCAAACGAACAGGATGGAGTTTGCCTTCTCACTGGAATCGCACCAAATGCAACGTCGACTGGTCTTTGTGGTTCGTTGCCGGAGGACAATGGTGGAGAGCAGATCGGAACAACGACCCAGCCAGCGACGCTGAGCTGGGGCGGCAGTTGAAGGAGATTGGTGTAGCTCGTTGGCGGCGCGGGTGTGTTTGATTGATGATTGGAGTTGCTGTCGTTGGGAGTTATCACATGGTTGAATGGCGATGCTTTTCCTCCGGCGGATGTAGGCGGCGTGCTAGCAGCTGCTGCAGGTGGTGAATGGTGACTGGAGGTGATGGCGACTGGTGATTTTGGTTCGGAGGCTAGCTGTCGGAGACGTGGCTCCGATTCCCGGCAATGAAGCAAGAAAACGAGAGGGCCGATCGATACTACCGACGAAGACTGCTGGAGACTCTTCATCGGAGCTGGGGATCAACAGGTGATGCTCGGGAGTCACCGGGTGTTGGTCTGGAAGTGCTCCGTGGATTGACAGTCAGTACTCGATGATGAAACATGAATACATAGACTGGTTGTCGCTGGTATTGAGAGTGCTCGAGGACTAGAGATCGCTGATTGGCGATCTTGGTGTCGGTGATGATCCGACGGTGATGGAGGCGGTCGTGACCGGCGATCGGAGTGTGCATGGGAAACCTCACTCGGGAAGAGCAATAGGATGGTCGGGCCCACCTTTTTTGTTTTTTGTGTATGGAGAAATGGACCAGGTGGTACCCACGTGTGCCCTTGTTATCTTATCTCTAAATATTATTAAAAGAGAAACCTTATGACATCATTTAAAACAATCTGGATCGTTGATTGTGTTTTCTTTATAGGTTTTACACCCTTAGATCAATTTGCTTACGTCACCTTGAGCAAACAAGAAGTCAATCCGTTATATTAGGAAATTAAATGTAGGAATTGAATGAAAATGATACTTGAATTCTTTCTAAACTTACAACTACAAAATTGGTTCCTTATTAATGTAAACTTTAAATTTAGGCTCTATTTCCATTCAAAATTGCTTTCCAAATACATTATATGTTGAAATCTCTGAAACTATTAATTTTAAATTTCAAAAGTTTCGGATATTTTTATGAACCAATACATTTTCAAGCATGATATCTTCTATTTTAAGTTTAAATGAGATCTCAATTGATTAACTGCTAATTTTCATCATATTGACTTTTATATATATTTCAAACCATTTTAATAATCGATTTACACAAACATTATGTCATAATTCCCACGTAGAAAACAAATGCAAAAAAACTTCAACCTTCCCATCAGTCTGATTAGTCGAATAAATGTATGTATTTTTTTCTTAAATCATTTTAATCTGTAAGTTTGATGTTGTTTTCGAAATTATATGTTTTTACTCATTCGTATGGTTCTTTGTTGAATACTTATAATTTGGATGTATAATGTTGTTTTTAAATTTTTTTTTAATGTTGTGTTCGGTTCTTGGTTCCATCTTTTTAATCGGTAACTATGATCCTATTTTCGAAAACAGGAAACTCAATGTTAAAATTGGATGTTATATATAATGAAATTATGATGTTACATGTGTGTATACCTTTGCAAAAAATCAATAGACAAGACAAGAGATGGCATGACATAATATAACAGACGAGTTGTACAAAAGACATGAACGCCCTCGTCAGAAAGTTTTTTTTATGTCTCCGGTACTAACAAAATAAGAATAAGAAATATACCTTCTCAAAAATTTATATGAGCTTTAAAGTTAAATATAAGCATGTTGTGAAAGATGAAAATAAGCTTCCGTATTCTTTTTTCAAAAAGAATCAGTACCATACATGGGCAGGTAAAAATGTTCGGTATAATAGAAGTGTGCACTCAACTAGAGTCAGCATTTGACCCTGAAATACCAAAAACGTCCCGCAGAGCCTTCTGAAAAAAAAACCAGGTATACTTAAGGACCAAAAATGTAATATACTCTAAACTTAAGTAAAAAAAGAAAAAAAAACGAAAATATAAATTTTGTTGTTATGCTATATGTTTTTTAGTTTTGGTTCAAAGGCAAAATGGTGATTTAAAAAAAAAACCTAATAGCTAGGCTGTTAACTTAGGCAATCATAAAAGTTTTATGAAACAATGAAACAAGGTCCAAAAACTACAACCTGATTCTTTTAGGGACCAAAACCAAAAAAATCAACTAAACACAGGGACCAAATATGTAAATCACTAAAAATAAATGAAAAAACTTTTGTTTATACCCATCCCCCCCCCCCCCCCCCCCCCGTTTTGAGGTCATGGTGGTAGATTGAGCTTCATCACTTCTGCCCCTAATTTGCTCTTTGCTTTATAGTAAGGAATGTTCTTTACTACCACTGGATCATTTCTTGTATGTTCAGGATCCATTGATATAATCCCTGTTGTATTTCAAATTCAATAACAAAATTGTAATTAATTAATTTCTCATTGAAGTTAATAAATTTTAAACTTATCTCACTTCCTGCTCATCCAAGTTTTCTCATTGCTATAGCATCACGAAGTTGATCATATCGCATATTTTTCTAAATAAGAAACACTAATATCAACAAAAGAAGCTATTTAATTTCGTAATAAAGTTGAATTAAAAAATAAGTAAATAAATAAATAAGAAATAGAAGAACCTTGTATTACCAACATATTTTATGTTTGACCTCATCACCATATTTAAATCCTCCCATAATTTGAGGCATTGTGTTGAACCAAAATGCAACAATGCTTGGATCTTTCATGCTATCAATAATATGCTGAAACACAAAAGTAGATGTTTTGAAGTGAGATAATTGTTACAAGAGGAAAAGGGGTAGAATCGTAATTGGCATTTACTTCATAAGGGTTTTTGTTTTTTTTTTTTCATTATGTTGTAAGCTTTGCATGGAGGCTCGATAATTTGCAAAGTAAATAAAACTAAAGGGGTGTTTCTTTTTTCCTTCATTAAACTCTATAGTGAATGACTATATGGATAAAGTATTCTATACATAAAGATTGTAGATAAAGATGGAAAATAAAATACAATGGATTATGAGAAATCACAAAAAATAAGAACCAAACCTAGGAACCAACATCGAACAAAAACCCTACTTTCTTTACTTCAAAAAAAATCAGCATACCTGCACATACTCAGAACAGTAGAAATAATTTCAAAAAAAAATGTTATTTCATAAAAAAAGGATCCTGAAAAAAAGATGGTGGTAAACCGAAGAAGGCATATCAAAATCAACAAAAAACACGAAGATATAAACATAAATAATGGACCTGATAAATGATTTCTGTCATATTATCCCTAAAATAAAAAAGAAGTCATCAATGAATCTTAACATTGTCGGTGATAGTGACAATAACTTAGATTAAGGAAAAAAAAGATATGATATTAGAGATGAAGTGGAGGGAGATGATTAGCTTCGTTGCAGATTTATTGGTTATAGTTTCTTTATATTAAATATTGTGGGGGGTTTTATGTGGTTCATTTTGAAAGAACATAAATAAGTTGCTATTTTTTGAAATAAACAGTTATATTTCGCAATATAGCCATAAATAACAATGTATTTTGAAAGTACATTGTTAAATGTTGGATTATACTTGTGTAGACTCATTTTCACGCATGGTTGGCTATATATAGTTGTTTTCCGTGTCACAAGTAAAAAATGTTTGAAGGTACTTATATGTGACAAACAAGGTCATTGAACTAATAAAACAAAAAATGTTGTCTATAAAGAGGTCCTTTAACGCTATATATATATATATATATATATATATATATATATATATATATATATATATATATATATATATATACCTATTTTAGTGTAATTTCTACACATTTCAGTAACACCAATAACCCTACTTTTTTTATAATTATTTTGTAATATCTATATAAATTTGCACTTTATTTATGTGTTCCCCGCGTTTAACGCGGGTCATAATCTAGTTTGCAGTGTATACCACATACACCATCTCTTCCCTTTTTTTTTTGTCAGTTGAGTGTAACAACAAAGTGGCAGCAAATACGATTGATATATTTTGTATAATTTGTTGTAAATGACTGTAAAGATTTTTCTCTATGCATTTACACTTTTTTTTGTGCATCATTCATTTTTTTTATTTTTACAGATATCAGTTTTTCTTATAGAACTCTTCTCCACCTTTTTTTTCTTAACTAAAAAGAAAACAGAGACACTCACCACATTTTTTTACTAACCTAGAAACTGAAAAGTTGGGTAAAATTTTGAAATAGGATAAAAGTAAACCATACCTTATTTTGACAAAAATATGGTCAAAAGCAAACGATTTTCCAAAAGTTTTATGGGGTGTATAAACATTACACTTGTAAAGATGGGTAAAAGGGCATACTAAAAACTTCAAATGTAAAGATTTTTCTTATAATATATGGAAGTAAAATTTCATAAAAATTTCTTTTATTTTCCAAACTTTCTGCATTAACACAAACAACTTGGACAAAGTTGTACATCGACAATCAAACCTGCTGAAAAAAAACACAAAAACCCTCTTCTCTTTTTTCAAATTTCTAAAGAAGACACCAAAGAAACCACAAAAGTTTCTCCACAAACTTGCTAAGAAACCTTAAGACCATATGGTGTGAACAACTATTTTTGTGCCACATCACATACCACATCATCTTGTTATGACACCAACTTTTTTTCCATTTTATAATTTATTTTTTATTTATTTCAATCTTTTTTTTTTAAATTTAGACAAATATTTTTTAAATATAAATAATAAATAAAACATAATGTTTAAAAATTATAAATAACAATTAAAAGTTTTTAAAGATTAAAATTAACATAAATACTAAATTACACATAATATCCAAAAACAAAAAAAAAAAAAGAAATAACATTCAAATTAAAAAAAATACAACGCTATTCGTTATCGTTATTGTTACCATAGAAGATATAATTCGTCAAGTCCTCTCGAAGTTGTCTGTGTTTATTTGTGTCCTGAATGTCAACAATGAGATGCAAATAATTTGCTGTTCCTGGTTGAAACTGAACGTGTCTGGGCTCCGTTGGGATATAGTGTATTTCACCCTTTATCTTTTACTACCATATTATGCATTATCATACATGCATACATGATATATCGTAGAGTTTCTAAATCCAATGGTCATGCTGCATGGTCGACTTTATGCTACTTCGCCTTCAGGACTCTAAAAGCACGTTCCACATCCTTACATGCTCCTTCTTGTCTTCTCTTAAAAATTTTGTCTCGTTCTTCAACCGGGTGGCGGAATGCCTTCACGAATGTGGAATACTGAGGATATATTCAATCTGTAAGGTAATACTCATATTTGTATTCGTTTCCATTCACCGTGAAAGGAGCATCCGGGGCTTTTCCATTCATAAGATCCTCGAATATTGGCGACTAATCAAGAATGTTGACGTCGTTGTTGGAACCCGCAACCCCAAAAAAAGCATGCCAAATCCATAAATCTTGAGAAGCGACAGCCTCTAACACCAACGAAGGTGATCCGTGATGACCACTTGTGTATTGCCTTTTCCATGCTACCGGACAATTTTTCCATTTCTAGTGTGTGCAATCAATGCTTCCTATCATTCCGGGAAACCCATGGCATTCTTCATGCGCCGCATACAATTCTTGCAAATCATGTAACGAAGGTTTCCGCAAATACACGTCTCCAAAAGTTTCAACAACACCCCTTGACAATGTATACAAGCTCTCTCTTGCGGTTCTTTCGGATATTCTCATATAGTCGTCCATGGTGTCGGGTGACTCCCCTCATAGCCATCAAACGAATGGCTGCAACACATTTCTGCAGCGTTGTAAACCCTCGTCTACCTCTAGCATCATATCTTAATTGAAAAAATCCGTACCTAAACATAAATTAACTATAGTTTAAAAATATATTGCATATGTTGTAAAATTAAAGAAACATGTAATACATTTTTATTTATTTTGTATAAAAGTATAGTAAACAAACGATACCGGCTTTCCAAGGCGTTGGCGATTCGTAAGAACACATCCCTACTCAAACAAAATCTTCTTTTGAAGTCCTTCGCCCCGTATACACAATTATCCGCAAATTAATCGCGATATAGATGTTCGTGTCCTTCCTCGCGATTTCTGTTTAACATCACACGTCTTGTTAGTAGCGGGACTGAGTCTAGTTGTAGCAGGTCGGTAGTGTAATAATGATACAACATCCTAAAAAAATATCGTCATCTGAATCATTGGGCGAGTCGAAAGGATTCATGTTTTTTTTTTTGAAGATAATTGAAAGTATGTAGAGAGGAGAAGAGAAAGTGTGTGAAATTTTTTATAAAATGGTAGGTATTTATAGGGTAAATTGTTTTTTTAATAGTTAATTTTTTTTTTTAAAACCGTTGCAATTAAAACGTTTGCAAATGGTAACATTTTCTTCGTTTCATCCGGTCTTGACGCCAACGAGATCCAATCTCGACGAGTTGCAACGAGTAGGGGGGCGGTGTTCCCCCCGTTAAGACGATGTCGCCATGCGCCACGTCACCGCCTCACCGGCGTTACATCTCGTTTGGCCCATACCGATTGCTCTAATATATAAATGAAAATGGATCTGGTAGGTTTCTTTTTTTTTTTTTTTGAAATATACAAACATCTCAGCTTTGTTTACAAAGATATGTTCCAGAAAGTAAGGTTATACACATAAAATCTTACCTAAAACAATTATGAACTTCATAAAAGGATAAACTTGTAAAAATTTCTTTTCACCCCAACTTGCTGATTGGGTCACTGAAAAGAAAGACGAAACTGAACTGAAATGTCTTTGTAAACTCAAAAAATGTTTGGATGAATAAAAACAAAAGCAAATCCAAAGATTTGGTCTTAAAAACGAAACAAATCCATAGATCTGAACAAAAACACTAAGTAGATCAGGAGATTTGAAAGATAGAGCACATCAGATCGGGAGATCTGAGGGGTGGCTAGTCAGATCTTAATATATCTTGAGATGTTAACTTTAAAACGAAAAATATATCTAGTGATCTGAACTGAAAATGCATTAGATCTAAAGATTTGAGTGAGAAATAGAGAAAATTGTAAGATCCAAGTAAAACAACGAAGTAAATCTACAAATCTTGGCAAGGGCCAAACAAATCTGAACAAGTGGTGCTAGAAATGAACAGATTTGAGGAAATTCGTTTTCCTTCTTAAAGCTTTTGAAGGAAACACTAACTAGACAACTTCAAAAGAGTTTTGCAAAGAAAGAAAACGATTTTTTACAGTATAAACTGAAAAATGGGGTAAATAATTATGAAAAAAGTTCTTCAACTCTCAAGTTGCTTGGATAAAAACACTAAAGTATGAACAAAAATGGAGAAGAGCTCCTAAAAACCTCTTCTCTCCCCGAAAATATAAATAAAAACGGGTTTGAGTTGGTCTTCTTAAACTTGAGAGGTGATTAAGTGAACAAAAACGTTCATATCTGGAGATCTGAGCAAAAAATGAAGTAGATCTAAAGATCTGAACAAAAGGTGCATCAGATTGAAAGATCTGAAACATAGCTAAGCAGATCTGGGTAGATTTTTGCCAAGATTCAAAAGGATGTGAACTAAGGAATGTAGAAATGAACAGATCTAAGCAAACCTTAGATGAAAACAGATCAGATCTGAAGGGATCCGGGCAAAAACGAGCTTGAGACCAACTGAGATGGTGGCTACTCGTTCAAGTCCGGGATGACGCCAAATGATGTGACATCGGCTCCGACCACCTGCTTTAAGGATGTGCTTCTACGCCGGAGACAAATCTACGAGGTCATAATAGACAATGTCATTAGAGCCGCCCTAGGGACTGTGCCTCGGGAGCGGGCTCTGACGGTCAAGTTAGATCATATGGTAGATCTAAGACGGTTCTCTTTAGCTAGATAGAACCATCTTGGCACTGGTGGTGGTGTATGGTGGCTGATGGCGGTAGGTGGTGGCTAAGCCACCCGACTGGAGTATAGTGGCGGCTAAGCCATTGGGGAAGAGCCCAAGGGAAAGGTCTTAGGGCCAACGTCTAGAGAAAAATTCCCTTCTCATGGAGGAGGCACAATTCTATTTATAGTGGACAATTAGGTCAAGGAGAATTAGGTCAGGCCTTGGGCCAACCCAGTTCAGGCCCAACTAGCAAGGAGTTGGGCAAGGCCACCCGAAGGCAGCGGGCAGGGCTAGCAGGCGCGCCCTAAGAAAGGCGGGAGGGCGCGCACCCGAAGAGGCTGACAAGGGAGTGCCAGCCCTGGCCGGCGGGAGAGTCCCCAGCAAGGCTGGCAAGGGAACGCCAGGCAGGAGCGCCAGGCCAGGCTGGCACACTAGAGCAGTCTAGGCCATGCTAATGGACCATATATCATCAATAATTGATGTGTGTTTAATGTGTTTATATTTTTATTCAAGTTTTAAATTTATAAAAGTTATTTCCTTCACTAGACTATTAAACACTAGGTAGTGTACCTAATCGTGCAATAGTATAGTTATGGTAAGAACGAGTGTCGAACTCAAGGAACGGTGTTTCAACTAACTTTATTCTACTATTAGCTAATTACTAATTAAATAAGAAAAAGGTTTTGTTTTCCTAGTTTTGCAAGACTAGATACTTAAATTACCAAATTAACTCAAAACTCAGTTAATTAAACTAACACTAAACTAAGCAAGCAAACAAGTATGAATTAACCAAGGTGAGAAATAGACTTTAGTTTAGCTTCGGATTTGTTGTTATTATGGTTGTTTCATAGAAGTGCAATGGATTTAGTTTCTTTGGCTACCGATTCCTAAGATGACCAAATAGGTATTCACCAATTTAATCCTTTAGCAAACTAGCTTATTTATTCGGTGATCAAGCGGACAAACTTACAAGCTCACTAGTGTTCGGTTCGAGTTGCTTAGACTCATAATTAATTGACCAATTAAATTTATTGATTCAACTTTATATATGATTCATCGTCATATATTGGCTCCTATACTTTTTACCCACTTTTCTACTTAACCCTAGGTTTTAATCAAAACTCTAGTCCTACAAGTTTGAAAATCACAAGATCATAAGATTCAAATTCAATTATGAAAAATAGTAATTCTAACCTAATCAAATTCAACAATAAGATGATAAAAATCAGTTATCAAAAGTACTTGAGGTTCTTTAATAAGCAAAATCAATAAATAACCAAACAACTAAATCCTGACTATGAAATCAACCAGGTTTAGTCAACTCATCCTACCTAAACGAAAGTCATGAGTGTTTAGCTCATGATTTCAGCAAACAAAGTCATAAAATCGAGATTCAAAATAAAGACATAGCTATTCCTAATGAAAAATCAAAAAGTAGAGTTTAGTTGCCTTTGATCTCCTCCTTCTAATGATTGTGATTGAATTCCTTGCTTCCTATGCTTAATTCCAGTGCCTTTGCCTCAAAAAGCTTCGAATTCTCTAGAGCCAAAACTTCCCATTCGGAGGTTTATGTGAGATATTTATACTTTTCCCGACGTGTTGGGTGTATTTTTCTTCATTTTATTGCTTTGGTTCAATCTTCCATCTTCTATCTTCCTTAATCCAGCTTCCAACTTCCTTTTTGCTCCAAACAAGTCTTTTAGTCCCTACAACACAATTCATAGCAAATTAAGTATCTTTTTTTTTCTATTAAGGGTATAAAAATAATTAAAATATTAATGTATGTTGTATACACATATTAATAACTTTAAACCAATTTCAACATACTAGATAATTGATACATAACGACTAGGATTTTGTAGTTTACCTCTTGTGCTGGTTCAAGTTAGCTAAACAAAAGGCTGAGTGGGTCCCCTTTTTGTTTTCAGATTTTGTTGATGGCATAACCTATATATATATATATATATATATATATATATATATATATACACACGCACACTTAGTGTTTCCTTTATATTTGTTGTGGCTCTCGATCATAGCCAAGAAATGAAGATATTTGCTATACTAAATGTATGAATGAAAACATATAATAATTAAGACTTAGGGAATGATATTATAAACAAACATTATAACCATTATATTTCATATATGGTATCCATTCGAAGTCTAATATACATAATCATATGCTCGGATAAAACTGTCTTAAAGTACACCAATAGTTAGTACTAAAACTCTAGTTGTTACAAACAAATTTCATAGTTATCATGCATAACTAATTACTAACGCAAGATTTATAATATTAGGAAAGCTCCACCATAAAGAAGAAATGCCAAACAGATTGAACTGATCGTAGTCTTAATAGGAATCCTTCCTTTATCAGTCCTTAGTATCATGGCTTCATATACTGGCCAACTATTCAATACCCCAAAACCAGCTATAAAGAACTGCCCAAACAACTTCTCCACTTTCCAAAAGCTCAATGTTTGAATTATTCCAACTACTAATGAGAAAAAACTAACAATTGATGCTGTTGTGATGGGTAAAAACATTAGCGAGTGAAGCCCAAACTCCATAAGACCCTTATCATATCTCTTTCTTTGTTCATCATCTTGCACTTTGCTAGTCACATTGAACCCTTGTGTACCTATCCCTAAATGTTTGGAAACATATTCAACAAGTCCGAACAAGTAAGGAGACAATCCCCTAATTAGCCATATTCGTTGATCGTTCCACCATCTTTTGAATGTGCTTCCAAATAAGATGAATTCATAACAATCTTGCGCATATGCTCCAAGAAATACAAAAACGTACAATAAGAACCATGGATTTGTCACCTACATTAAAAAACAACAAGCTCAAAGGTAATTAAATGGGCTCGAAATATGTTTACAAATATTATACAACTAAAATATATATGTACCTCTGGAAAGATATATAATCCATTGATAAGAGCGATTTGGGGGATAAACGAGTATACAATAATGGGAATTGACAAAATCGGCCAGAAGGCATTGTATGCGTAACATAAACCCATGGCATGACCCATGCATCTTGAACCGAAAACCAATGGTGTATACTTGGAGAAGCCAACCTCAAGAAGTCCGATAGCCCATCTTTTTGTTTGACTAACTGCATCAAAGAGTGATATTGGAACATCACCCAAAAAGGCCGACCTACTTGGGTGACAAAATATAGATTCCCATCCTTGACATTGCAATCGATATCCTGTGAAATAGTCCTCCACAAGTGACCCATAACGAAACCCTAACTACATGTAAAAAAGAAGTCAATTATTTTCTTATTATGTTATTACAAACAAAAAGTTCGAGTATATATGAATATGACTTACTTCAAATCCCCATTTGCTTTTGTTTCCGTAGTCGTAGTCAGCCACATGGTGGGCCAATTCAATAATGGCTTCTGACGTAATGGGTTTCTCCACCACACAGTTTGGTCGGAGTTCTGGTATTTCTGGTAGCACCATTGATTTGGGGCCTCCAAAGAAAACTCGGCGACGGAAAAAGCAACCACTTCCAACATAAGAAGGGCCTTGTAAACCATCCATTCCAACAGGGTTTGCTACAAATAAACGCAAGAACTCGCCACCATAGATGTCATCTTTGTTGAGCCCATGATAACGTTGAGGAAACTGGATGTATCCTAATTGGTGTCAAACCAATGGATCGAAAATATAACACAATGCTCTTTTAGGCGTATAAGGATCATTAGAGTACATGTCACAATCTTGAGTAAGAACTATAGGGGCATTGGTCAGTATTGCCGATACTCGAAGCTTCAAAAACAAAGGTAATAACCAAGACAAGCTTAGAAAACTAAAATCATATATGTAAACAAATTTTTAAGTAAGATAACTACATAATCATTTACAACAATTAATTCTTAATTTTGGAAAAATAGATAACAATATAGTGTCTAAAATTCTTTTATTTCATTATTAATTCATTTAAGAATTATAAAAAATATGACAAGGTTTTTAATTCCTTACAAATAATACACACACACACACACACACACACATATATATATATATATATATATATATATATATATGAGAAATTAAATATCCTCTTATTTTTGTTTATATTTATCCTTCTACTCATTTGAACATTTGAAATGATGTTAAGTGTCTTAGAATACTATTAATTTTATCAAAATATGATATATATATATATATATATATATATATATATATATATATATTACCATCTCATAGGTGTATGATAATAAATAAGAATAAAATATAGAGGAATATTTAATTTCTCTTTAATCTCTCTCACTCACTCTCTCTCTCTCTCTCTCTATATATATATATATATATATATATATATATATATATAGAGAGAGAGAGAGAGAGAGAGCTAGGTTCAAGTATTATAACTAATTATTGTACATCTATCTTATGCTATGAGAATGATAAAGAAAATATTTTGTTTGATAATATAAATAAGTTCAATCTTACACAACTATTGTTATTAACACATATTTTCACCAATTAAATCGTCTATAAGGTTATTATACACTTAGTATTATTATTCTCATTTCTATCAGAATGTTTTATTGGGTCGTATTCTGTCAGAATGAAAAGGAGTGAAAAAAGATGTGTGAGAACAAAAAAAAAACTAATAATAATTAACGAGAATGCATGAAAATGACGATATTCTTGTAAGGTTGAACGTATTCACATTGCTAAACAACTTATTCTCTTAGTAATTCTCATAGCATACGATAGATGTACAATAATTAGTTTGAATAGAATAACCTAAGCCTATATATATATATATATATATATATATATATATATATATATATATATATAGTTAGAAAAATGAAAGGATTGGTGAGATGTGGTAAAACCATTTCCTATAGTTTTGTGGGTGAGGAAATGTGGGGAAAATCATGTGGCGCTAATGTAGACCTGACAATTCTCGACACGATCCACAACATGATCCACGACATGATACGAAATAAACGGGTTTGGGTTGAGTTTTTCAACCTGTCAACCCGTCAACCCGCCAACCTGTCAACCCGTTTATTAAACGGTTCATATATGAGTTTCTCAAGAAATATACATGTTGACCCGCCAACCCGTTTAGAATTTTAATAAAAAAAATTATATATTTTTTAAATGTATCAAGTATTATACACTATAAAGTTTATACTTTATACTAGGATAGGATACTCGATGTTATTTGTGATGAACGATAGAACGAACTCATTACTGTTTTTTGTTTGAACATGTTTCCATGAATGTTTTTAATTTTCATTTGGATGTTTAAGACTTAAGTTTCTAAAATTCGGATATGTTTTCATCAAGAATTTATTCATGTTTAATTATTAATTTTATTTATGGAATCTGACAGCCTGTAAACCCTTATAAATATGTAGGTTGACGGGTCATATATGAGTTTATGTTTCAAACCCGCCAACCAGTGACCTGTATAGTTAGATGGACCGTGTTTGGGTTGATATATTTTGACCTGCCAACGCACGAACCGCAAACCCGAACACGACATGATTGACAGACCTACGCTAATGTGACAAATCAAAAGTATGATAAGGTGAGGTCCACATTTGCCTTTCTAACTTGGGTGGGAGTGAAATCCACATAGGAGGTACCACATTTGCCTTTCTAACTTGGGTAGAGGTACTGGGTTGAAACTCAAACACACTTAAATTGTTGTTATATTTGGGTGGGAGTGAAATCCAAAGCACTAAGTTCAAACTCTAACACACTCAAATTGTATTTAGTATTCTATGACAACCTCTTATATATTTGGGTGGGAGTGAAATTCACGTAGGAGGCATTGAGTTCAAACTCTAACACGATTTAAATTGTTGTTAATATTCTATGATTAACCTATTATATAGACTCTTAGACGGGTTGATATAAGCTGTTTACATATTGAGGTTTATATTTTTTAGATTGAAATTGTAACGTTTGTCGATATTAATCACGTGTCCAAATTTTAACGTTACTACCTTTTATATCTATTTAATAAAGAATATGGTCCAATAAAACTAAAGACGTCTTTTTGGACCAAAAAGAATGGAAATAATGAGTTTTGGAAGCTTACCAATGTATTGAGAGCACCCGCCTTAAAATGGTGTGGGGAGTTGTTGTTTTTTCCTCTTGATACGTACACAAGATTTGGCATCGAGTGTCCTTTCTTGTCCTTTTCTTTTGCACTATTTATCAATACCTATCAACAAATACATGATTAAAATTATTGAAGGTTTAATGTCCATTTTACATGAAAATTAGCATCAATACACGAGGAGAGAAACAAGTATAATACCGTTTGTATTATTTATAGTCTATAATAGTACACGGACACAATAATCTTGTATCAAATTTAAAATAATGATGAAAAGTGTAACAAACCTAAATGTGGAGTAGAAGAAGCAATATTGATCTATGGATGATAAAATCGAAGATTGATATTAAATGGGTGGTTGGACAGTTACAAGCAGTTACACATTAAGCAGTCGACATCCTACAAATCATAGTCGTCGTATGAATATGTGATTGCATCTTACACTTCTCACTAGGACGACTACTTGCATCAATGGCACAAATTCATAACGTTTATATATTTTCTTATTTGGTAGTCATATATCATTTCAATCTATATATATAAAGTTAATGAATAAATATACCTGAATAATAGGAGGGTGATGTGAACGAGCAAACCCTGGGGTTCGATATTTGTTAAATGTTTGACGTTGTAGTTCGTTCATGATGTAGTCGGGGCATACTTCACCTCTTTCAACCACATTCTCCACTTTCATCTTCATGCTCTCATAAATAGCCTAACGTACGTAACAACTTATGAACATCATCGACTATCGTTAAAGGAAAAATCTGACTTCGTACATCTCTGCTTAAGCCACAAACACGTTCTAGAAAGAATTACACGCCACAGACATAAATGTGCATATAATAATCCCTTCGGAAAAATAAAAATTAATGATTCTCTGTACCAAATGTAATTTTCTTAAAGTGTTCAATATATGCTTTTAGAATGACAACGATTTTGAGCTACAACACAAAAGTCAAAAAAGCTACAACAATCAAATCAATTTTGAGCAAATCAGGTCTATTACCTATCTAAATTGGATATTGAAAATTTAAATCCATTCAATCCAATTAAAACTAAATATAGGATACTCATGATCGATCCATTTTAATTGGATTAGTAAGTTTGAATTGGACGGATTAATTTTTGCACGTTTTTATATCTATGTATATGTATGTGTGTGAGTGTTAGCGTGAGTAGGAGTGTGTAAATATTCAATAAGCCCACGAAATTAGACACAAACGATAATAAAATTACCATAATTAAGTAAATGACTCGGGTATGATAATATATCGAAAAGTGTCATGCAATGAAGTAGTTAATTAAAAAAAAAAAAAAAAAAACCCATGCAAAAGAGAAGAACATATATAGATAACAAAAAAGTTTTTAAAATGTTAGTTATATATAATTACCTTAATCTCTTCACTCTCTAGCTCAGCCTTTCCATGGCGTTCAGAGCTGAAATATGCTTCCGGACATCTATCCATGATATTATTATCCCTACAAAACGGCAGCCAAATCTTTGCAAAATTTGCAGCCTCCATGAACGCAAAAAGAGTAAGCTCCGACCCACCATCGTCTGAAACATACACAGAAATCTTCTCCGGTGGGTAGTCGTAAGCAATAAGAGACAGCGCAGTGTTGACTACGTTAATGGGTGGTTCCTTGTAGGGATCCGCCGTGCATATGAATATGTCGATGGCCGGAAAATCTTTTCTGTCGAGGATTTTCTCTAGGTTTTCAGGGAAGACTTGCCGGAGGATAGGGCGGAGGCGGTAGGAAGTGGTAGTGGCCCATATGAAGGCGAGGATGAGGTCAGAGATCAAGAGGGAGGTGGTGATGGTGACGGAAATGAAGGTGGTGGAGTGGCGAAGGGTGAGGAAATGGTGGTAGATAAGGGCGACGATGGCACAAATGTAAATACTTGCAAATACACGGTTGAAAACCGTGCATGGCATGTGCTTGTATGTGTGAAGAGGTAGTCCTAATCCCATGTTTGACCTCTCGGTGTTTTCCAGTGGGTTTGGAGATGTTCATAGCCGTTAGTATTTATAAGTATTGAGATTGGGTCCTTATCCGATTATAAGGCTTATCAATTTATATATTTTATCTTTTATTTAAATAAAGTAGCTTATTTTCAGGAGATAGTCTCCTTACCAAATTTTTGGTAACACATATGCGACTTAAGACCCTAGGTTGAATATATAATGGTTGGATCTTGTGGAATGAATTTTCTATCATCAAAGTTGTTTAATTAGAGCTATTGATGCTTTGATCGTATCATATTAGCATACAAAACAAGATAAGTAAAAGTTAGGTAGTTGGTTAATGGGCACTTTGTTACGTGCACAACAATTCATATACTATAAAAAACTCATCACATGAAGTATACATTTGAATTGCACAAGAACATTAAAAGTACAAGTGACTAATGCGTGTTACGCATTTGGTACAAGCTTAACCAGCATACACAATGTGAGTCCAAACAATGTAGAAGTTACGTTTATACTTCTATGCATTCTCCCATTATCAGTCCTCCATACCATAGCTTTATAAATGGGCCAAGAATTCACAAGCCCAAAACAAGCTAGAAACATTTGCCCAAAAAGTCCATTAACGTTTCCTCCTTTTAAAATTTGCAAAATGCCAAACACAAATGCAACCAAATTGACGATTGCAACCATTGCTAAAGGCACAAACATTGGTGAGGGGACACTAAATTCAAAAACCCCATTGTCGTATCTCTTGCTTTGTTCATTGTCAACCACTTTGTTTGTTACATGAAACCCTTTTGAAGCAATACCCAAACGTTTAATGGAGAATTCAATGAACCCAAATATATATGATGAGAGACCTCGTATGAACCACATTCGTTGGTCATTCCACCATTGTTGGAATGAACCCTGGGCCAACATAAAATCAAGACAGTCTTGAATGTTGGCCCCAAGAAACAAAAAAACGTACAAAAGAAACCAGTAATCTGTGACCTGTATTTCAATCATTGCAAACGTTTAATTAGGATATGGATTAGTATTGCAAGGAGTGTAGTAAATTTAGGTATATGCATACCTTCGGGAAGACAGATATACGATTGAGGAGTGCTAGTTGAGGGATGAAAGAGTATATATAGATTGGGATTGACCAAATAGGCCAAAACGCATTGTGTGCATAAGCAAGGCCCATTAAAGGGCCCATGAAGCGACTACCGAACGTTAACGGGTTGTATTTTGAAAATACAACCTCTAGCAGACCGATGCACCACCTTCTGTTTTGAGTTAGTGCATCGAATAGTGTGATTGGTAGATCACCTAAAAAGGCGGGCCTTCTGGGATGGAAGAATAATGACTTCCATCCCCTACAATGCTGATGAAGGCCTGTAAAAAAATCTTCAGATAATGACCCATATCTGAAACCCATCTATAAAAAACAACAAAACAATCAGTATTTTATTTAACAGGTTAATAACACAAGCAAGAAAAATAATGGACCCGAGTTGGCTAACCTTCGAACCCCAAGAGGAATTATTTTCGTAATTTGAGCATGCAACTCCATGGGCCAAATCAACAATTTCTTGGCTTTTAATGGGCTTTTTGACGACATGATCGGGCCAAAGTTCACATACTTCGGGTAATTCGAGTGACGATGGCCCGCCGAAAAACACACGGCGAACAAAAAAGCAACCACTCCCAACATAACACGGGCCTTTAAGACCATTCATACCTCCAGGATTTATCACATAAAGACGTTTATATTCGCTACTATAAATGTCCGCTTTATTTATACCATGAAACCGTTGTGGGAACTGAATATACCCTAAATTGTATCGGATTGATTCATCCAAATAAAAACATAGCATTTGTTGAGGCGTTTTTGGATCATTTGAGTACATGTCACAATCTTGAGTTAGGACTATAGGTGCATTTGTCATTATAGCCGATACACGAAGCTACAAAACCACAAATCAGAAAATGAAAGTACTCTACTATTTAGAATCTGGTTACTCCAAAACAATTAACAAGTTGTTAATTTCATAAACGGGTATAAGCCTATTTGAGATGTTCAAAAACACCGTTCTTTTAACAAAAGTGTCCTTATTTTAATTGTATTTTGTGAATAGAGCGTTCTATTCTTTGACCTTGTGATAATACTTTTGTAAAACAATAATGTTTAAAAAAAACAAATAGTTTACTACCCATATATGTTATTAACCTTGAAAAAAATCCTAAAAAAAAATTCATGTACACGATAAATATTTACCAATGTATTAAGGGCACCAGCCTTAAAGTTGTGTGGTGAGGCCTTATTTTTTTCCCTTGAAACATATATAAGATTTGGCATTGGATGCTCTTCAATGTCTCTATCTTGTCTACTTTCTAACAAAACCTGTTTCAGTTATCTTTATAAAATTTAGTAAGTTTTATAAAGTGTAGCATAAGCTGTATAGATTTTATAAAACCAACCTGAATAACTGCTGGATGTTCATGACGACTGAACCCTTTGCTCCATTTGTTGAAAGCTATTTGTTCCTCTTCATTTGTGATATACTCAGGATTTATGTTTCCTCTTTCGACTACGCTTTCGACTTTTATTCTCATTTTCTCATACATTGACTGATTTATAATAAGAATTTTGAAAAAAAATGAGACAAAATTATATAAGGCAAATGGGATCGAGATTTAACCCACAAAACACATAAGAATTCGAGTCAATTATGAAAGCAATGTGCACTAGATAAGTCAATTTGGTTATATTTGTCTTTAACGAGTGAAAATGAGTAAAATAAACAAATTAAATAACATAAAAAACGGTTGAATGTCATATATAGTGCACACAAATTCTTACAATATGCTAATTGGTTTTATTCAAAGTGATTATGTAATGGTTTTGATGATACAAATCTTGTAATCATATCATATTATTATTTTTGTAACTATATTTAAGCCATATTATTGTAATCATACTGTCCTTTACCCAACCACATTTTGACTGTATATTCCACTTATTTGATGTGTCCATTTTGTTATTGTAGAACAAAATATAAAGAAAAAAGTTTAATCAAATTCAACACACCTCATGATTGTTTTACATTCATGATACAGTGTTGTACTCTTTGAAAAGTGGTGTATAAACTTATTTCAAATTTTGAGGCGTAAATGCTAATTTCCAGAGTACAAGGATACTTCCGCAATAAAATCATAGTCTGAGGGACTATTCCGCAATTTTCTTTACAAATCATGACTAGATTCGCTGGTTTTTTGGCTTTATATACCTACTTGATATTGAAAAGGCAAAATTATCGACAAAACAAGCAAATGAATATATATATACACGTAAACTAATGATCATTTATTAACGTAATAAATACTTATTCAAAATAGAATAAAATATATTTTATATAGACCCCAAATCGAATTGTTTGGAGGACAAATTTTAAAATAAAAAACTCAGCAAATGACACATGATGACAGGATAAGGCTGTCTGTGTCTAGTCATACTCATATATACTCGTCTGTTACTTTCAATTTCATAAATTCGTAACTACACGTTTTGATATGTATATGTCTATTAAAAAATCTGTATTTTATTCGTCAACTATCAAACAACACCTACCTTAAGTAGGACATTAAATTTAACGACTTTGAGATAATATTTGTGATAGTCATAAATTTTAAGGCCAAATATTATATTCTGTTTAAAAAGAAATTCAATACCTTTCCAATTTCTCCTAATGAATAATTCAATAACTATAGTACAACTTTAAATGTGTAATGTAGAATTATTGTCATATACCTTGATCTTGGCGCCGTCGGAAAATGTAATGCCATTTGATCGGAAAAAAGCCTCCGGGCATCTGTCGGTGATGTTATTATCCCTACAAAACGGCAACCAAATCTTTGCAAACTTTGCAGCCTCAAAGAAAGCAAAAAGTGTAAGCTCCGAGCCACCGTCATCGGAAACATACACAGAGATCTTCTCCGGCGGATAATCATAAGCCATCAAAGACAACGCCGTGTTCACCACATTCATTGGCGGCTCCTTGTAGGGATCTGCCGTGCAGATGAATATGTCTAACGCCGGAAAATCTTTTTTCTCAATAACCTTCCCAAGATTCTCGGGAAAAACTTTCCGGCCGGTGGGGAAGAGTCTGAAGGAGGTGGTGGTTGTCCACATGAAGGCGAGGACGATGTCGGCGACCAAGAGAATGACGGTGGTGGCGGAGGAGATGAATGTGGTGGAATGACGGAGGGTGAGGAGGTGGTAGTAGAGCAAAGCCAAGATGGCGGAAGCGTAGATTATGGCGAATGCGCGGTTAATGGTGGTGCGGCGGAGGAGGTGGGAGGTGTGAAGCGGTGGAGTGGCGGCGGTGGCCGGGTGAGGAGTGAGGAGGGACATTATAAATGCACTGAAATGATCTGACCAATAAGGATACACTAGAATATCGTTACATAATTTTACAAGCTTTTTACGATCTTTAGGAGTTTAAATAGCCTAGAAGGTTGGAAAACGTTAAGAAAGTTTATTTGTTAAAATTTGTTGTTTTGTTTATTACATTTTGATATTTCTAGTTATAATTTTATATTTATATTAATCTAACAAAAAAAAGTTTTAAAATATGAAAAGGATAACGATCTCCGTGACTTCAATCGAATCCAACTCCCAAGATAACTACGTGAGAAATAGCAGGGTATATCGATGGTTAAGAAAATGTGTACAACTTCAATGCAACTTTACTATTTAATAGGGAAAATAACTTTTTAAATTAATAAAGTATGAATTTTTTATATATATTTTATACAATTTATATTTATATTTATATTTATTGTTTAGAAAACACAATTTTGACAGGTTATTGAGATGTATGGATTTATCTGTTTAATAAAACATCATTAAATTCATATTTGTACAACTAAACATATATTTTTATTCAAGTTTACCATTAACTAAACTGACTTTTGTATATATTTAGTTATTTTCATCATGTCCAATCCTCATCAAATTTTCAATGATCTTCTCCGGTCAAGAATTCCAAAACATTGTAAGTGTGCAGTGTGCACTCTCCTTTTCCTCTTCGGTGAAAACGCATCCACCCCTCCTTTACTTTGCAAAAACCACCCTACCCCCATATCCTATTGTCGTCCTTTTCTTTTTGAAATGTGTGTATCACCGTGTATCATTGGTAACCATCTTCATTCAAAGATGCAACTTTTTATGGCGTTCTGAATTTTGATTGATTGAGGTTTTAATTGATTTTTAGGTTTGAATTAACTTTGTTACAAGACGAAACTGATTTTAGATTAGTTTATTGATGAAATTGGTGGTGAATGGTGGAGATTAATAGGAATGGCAACGGGGCGGGTTCGGGGCGGGACCCCGACTCGAAACCTGACGGGTTTCTTATCGGGGCGCCCCCTCGGGGCAGAAAATTTTTCCGAACCCGAATTCTGAAAATGAAGAAAAAACTACAATTGAATAATAAGTAATTAAAACCTTACAAAGACTTAAAATACCAAATAAGTTCTAAACAAACTAATTGAACCAAATAGAAACTACCACAGTCTAATATTGTAACATCACAATAGTACATTACCTTTAAACATTAAAATAAACTCAAAATCAAGCAACATCGTCCAAACTTGTTGTCCTGTGCTTTCTTTTCTTTAGTGCTTTCCTACAAAATGTTAAACAAACTCGAAATCAAACCAAATGATCCGAAGTTCCGAACTATAAAAATGTAATATTCTTGACTACTTGCAGTTGGAGCATGATTTTAACTGTTTGAATTCATATCCCTTGAAAAATAACAACCAATGTGATATCAGAAATCAGATTCAACAGTTTGAACATGTGAGTATTCAATATAACTCAATTCAAAACTCAGATTCGTCATAAATTGTGACATCCCCAAATTCACGGTCATTTTAAAAATTTTGTTTATGCTTATTTTAAAATTAGAGTATCCTTTTTTTGAAGAATAATATTGCGGAATTTGTTCCCAGAAAACATGACAATGATATTATCAAAGCATTTCCGAATAAATGTATAATATTTATATTAAAACATTGGGATGTCATCATCAATACAGAAACATAAGTATAAACATACCTTATATTTATTTACAGTAATGATCTACATCTCCTTGAATCCCTCAGCAGAATGTATCTTTAATATTGCTACCTATAATACAATAAACTGAATGGGTCAGGTTGGGAAACCTGGTGAATACATACGGTTTTCAACCCACAATAATATAGTTAATTTGTTTCTTCACATATTTCATGTCAAACAGTTAACCCGATTACCCATCCTTATTATCTTTATTTATTATTCCCAAAATATTTACCCTAAGGTTCATCTCCTACATCGTATTTACCTCTCATCGCCCTTACATCGCATTTCCTTATATGTTTGTTCCTAAGGACTTTTCCTAAGGATCATCGCCTACATCGCATAGGCAGTACTGTTTCGGGAATTACTCCCCCAATACGTGTCTAGTAAGGGTTAGAGTATCATCGCATGAATATGTAGCTACTACATCGCCTGAACTCGTAATTCATCACATACAGGTTATGAGCCTGCCGGTGTTTCCACACGACTTGTTTAGATTAGTTAGTGGTCATCATCTATACTCTGGTAGATGACTACATCGTAACATCGTAGGTCAAGGTTATGGCATCTCCTAATCATCTCTTATCTCGCATCACCTACTCATCATTGTATATTTATCATCACCTTTCTATCATCACCTATCTTTCATTGCCCATCGCTACCCAATACATATTTGTAAGCATATAATACTTGTATGATTAAATTAGTTAAACATCATCACATAATATTTTATCTAACACATAATACTCATGGCATAGATAATAAGCACATAATCATATAATTATACAGATACTTCATATCTATGTGTAAGATGAAAGTAATTATGCACTCACTTGTTAAAGTGATGACTCGAAATTCAGGCAGCGGTTCGCTTCTAACAATCGTCTTTTCCTTTGACGAAACCTAGTATTATTATCACTAGATTTTAGTTTAATATTTATTGAGACTAATTATTAATCTAGATTTATCATTAACTCAAAGTCTACTTTCATGATCTATCAAGTAAGGAACAACCAGGTAGGATCATATTGGAGGTAGGGTCCGTTTGGTATACGAAGTATACTGTTTGGAAATCCCACTTTAAACACCTCACTAAATCACAGCCTAGACATCATTCCCGTAAGTAGATCAATCAATATAACAACTTAGAATCACTAATAAATCTTGTTTATAGGTTCATAATAGCAATAATGAACTTAAATATAAGTTATACTTAAAGTATGGTAAGCATAACTCACTTACAAGGGGATTTAACGAGGAATTGGGCTCTGCGCGGGCAAAACTTCTGAGTCGAAAGCTCTTCTTCTCGGAGCCTTCTGGTACTTCGGGGCTCGCTACTAACTCCCAAGAAGGACTAGAGAAAAGCCTTGAGGCTTTGGGGAGGTTTGGGAGAGAACTTGAGACAAGGTGTGTGGAAATGAGGTGATTTACGCCTCTATTTATAGGCTGAAAATCAAGCAACATGACGTGTTGGGGTGCTAGGTATCACCATATCGTGGCAAGGCGTGGGGAAGAAGCAAGGCTCAGATCGCGCCACGTGTCACTCGCTGGTTACTCCAAAAACTAATTATCTTCTAAAATCCGTAACTTTCGCATATGAGCTCCGTTGTTGACTTTCTTTATACCCATGCGTAGGTATCGATGGGATCTACAACTTTCGTTTAGACTTCGTCGACTAATTTTGACTTTATTTTTAAAGTTATATTTCAACAGGCTTAAACAGTTAAAGTCCGTTAAAAATTCATAACTTTGTCATCCAACGTCCATTTTCGACTGTCTTTATATCTTTGAGCTCCTTTTAATGAGATCTTCAATCCTCTTTTAGGTCGTATCGGCTAAAAGTCGATCGATCTAAAATTCAATTTTCGGGTTGTTTACTGTTATGCAAAATCTTAAAAAATCATATCTTCCTCAAACGAAGTTAGATTTGGACGTTCTTTTTATGTACGTTCTTGGTTTAACATATACTATGACTTTTTTTAGATCGATAAGGCTAAAAAGTAGTTTATCAAAAATTCACTTTTTACGATACGCGGCGTTGCACCGGTTTTGTTGCAAAACTTCGACGGGTCATAACTTTTCGTTTTATGTCGGATTTCAACGTTCTTTATAAGTACGAAATCCTTGTGACATTTACTATACTTTGGTCAAGATTAATTATTCTAAATAATCTTCTATCAAAAAGTCATTTTTAACGCTTATTATCTCTAAATCGACTAGCCCGAATTTGTGGGCGTTACAATTATCTCCCCCTTAGGATGATTACGTCCTGGAATCATCAACGAAACAGGGCTTATATAATGACTCCATACGTTATATTTTCATCCTAGGTAATAGTCTTAACTCTTACGTCCTTTCAAACGAGTATCTAACTCTTGGACTTCTTAACTGCTGATAGTGCTCAATCTCCCACCCGCTCTTTATCCTATGTTGGACTTTCAATTGTAACCTTCAAGTTACAAACTCGGACTTTTTTTGAGACTCCTGCACTTTCTTGAACAAACTTAACTTTAGATAATTTCTTTACTTCGATTATCGTAACAGACGTATGGGTCATGTTCTAATGACCTCTCATCGCATGATGCAATTTTTAGACTCAGGTCTTTTTAGAGTCAAATTCCAAAATGGAAGACACCTTCCTTCATGTTCTAATGTGATATAATCACATTCTAGCTTGCAGCACTTCTAGCTATAAGCTTCTTACTTTAACGACAATCGTAATACTTCTATTGATCGCTTTGGTTATCTTTTGAAAGACCATAACTTTCGTATTTATGAAAGACCCAAACTTTCATACTCGACAATATAGTTACTCCAAAACATGCTACTTGCATATTCATAAAAACAATATTTTACATTGATAAAGAGATTACAAACTACTGGATACAAACCGACTATTTTAAAGTGTTATATATTACATAACTTCCCAGGATTCTATAGTTTTATACATATGGGAGTGCAAAATACAATAGTTTCAAACTATTCATAAGTTTCCATCGATACAATAGTTTCAAACTATTCAAAAATCTTCTACCAGTATATAACTATACTGGATGTTTATCTCCTGCAATTTGTTAAACATCGAGAGGGTAAGCGGACATGCTTAGTGAGTTCAATAATAGATACAATATAACGTTATGCCATATATATACTTTAGTAGGGCAGAAGCAAAGAGGAACAAGGAACAACAAGGGCATATGTGAATTATGTGACAAACATTCATTATCAATCATTGATTTGATTTAAAGATATACAATCAATGAGACATAACAATTTTCGTGCTTGATATACATCAATAAAGCTTTGGCCCAAACGGCACAGAAGATATACAACTTCGGATTAACATTTCGGTAGATTTCAGGCTTATAGCCCTATCTAACCTTCTGCCACTACCATAGAATAGAATTCATTCTCTTACGGGGACATGTTCCACATGGCCAGAGGCTACATACCAGTACCAACGTGAATCTAAGTCATTTCATTGATCACATGGTCAAAGGTATTTCGTTGCTATTAAAAATAGCAATTAAAAATAACCCGGAATAATAACACTAAAAAAGCACGTAGCACATATAACACATAACATACAATTATTTCTATATATTAAACTCACCGTGAAATAACCGGGGGCTAAAATATTAATTTGGGCAGTACTTCGGCTCTAAATATGACTTTCGTTGTTGAAAACCGAGAGTTTTCTTGAAAACCGGGCTCTGCGAAGGTAGAGCTTTCTAAACCGAAAAGATAAATTTTTCGGGATTCTCGAGAGTCTCGGGGCGTGTTTCGGGCTTTAGAATCAGTATCGGGGCTTTGGGGGATATCGGGATCGTAAAAATATTGAAAGAGGGGGTGAAAATGCCAAATTTCTAAAACTAGCCGAGAGGGCTCGCACCCCTTATATAGGGCTGAGCTTCGGATCCGAAGCGAAGGGAAGGAGACAGGCGGCTGCGAGGTTCGGACCAGATGGCAGCTTCGCAGGGCTCCAGCAAGGCTCGGATGCGAGGAGTCATCAGCTTCAGGCGCGTCATCGGCTGGGTCTTCGACTCGGTCTTCAGCTCGGACAGCAGGTGACTCGCAGGTGGGTTGCGCATGCAAGGGTGATCAATGCGAGGCGCGTCGAATAGCCATTGGACCGCACCCTCGGTCGAATCAGCATGCGACACGCGAGTAGGGCACGAGGCAGGCATGCGAGTACCACGTGACGACTTCGGACTCCTGTGTGACACGCATCGCTTCTCGGGCATTGCCACGCAGCAGCTTCGGATACGTGGCCAACTCCGAGCGAGGGTGACGTGGCGTTTCACTATTCATGCGAATTTTCTTGAAAAATGTGCAAAAACTTCTAAAATCCATAACTTTCGCATACAAACTCCGTTTTTGACGTTCTTTATATGCACGCGAAGCTAGAATTATGCTCTACAACTTTCGTTTAGACTTCGTCGGCTAATTTTGACTTTAATTTTAATATTATTATTTTTAACAGACCGGGACAGGAAAATCCGTTAAAAATTCATAACTTCTTCATCCGACGTCCGTTTTCGTCAGACTTTTTACCGTTGCACTACTAATGACGAGACCTTCAATTCTCGTTTAGGTTGTGTCGGCTAAAAATCACTCGATCTAAAATTCGAGTTTTTAGCTGTCTACTGCTAAGCTGAAACTTCGAAAAATCATAACTTCCTCATACGAAGTCAGATTCAAACGGTCTTTATATGAAAGTTGATTATTTTCACGAGTTCTACAACTTTCATTTATATCACTAAGGCTAAAAACTAGTTTATCGAAAACTAAATTTTTACGCGACAAGGTATTTTCCGGATTTATCACGGAACTTCGTTTGGTCATAACTTCTTCGTTATAACTCGGATTTCGATGAGGTTTTCGCCTAAATGTTTCTAACGAGATTATCTATAACTTTCAATAATAAAATTTTACTTATTCCAGATTTTATATTTTTGCTATATTTCACTATTTGGCTTTTAATTGGAATCTCATAAGACTTCCAATACTTTCTGAATGATTCTAAGCATAGTTTTACTTCAATTCTAGTAAAAACTATCTGTTAGAACTCAACATTCAAATTCACATAATATTTCATAATATTATTTACTTAAAACACGATTTCAAAACGTGTATGTTACAAATACCTCCTCCTTTTGAGGATTTCGTCACCGAAATTACATCGATTAAAATAAATGGGGATATTTTGCTCTTATCTCATTCTTATTTTCCCAAGTATAATTTGGGCCTCGATGGTGTTTCCACATGGCAAGCACCAACTCCACTTCTTTATTACGTAGATTAGTTGTTCTTTCATTCACGATCTCTTCCGGCTCTTCTACATATCTTAACTTATTATCCAATTTCACTTCAGATAATGGAACTGTCTCATCATTGATGCTCAAGCATTTGCGCAGATAGCTCACATGAAACACATCATGAATACCTGCCAAATCTTCAGGTAATTCTAAGCGGTATGCTTGCTTTCCAATTCTCTGGATGATTTTGAAAGGACCAACAAATCTAGGACTTAACTTTCCTTTCTTCCCGAATCTCATAAGGCCTTTCCATGGAGATACCTTCAGCATCACGAAATCACCCACTTGGAATTCTATGGGTCGTCTTCTCTTTTCTGTATAGGACTTTTGTCGATCCTGGGCCGCTTTCATTCTTTCTCGTACGATTTGAAGTCGGTGGTGTCTTGAATCATTTCAGGGCCTCCAAGGATCTTCTGTCCTATGTCTCGCCAACATAATGGAGTACGACACTTGCGACCATATAATGCTTCGTATGGTGGCATTTTGATTGAAGCGTGGTAACTATTATTATACGAGAATTCGACAAGAGGTAAGTATTTATCCCAGTTACCACCGAACTCCAAGACACATGCACGAAGCATATCTTCTACTGTTTGGATTGTTCTCTCCGTTTGACCATCTGTCTGGGGATGATATGCTGTGCTGAGAGCAACTCGAGATCCTAATTCACGTTGCATACTCGCCCAAAAGTGAGAAGTGAAGCGAGTATCACGATCGGAGATGATCTTTAGTGGCACACCATGTCTTGCCACAATTTCATCCAAGTATACTTGTGCGTATTTCTCCATTGGGGCCGTTTCACGCATGGCAAGAAAATGAGCGCTTTTAGTCAGGCGGTCGACAATTACCCAAATGCTATCATGCTGTCTAGCAGTCTTTGGCAATTTGGTAATGAAATCCATGGACAATTCCTCCCATTTCCATACAGGAACACTAAGACTTTCTGGGGTTCCATAAGGCTTTTGGTGCTCTGCTTTGACTTGTAAGCATACTAAGCATTCTTGTACATATCTTCCAATGTCTCTCTTTAGTCCAGGCCACCAATAATCAGCTCTTACATCATAGTACATTTTACTTGTACCAGGATGGATTGACAGTTTAGATTTATGGGCTTCATCTAAAATCTTCTTAGAAAAATCATAACTTCCTCATACGAAGTCAGATTTGGGCGTTCTTTTTTTGTATGTTCTCGGTTTAACATATACTACAACTTTTGTTTAGATCACTAAGGCTAAAAGTCGCTCCATCGTAAATTTGCTATTTACGCTTCTCGGTGCCGTGCCGGTTCCGTCGCGAAACTTCGACGGGTCATAACTTCTTCGTTATAACTCGGATTTCAGCGTTCTTTATATCTCTGGAATCCTTGTTTCAACCGCTATAACTTTATGTAAAGATATCGGATTTATCTTACACTTTAATTTTGACGCTTATTTTTATCCTTTATTTATTATACATTTATAAATAAGTAATAAGCACATAAATACACATAATTCACATAGTATTCAAATATTTCATCTTTATTATCTCAAAAAGTGTTACAATAGTTGACCTAGACGATAACATCATCTAAAATGTTTAGCTCTGAAACACGGACGCTACAAAACACATTTGGGTACATGCTTTTATGCATGAATTACAAAGTAGAGAAGAAGAAAGGAAGACATGGACGTGTTAGTGTAGTCGTTGATCTAACATTTTTTGCAGTACCACAAGAGGCGGGATGGTGTGCCCTGTGGTACGGTCGGTAGTCCGCTACCTTCTTGCCAAACCTCTCAACTCACATGACTCCTTCCACCCTAAAAGTTTCTCGCTAACCTACCGGTCTTTCAATTCTAATAGAACATTGAATTAACTAATTTAATTTTCACACACTTGGTATGTGGTTTGTTCGGTATGTGCCTGTTAATGAATTCGTGATTCAACCTTTTAAAATTGGATTAAAGCAAAGTTTTACAATTTACATCATTTTTTTTTAAATGTTTGTTTCTAAGTTGGATATGAAATCAATTATCGTATTTTTTCCGTAAACCAAAAATTTATCCACTTAAATAAACTAGTGAGAAGACACTAAAAACAAATGAATAAAATTATATAAGGTCAAATGTGATGTCTCCACTCTCCGTTACTCCATTTTCTATGTGGAATAGGGAATCCCCATTGTACAACTTGCCTTTATCATCATGTGGATATATCTTGTGTGTACCCCCACCAAAGAATTATTATATATATCACGAGCGTAGTAAGGTATATCTTAAAACTTACAAAAGGTTTTGCTGATTCTACTTTTTATTTGAAAGTTAAATTTATTTATGTAATTATTTTCTAGTCAAGAAATTGAAAATCTTCATTAATTACAAATTTTGATGACAGCAAGAGGAATTGCACCTCCGAGGCCTTAGCTTTTCCCAAAAATAGTTATTTTATACATGTAACACTCGTTTTTAATGATGGATTGGTTGAGGGCTTAGAATGATCAATTGTGAGGTTCTTAGGAAAAACTTTGTGCCACGACGTGGTGAATGGGGCACCACGACGTGGCATGCCAAATGCAGGAAACGCGTGTCTGGATGGTTGCCATGACAAGGCAAGAGGAAGACCACGACGTGGTAGCGGCTACAGTCGAAGCCCATGATTTTTAGGGTTTATTTCATATTTAAGCACCTAATCTCAATGATTAGGGCATCCTCTTCAGCTTTCAACCCTTCCGCACGAAACCCTAGCATCCATGCATGATTGAAGGCTTGATTTCTTGATTTAGAGTTTAATCTTTGGATTTTAGTGAAGCTTGGGGAAATGATATGTTCATCTTGGTGAAAAGGAACAAGGAGTAAGCTTGGATCCAACATTACCTTCAAATTTATGAGTTATTGAAGGTAAAAAGTTAATACCTTGGCACTTCTTCTAGATTCAAGTTTGAGGTCATGTTTGGGTGGTTTTGGTAGGAGTGTTCACGGGCTGTTCGGATCGGATATTAATAAAATTGTGAATTGTGACAGCGGAACGGGTACCTTGTATGCACTAACCGAAATTGAACCGAATTACTAAAAATCCAAACCGAACCGAATCGTATGAAGGCGAATAACCACGGTTCGGTTCACGGATATTCGTTAAATATAAAAAACAATAATCATTCAAACCTACTAACTCTATTTCAAATTTAAAAAAGAAATATTCAATCCTTACAGATAAAATATGATAAAATATACATTTTGTGAATAACATAAAACATACATTTGATAAATATGTACTTGATCCCAAGTTATGTGAGTACTGTGTGGGCATCGATTATATTCCTTTTGATTATATAGTTGGTTACTTATTAAAATTTCAATTTAAAATCGGACACAATTTTGTTTTATTATATATATATAACGGTTTGGTTCGGATATCCGCGGATATCTAAATATCCAAACCCAAACCGACCCTAGGTACCTGGTTTTTTCGGTTTTAGTTTTTTTCGGTTTCGGTTTTTTTTAGTTTCGGTTTTTTAGGTTTCAGATTGGCTGGACCGGCTCAGTTTTACGGTTTTGCAGTTTTTAATACACCCCTAGGTTTTAGTCCCTTCCATGGATACTCTTGGAGTTTGAGGAACTCCAGGGCTTGGTAGGGCTCCTTTATGATCAATATATTATGTAGAATCAGAAAAGGAGCCATGTTAGAGTCACATTCTGTCCATGCACAAGTTTTGTCCGCGTTAAGGACTTAATGGACTTAAGGTTGTAGATCTAGCCTTAGAATGGAATCATAATGGATAAAGTTGGAAACTTTACCCATTAAGTCATTGAAAAGAAGTAGATCGAAATTTATGGTCTTTGATCTGTAATGATTGAGCTCTTAATGAAGAATATGGCAATCTGCCAGTTCCCATGATGTGGCAATGGGCTTGCCTTGACGTGGTGGTTTTCTGTTTCGTGACTATTTTGTCTTGGTATCCCCACGACGTGGCCAAGAGGTCTCCATGTCATGGTGAGCGTTGACTTAGTTGACCATTGACTTTTGTTAACCGTTGACCATTGACTTGTGACTAGTTTGACTTTGGTTTGTTGAGTGGTGCTTGACCTGTAGGAAAGTCAACGCTCAACATCAGAGACCCCACGACAAGATGCAACCCTTACCCATTCCTATGTAGAAGGGAGAAGAGATTACCATCGATTTCATCACAAAATTGCCAAGGATGGTATGTGGTGTTGATTTTATCTGGGTCATTGTTGATAGATTGACCAAGAGTGTGCATTTCATACCGATTGCCGAGAGCATATCCGTTGAGAAGTTAGCTGACATCTACGTTCGGGAGGTGGTAGTTCGGCATGGGGTGCCAGTTTTGGTGGTTTTGGACCGGGATTTTAATTTTACTTCCAAGTTTGGGAGGAAGTTTCATGAGGATTTGGGTACTCAACTGCATTTTAGTACAACATACCATCCCCTGAATGACGGCCAAAGCGGGAGGACGATTCAGACGCTCGAAGATATGCTCTGGGCTAGTGTGCTAGACTTTGGAGGGAGTTGGGATACTTGTCTTCCACTGGTAGAGTTTTCCTACAACAACTATTATCATGTTAGTATTGTCCGGCCACCATTTAAGATGTTGTATGCAATAAGGTGCAGGACCCTAATTTTTTTTTTTTTGGGGGGGGGGGGGGAGAAGGGAGGTCGGGCATCGAGTCATGGGGAGTACAGAAGTTGTACTCAAGACTACTGAGTTGATTCAGCAGGTACGCGATAGGTTGTGAGTCGCGCAGAGTCAATAGAAGAGTTATGCACACCGACGACGTTCGGACCTCTACTTTCAAGTAGGAGATTTAGTTTCTAAAGGTGTCACCTTGGAAGGGTGTCATTCGATTTCAGAAGCGGGCCAAGTTGGGCCCCATATTCATTGGTCCTTTCAGGATATCTGCCCGGTTGGGCAAGGTTGCATACCGGTTGGATTTTCCTGATGAGCTCAGCCAAATCCATAACACCTTCCATGTGTCTCAGCTTCGGAAGTGTGTGGTCGATGAGTCTATAGTTGTTCCTCTGGATGATATTCAGGTTGATGATCGTCTAAATTATATAGAGAGACCAGTGACAATCTTAGATCGGAAGACGAAGGCTCTATGTAACAAAGAAGTGTCACCGATCAAGGTCCAGTGGCGATATCGGAAAGGTTCCAAATGGACATGGGAGCCTGAGGCGGAGATGCGAGAGTACTACCCTGATTTATTCTCGACATCAGACTTCGAGGACGAAGTCTAGTTCAAGTGGGAGAGAGTTGTAACATCTAATTTTCCAGGTATTCGCTTTTGACCCTTAAGTTAAGATTTGTTTGCAAGATTGGTCCCCAATGGCATTTTCGTAATTTTGGCCATTGCTTGCGTACGTCGGGCGTACTCTTAGTATGCAGGGCATACGTAGCCAAGTGCAAACCCTAATATTTAGGTTTTGAACCCTATTTAAACATCTTTATGGCCTCATGCACCCTCTTATCTTCAGCTCCCTTCCTCATTTCGAAACCCTAAAGTGTGTTAGTGCATTGTGAAGCTTGAAGAGCCCTTTTTGGTGTCATTTTGGAGCTTTTGGTGTAGAAGGAAGAGCCTTGATGTAACGCCCGCGTTTCTGGCTAAGCATTAAAATTATGATGTAATAGTTAGGGTCGACAATGGTAACCTATTTGACGTAATAAATAAGAATTGTGTGAATATTATGTGTTTCATGATTATTATAATATAATAAAATATGAAAAATTAGTCGAATTATCCGTAAATCGTAAAAATAAGTGTGTCGAAACATATATATATATATATATATATATATATATATATATATATATATATATAGTGCACGTTGTCCCGATCCCAAAAATATAAATTTCATCAAAATCTGAATCTGTATGAATTAGATATGATTTTTATAAGATAAAAGCCAGTCGCGCACAACGAATGTATGAATTAGATATGAATCCGGCGATTTCGGAAGCCCTTGCGTCGTCACTTCCGGTGGGTTCAAACGCCACCAATTTTTCTTTCTTCTCTTCTCGTTTTCTTCGGTTTGTATTGCTGATTGTCGATGGTTGGTAATGAACGGGGGCATATCCTGTATTCAGTCTCAATGAATCACAGAAGGGTTGAGACTATCTCCACACCATTCTTCGTGACTAATTTCCCTCCAGAAGCAAACGTCAAGACATTATGGGAGGCATGTGATAAGGTTGGGTAGGTGGTTGATGTATATGTTGCTAGGAAACTATCAAAACTTGGTAAGCGATTCACATTTATTTGATTTATCAAAGTTAAAGATGATCTATTGCTGGAATGAAAACTTAGAGAGATTTGGATAGGATCATATCATTTATTTGCTTCTTTGGCTCGGTTTAATCGAGATGTTAGTAACAGGGGAGTATCAAATAAAAAGGAGAAGATTGATTCTCATAATTCTGTTTAGCAGGTGAAGAAGATGAATGTGCATGTTGTTGCACATTCTAGTTCCTATGCGAATGTATTAAAAGGCTAGGGGGCTGTGAAACCTAACAAAGGATTGGTTTTTGAATGGTACTTTACAAGGACAGGAGATCGTGGATAACCTATTGTCATCGTTAGTATCAGTTTTTGGCAAACTACGGGATATTAGAATGATCCCGATGTTGGGTATTCTCTTGAAAGAAGAATGTTTTTCGGAAATTGTCATTAAGTATGTTGTTAGTGATTGGGTCTATATTTCTTTTGTATCAGAAACTGCCTGTACACGGTTTAAGAAATCTGAGGCGGTTAAGGCTTATTTCTCAGTTTTTAGACCGGTGGTTAATGGTTTTTTTTGTTAAAGAGCGTGTTATTTGGTTGGAGTTGGTGGGTTTACCATGTTGTGCTTGGAATGATGTTGCGGTTAAAAAGTTGGCTTCTATGTGGGGTGAAGTCTGTTTTATTGAAGAAGATGGGGATGCTCCTTTGGCGGTTAAACGTGTGTATATTAAGACTAGGGAACCTTTTTTGATCCAAGATATGATTAAAGTGGTTGCTCAACGTGTTGAATATAGGGTGGTGGTGCGTGAAATTTCAAATTGGGAACCGAATATTATGGAGGAGGGAGAAATAGGGGGGATATTCCGGACTTGTCAGGGGGAGAGGAAGAAGTTGCTTGTTTTGATGATGATGTGAATGATTTTATCAATGTAGAGAATGGTGATAAGGTTGATGAGGGGCATGATAACTCTTTTAGCATGGATAATACATCTATTAATGGTGTTAGAGGGGCTAGATTTGTTGATAGAAAAGGAAGATTTTTTCAAACAAATAATAAAAGAAAAGGCGATGGAGTTGTGGATGGGAGGTCTTGTATGCCAAATGTTGCTCTCACGAGAGGTGTCGCTAAAAATAAATGTAATTCGATGATGCCTTCTACGGTTATGGAGAACAGTTGTGAGCTGCATACTGATTCGCCTCAATTAGTAGATAATGTGGATGGGGAGGGGGTAGCCGAATCACCATCACAACCTCCTAGTTTTAGACGAGATCAATCTTCTACGTCTCACAGATCTTCTAAGATCCTTAAAAAGAAAGTCTCGGTTGTTTTTGATGATATAGAAGATGTGTTGAAGCAATATTTTGAAATGGGTGGCCTTCTCGGGTATGATATGGAGACTAATAAGTAACGGGTTAAAAAGATTTTATGCAGTATTGGCGTGGTACAGGTGGATCAATGAAGTGCCTTTCTTTAAATATATATGGAACCCATTCTTTTTTAAAATGAAATTAGGTTAAGGCATTGTGTTTACAGTTTGGAGTTTCTTTTTTGGGTTTGCAAGAAACGAGAATGACGCAAGTTGATCTTTTCAAGATCTAAAGTGTGTGGGGTAATTATAGATTCGATTTTGCTAGTAGTAGTGCTTGGGGTCGATCGGGTGGTATTCTTTCTATGTGGGACACCAATGTGTTTACCAAAACTAGTGTTACTTGTACTAGTAATGTGGTTATTGTGGGAGGTTTGTGGATTCCGTTTAATATTAATTGTTTTATGGTTAATATTTATGCTCCTCAAGATTTAGTGGAAAACAACATCTTTGGGGGTATCTCTCGGCGTTCATGAGAAGGAATGGGGGAAACTATGTCTTTTTTTGGTGATTTCAATGTTGTTAGGGAGGCGAGTGAAAGGTTTGGTTCTGTTTTTTGCTCTACTTCTTCTCAGTACTTTAACGAGTTCATTAAAGATGTTGGTCTTATTGATGTGCCTATGGTTGGAAAACGGTTTACTAGAGTTGATGCCATAGGTGCTAAACTTAGTAAGCTTGATCGGTTCTTGGTCTCGGATGCAGTTTATGATTGTTTTGATCATCTTCAGGTCTCGGTGTTGGATAGGAAATGGTCGGATCATTGTCCTATCTTGCTTCACTATAATATGGTTGATTTTGGGCCTTCTCCTTTTAAATTCTTCAATTCTTGGCTTTCTTTGGAGGTTTTTGCAGATGTTGTTAAAGGAGTTGTGGCTGATTTTGTTATTGGACTCGTCTTAGAGTAAGTTTGTTGTTTTCAAAAACAAACTTAAATTTATTAAAGCTAGGATTTGATCTTGGAATGCAGAGACTAAGTCGGATGCGTATGTTTCTTCAAATCAATTGTTTGGGCGATTGGTAGAGATTGATAATTTTATCGATGATGGAGAAGCAAGTGATGACCTAATTCGGGAAAGAAGAGGAATTCTTGGAGATTTGGCGAATTTGGAAAAAGTTAGATCTCTGGATATTTCTCACAAGGTTAAATCTACTTGGGCGGTGGAGGGAGATGAGAATTCTGCGTTCTTTCATGCATTATTGAAAAAACGTAGAAGGCAATTGATGATTAGAAGGGTTACTATTGATGGGGAGTGGATTTCGGAGCCTGCTAGTATTAAGAAGGATTTTTTGATTTTTATGCTGGTAAGTTTCAGCCTTTTGTTGGTGTTAGTTTCGATCGTCGAAGACCTAGATTCAAGTCTTTGGATCCGAGGGTTGCTTCTTCTATTGAGGTGGGGTTCACGGCTGAAGAGATTAAAAATGCAGTTTGGGATTGTGGTGTTGATCGTGCCCCTGGTCTGGATGGATTTACTTTTCGTTTTCTCAGATATTTTTGGGAGATCCTTGCTGATGATGTTATTGCTTTTGTGCAAGAGTTTTTTTTCCAAACCGGTCTTTCCGAAGGGGTGTAATTCATCCTTTATTACCTTGATCCCCAAAACTGATAATCCGCTTTGTATCAAGGACTATCGGCCTATTAGTCTTATTGGGTTGCAATTTAAGATTATTGCAAAGTTGTTGACTAATAGGTTGGCCCCTGTTCTTCATGATATTATTGGGTCTGAGCAATCGGCTTTTCTCCAGTCCCGTCAAATTCTTGATGGCCCATTGATGGTTAATGAGATTGTGAGGTGGTTCAAAAAGAAAAAGAAAAAGCTTATGATGTTTAAAGTTGATTTTGAAAAAGCTTATGATTCTGTGAGCTGGGAGTATTTGGATAAGGTCATGGGGTTTCTCGGTTTTGGTGAGAAATGGAGAGCCTGGATTCGTGGCTTGTGCTCTAATGCTAGATCTTCGGTGTTGATTAATGGGAGCCCTACTGATGAGTTTCAGCTTTTCAGAGATCTCAGACAAGGAGATCCCATTTCTCCTTTTTTATTCATTATAGCTATGGAAGGGCTTCATATTTTAGAGGATGCGGTTGCTGAAGGGGTGTTTCGGGGTGCTCCATTGGGTTCGGATGAGGTCCGTATTTCTCATTTGTTTTATGCAGATGACGCGATTTTTCTAGGGGAGTGGGATGTCTCTAATATCTAGAACTTGATTCGTATTCTGAGGTGTTTTTATTTGGTGTCGGGCCTAAAACTCAATCTCATTAAATCAAATCTTTATTGGGTAGGGGTTAACCAGGTGGAGATTGCTTCTTTAGCTTCTTTTACCGGATGTTCGGATGGAACTCTTCCCTTTGTTTATCTTGGTATTCCGATTGGAGAATCTATGGTTCGTCTTAAAGGTTGGCAGATTATTATAGACTGTTTTAAGAAGAGATTATCTTCTTGGAAGGTCAAGTTGTTGTCCATTGGAGGTCGTCTGACCCTTATTAATTCGGTTCTAGGGAGTTTGGGTATTTACTTATTCTCTTTGTTTCGTCTTCCAGTGATTGTATGTCACTCTCTAGAGGTTCTGCGGGCTCGGTTTTTTTGGGTAGTGGATGAGGGTCAACACCGTATTCATTAGGTGAATTGGAAGTTGATTTTGAACTCATATGCTCATGGAGGTCTTGGGTTTGGTAGTTTGGATGCTTTTAACCTCGGTCTTCTTGAGCTCTTTGGGTTAAAATTGTTAAATTTTATCATGGGGAAGGTGGTGGTTTTTCGGATGATTCGAGAATAAGAACTGGAGGGGGTGTTTGGCAAAAGATTGTAGGATCCATTAATCATCTCCATGAGAATGGTTGTATTCCTTCTAATTCCATGTATAGAGTGGTGGGGAATGGGACTCAAACGAGGTTCTAGAAGGGTATTTGGTGCTTGGATATTCCTCTCAGGGAACAGTTCAGGAGGCTTTTTGCTTTGGTCGTTAATCAAGATGCTCGAGTAAGTGACTATTGGGATTCGGGGGGATGGAACTTTCATTGGCGTCGGGGGATTAGAGGAGGGGCTGAATCGACCCAATACGATGATCTTATGGAGACTTTAAATCCTATTCACTTAGGGGAGATGTCGGATAAGTGGTCTCGGGAGCTTGAATCGTCGGGTATTTTTACTCTTAAATTAGCACGGAATTGGGTTGATGATATGTCGCTTCCTATGGGTAGTATGCCTACTAGGTAGAACCGTTTTGTCCCTATTAAAATTAACATTTTTTATGGTGTGTGCTTTTGGATCGCATTCCGGTTAGAGTTAAACTGGTGGAAAGGGGGCGGTGATAGATTCCTTACTGTGTCCCGTGTGTTATAATTCTCAATAAAGTGTGAATCATTTGTTGATGCGGTGTTCGGTTGCTGATCAGGTTTGGAGTCGGGTTGGGCATTGGCTTCATTTGGACCTTCCTGTTTTTTCATCTATCCGTGATGTGATGGATTGGGTGGATTCTAGACCGACGATTCATATGGAACGCCCGATTGTTAAGTTGGTGTTCATGGTGGTCATATGAGTGCTTTGGACGTTTCGTAATTCTTTACTTTTTAGTAGCAATAAACCTAGAAAAGATAGACTTTTTGATTCTGTTGTGGATCTTTCTTTTCGTTGGTTTTCGTTTCGGAATTCTAAGGCTCGGATTAACTGGATGATGTGGTTACAAAATCCAATCCGGTCTTAACTTGTTCTTTTCTCTAGCTCCTTGCTAGAGGTTTTATTTTTTAATATGATGTTGTTCAAAAAAAAGCTACGAAGAGAATGGTTAACTTTTAGCAAATGTCACCAAAAAGAAAATCGTAGTACTCCTTAAAAGGGGAATTTTAAGGACGTCAAAAACGGAAGTTGTAGATCTCGTCGATAGCTACGCGTAGATACAGAGAACGTCAAAAATGGAGTTCGTATTAACGTGTTATAATTTATAATAGCATATTTACGTATTAAAATAAAGTATAAATCATATATACATATATATATATATATATATATATATATATATATACATACATACATACATACATACATACATATGTATATATCATTAGAATGGTATCGCCGATGCGGTTGTTATAAGACTAGTGTTGAGTACTTTCGACATTAGTTTAATACAAATATCGTTAAATCTATTTAAAATAGTATTATAAATGGGTGTTTATTCATTTAAGTAACTATAGAGGGTGGTTTTTGAAAATTCAGTTACTATAAACAAGAGGCTCTAGCCTCTAATATTTCTTGCACCATTCTCTTAATTTAAAAGTCTTTCCCTTCTTATTCCCAAGCATTTTGCTCCCTCGTGATTCGATTTCTCTTTCTGTCGTTTTAGTATAGCAAGGTGAGCGTGGAAGCGCTACAAGAATCTTTTTAGAAAAAAAAAGATTCAGCGACGAAGTTCTGACCACGGAGTCCCAAGTTTTCGCTAGAATCCTTGTAAGTGAGTTATGCTTACCCTACTTTAAGTATAGTTTATGTTTAAGTTCATTATCGTTATTTTGAACCTATCAACAATATATGTGCTAAGTATTATAAAATATACAAAGTGTTATTAGAATATCTTTTAACTACTTGCGATACGGGGAATCTCGTTTGAAGGGTCGCATATGGTTGTTGGATTTCAGAAGTGCTTAAATGCCGAAATGGTCCTGCCCTCTGGTGTTTCATGTTTGATCCCTGTCTGTACAAAGCAGTTGAAAAGTATTGTTTAACACTTATAAAACGATATCACTCGTAAATAGTCGCAATAAATATTAGACTAAAATCTAGTGGTAATGATACTAGGTTTCGTCGAAGGAAAATACAATTGTTAGAAGCGAAGCGCTGCCCGAGTTTGGAATCATCACTTTAACAAGTGAGTGCATAATTATTTTCAACTTACACATACATATAAAGTATTTAATGTAAATTACCTGCTATGTGTGCATATTATCTGTGTTCTTGATATCTATTTTGGATGAACAAAATATACATGTTTTATTTGATTTAAACTGTATATGTATTTTATACCTATAATTATGATGGGTAAGATGGGTAGATGAAATAGATGATGAGAGATGAATTAAAATGATGCGAGGCCTCGATGTTTAAGCTGACTTAGTCATTTAACGGAGTATAGATGATGACCACAGACTATTCTAAACAGTTAAGTGGAACGTTGGCAGGCTCGCAACCTGTAGGTGTTTGTGAACGATGTGTTCATCGGTGTACTCCATCCCCCCTCATGGTTGCCTTACTGACATATATTGTTGAGGAATCCCCTAAGCAGTATTGCCATCCCAATGATGATCCTTAGACTAGGTCCCTTAATTTAGATGCTTTAGGGACAGAAAGTGAGGATAACGGGAATGGGTAATCGGGTTGATTGATCTTATTAAATTAATAAACTTAATTATTGTGGGTTGAAAACCCTATGTGCTCACCAGGCTCTGAAGCATGACCCACTCATTTTCTTGTATTACAGGTAGTGTCACAAGAGCATAGATGTGATGATCTGATGATAGATTATAGATTATAGTTAAGTAGAAATAAATAGAAGCTAGGGTTTTTGGAGATAAGGTCTTAATAGCCATGCTAAATCATAGAGTTGGAAACTTTATGGTTAAGGACATCTTTTTGGGTCTAGATCTAGATTTTGGACGTACAGGATTAAGCACTTAATGGTTAAAGTAGTGATTAGTCGCATATGGTGGGCGTACAAGGGGTATGCTGGGCATACGTGGTCAAATCCCCGACTTTGGTCAATCATATAGCACACCCCACGTACGTATGGAGTACTCATATGTCTGTGAGGTGAGTTTTCTCATTGTATTTTAGGGTTTGACCTAGGGGTATTTTGACTAAGGGTTTGACCTAGGTGTATTTTAGGTATTTTGATCTATATGTTGAGTTTGTGTCACTGAATTTATTAATGTGATTAGTAGAGTTGATCTCGGAGTGACGTGTTATACAATTTAATTTATTCATCTATATGTGAGGTGAGTTTTCTCACTGTATCCATGGGTCGACGGCACCAATGCCTACTCATTATTGTGTTACTCGGAATGATAGTTACTATGTGGTTTATATGTGATTGTATGTTGGGTTGAAATATACACCAGGGCGGGGCCCACTATAGTATGTTTGGGTTGAAATATACCCTAGGGCGGGGCCCACTACGGTATGTTATGGTTGAAATAGACCCTAGGGCGAGGGCACATATGTGTTGATCGGGTTGAAATATACCCCAAGGTGGGGCCCATATGTGGATATTAGGTTGGATTATACCCCCAGGGTTAAGCCCAATTGTATGATTGGTATGTGGTACGTACTTTGGGGAAACTCACTAAGCTTTGTGTTTATAGTTTATGTTTATGATTTCAGGTACTTCCGGTTCGAAAAGGAAAGGCCCGACGTGATGGCACAACATCCACCTCTCATGATTTCCGCATTTTAAATAATTATACTATGATGTTTTGAATATTATGACCTGGTGTTGATTTTGAACAATTAATGAATGATTTGATAAAATTTTAAATGAAAATTTTTATTACCTAAATTTAATATCGAGACACTGCTCGACATTCATCCTAACCCATACACATCATCAATATTCAATCTACAAGCCAAGATCCTAAGCTACAAAATCAAACCAAGAGAAAAAAAAAGGTTTAAAATCCATCAAACTTTAGGTTTGCTCATATGTACGATCGAAGCTAAAAAATAATCATAAAGAGAAGGATTTACCTTAATGATTGCTCTTTTGGAGCTCATAAACTCATTCACATACTCGAGTTTTATATGTAAAATTAAAGAATTTATTGCTTAATAAACTTCTACATGACATGAATAAGATAGGAGGGTGCCTCACACGTGGGCACATGTAAATGTTATGTGTTCTAAAAGTATAGTGCGCATGGATTTAAAAGTGATAATGATCTTGGAGAAAAGAGGTTTCAAGAGAGACAATAACACCTCCTTAGGGAAAATTGTCTCATTAATATTTAACACTTTTAGCTGATGGGTTTGTGGAAGGTGGGAAAGACATAAAAAAAATGGAGACTGAGATGAGATGCAACAAGCTTCTTCTTGAGCAACAACAACAAATCATTGAGGTTTTCAATTCATTAATGGATCTGTAGATAATAGACTTTCAAAATGTATGTTAATGCAGCTTAACTGTTGATGATATTCTTTTCTTTTACTTTTGGTTTCTTCATTAATGACATACTTTGAATAAAAATTGCAGGCAGTTGCAGTAATGAGTTTAAGATCGCCAATATGTCACCAAGGTGCACTTACTTGGACTTATAGCTTATAAGTAGTAGAAGTGGAAGCAACAAAGATTGGAATGCATGTTGTATCTGCAAATCATTACAATACCGTTGAAGGGACTTCGGTTAGGGATATTAATATGAAGAACATTAATGTGTCCATTGGTGGACGTGCGGTTAATGTTAATTGTAATGATGTATTTAATAAAGAAATGTGTTCTACTTCGAAACATCACTATTTTACAACAATTTCAAGTATCAATGCCTAAATGATAATTTATTTTTGATAGTTTGGATATATTCTCAGTTTATAACATTTTATTATGAAGTTTCAAGTACCATGACATTGCTATCTACTATGTTCCTACTCAGGAGCATGTCACATGGAACTCAATTTCACTAATACCACAAAATGTTGCACATTTCTTGGTCAAAATTCACTTATACCATATAGCAACTTATCTCAATTCAAGACACTAAAGCCTCGTTTGTTTTTCTATAGAAGTACTTTTTGAGCACTTTTCCCTTCTGGCAGGTAGACACTTCTCAAATACACGTCTTCTTCCGCAAACACGGAAAAAGACAAAAGACATTTAACCACTTCCAAAACAAACAACACCTAAGTAGTCTTAGGTTTTTATCAAAACTGTATTGTTCCCAACTCTAAAATTTCACTTTCAGCACATATTTGGTCAACCCTATTGTTGTAACCGTGGTTGTGTTACATATGACGCTCCATGAATATTGTTTGAATTTCATTGCTAATTTTGGTCCTAAAATGATCTAGTGCTGCTGCATATTAAGAAGTTTTTTTGTTATTTGGTTAAGTTATAGATCCTGATGATGTTATTTTACTACCATCCTATAATATTTGCTAGCTCTACTCGTTTGGTTTGTTTATCATTGGTAAGTTTCTTTTTTTCTTACTGACACATTTTACTTTGATAATATAGCAACACATAGCATTGTAATTTAAATATTTTTCTCATTAATACATTGTACTTTGAACAGCCACCCAATTATAATAACGAAACCTCATTGCATTTGAAAATCATTGTTATATCATTACAATGAAAAGCATTGTTATATTTGGATAGATTTTTCCATGTACAATGACAAAACAAAATCTATTAAAGGAAATTATTGTTAGTTGTATTATATATGTTCTTGATTTTTAACACAATCCTTAGCCATACCTAGTATATATATAAACATGAGTTGAGATGCAAGTTATGCATCACGATCTTCTGTCCTACATAGGGCTGTCGAAAAAACCTGAAACCCGTTCTACCCACCCGACCCGTTCTGAATTCGGATAGAACGGGTAACGGGTATGAACATTCGGGTAATAGGTTAACTCGATAATAATATAGGTCAGGTTTTAGGTATGAATATTTATTTTCGGGTATACCCGAATTCGTTTTTTAAATAATACCAAATATACAATGCAGTCACGTACGCACACTTCAAATAAAACAAAACTCTTCGTTTCCTTCTTATGAACGACAACTCGACAATCGACGCAAACTTGCAAAGGGAATATGTCATGAACCGTCATCACAATTCTCTGTTTCTCACTATCGTACGACATCGCAATTCTCAATTTCTCAGTTTCCCCTTAACCCTCATCGACTCCTCTATCTGATCACGCTTCGGTTTCTTCCTTCTCCATCTGATCACGCTGAAAAGTCCCACTCTCCTTGAACGGTTGAAGCTTGATCGATCAAAAGACTTTTCAAGTATGCAATCACAATCAAAGGTTAATAATTCTGCATTTAAGAAATTTTCGGGTACACCCGATAATTACCCGACCCGACCTCAAACCCAAAAACCCGAATTACAATATAGGTCGGGTATCGGGTATTATTTTCTTAAGGAAATAACCGAACTACCCGACCCGTTCTACCTAAAACCCGAAAATTTTACCCGTTCGACACCCCTAGTCCTACAGCCACCAACTCGTTAAATTTATTCTTCTTTGAGATCACCCAATTTAATAAGTATTGCCACTCATGGTTTAATGACTATTATCAATCAAAACAATTGAGAGTTCAAACGTCTTTAGACGAGATTTTTAATTTATAAAGCAATCAACTACTACACTTGTAATGTAACCGCCACACAATTTGCACAATTTGATATTTTAAATGGTGGAAAGAAAATAAACTAGGTCAATATTAAGTAGTAGCCTCAATGGTTTGGGATTTGGGATGCAATATAGTCCAAGCTAGTACTGTAGCTTTGGAATGTTGTTTTCCTTTTAGTGACATGATATTATATATTAAGTGATATAGGTTGACTCATGAATCAATGCAAATTTTAATGATGTTTAAAGACTATTATGATTCAATGGAGAGAGCACAAAAGTACTTGAATCTGAATTATGTTTAACTCATTGAAAACCAGATTTAGGACGACGAAATGGAAAGAGTGTATGTAAAAATATCACCGTACACTAACACCGAGTTACCGGTGCCACCTACAGTTTTTGGAATTTTTATTTGGATATGTTCTTTTGGTATTATGTTATTGTTTTCCATGTTAATAGTCTCATCGGGCTTCTGTTGGAGATGGAAGTCACAGATCATGGAGGGTGAGGTCATGGATGATCTAGCAAATCTATGTGAAATGCTTGAGGGGGTCAATACACAACCAACACGAAATGGTTTTCGATTCAATCTAAGTGCAGATGGTAGTTATCAGCAAAGATTGCTGATGAGGTGATTTCACAAACCTTCTCATGGTTCAAGTTCAGATCTAAGTCTGTGAATGTAGGTGGATAGATTGAAGTCTTTGTCCTTTTTGTCAGATTCGATATTTTATCTCTTTCAGATTTCCTTCTTTGTATTTGTTGCCCTCGTTTTAGTTACTTGCTAATTGAGTGACTTTTATTAATATATATATTTGTCGTTTCCAAAAAAAATAACATTATTAACAAATTTCTAATTTTTTTTTTATATTAATATTGAAATTTTATATGGTAATGTTATAAGACAAAACCACCCTCCAAAAACAAAGATAAAAAGGCCATAAAAGGAACGCAACTGATCTCCACCAAACGAAAAGATAAAAATAAAGAACTGGACCGTTCCGAAATAAATTTTATTAACCACTAGTGACTAGTGATATTTGTTTAAATGAGACATTTTTGAAGTTCGCGAACATAAATAAATTGTATGAAAGCTAGTTTTTAGCTTATTATAATTTTATGTCAAATGTATGTCTTGTAGTATATTAATAGTCGATACACCTTGATTGTTTGCTATCAAGTTCAGCCATTTTTTTTCATTTATATTTATAAGAAAAATGATCGTTATCATTCAAAAGTTTTAAAAGCTGACACACGTGGAATACACATATTTTAGGTTAATTATATATCTTTTTTTTTTTTTTTTTTTTGTGGATTTCTATTTCAAGAAAACTTATTTCAAATCAACGTTTAAGGTTTATGTCATAAGGTTACAATGAAATAAGAAAGCAGTTTACCAAAATTGACATTCGGTAACTGGTCTTTTACTATTTTATATTCAACTAAAAACTTGTAATATGGAATGGGTCTCTTAATTTGATTCTTGAAGACTCCTTTGTCTCTTGATTCTTGAAGAGGTAAAATAACCCAGTATGCTGATATTTTATAAATTTTGCTTGAACAAGCAAACCGAAAATCAATAATACCATTAAACTACATTATCCATAGAAAAACAATTCAGCATATTTACAATCACAATAAATTAAATCACACTTCTAACTATATACACAGATTCAAGCAAACACCATCTTAGAAACCAACACCAAATTAGCCACACCCTAAATTATAAATCTCAGACACAACCAAAAAAAAAAAAAGAAGACGATAAAAAGAGTGGAAGTAAGCTAAAAGGGGAACCAACTTTGAACCTTTTTTTCAGTTTTCTGCAGCTTCCAAACTAACTCCCGAAACTTCATTGTCTGTATAAGAAATCGGAAGCTTACTACTACTCCCCACTCTCATTTTCTTCACATCTTGACTTGAGCATACTAATATCCGTTTCACCATGCCACAGAATTCCCTGTCAGTATCACAAAAAAGGGTAAAATCGTCATTTTATGATCTATTCTCATTCAGAGTACAGACAGATATCATTATTAAGTAGGTTAACATTTGTATGTGCATGACTTAATAGCAGAAAGGGTAAAATGGTCATTTGACCAGACAAAAAAAAGAGGAGAGTGTAGTGTAGTAAGTAACAAACATACTGCCATGGATCGTCGCCCATGAGCATCATGTCTCCTTCATCATCAGTGAAGACAATTTCCCATTGGTTACGAGGGTATAATTGTCCTTTAATCTCAAACATCTCTTCCAGTTCATTTATAAGCTCATCATACCCGTTTAATACAGTTAAGTCCACTGCCCGACCCACTGCCATTCCTTGCATTTGAACCTTCAATCATTACATATAATTAAATTAAAATTTTGAATTTTTTTTTTTAAGTTTAACCCTTTTTCAAGCTTTCATATTGATTTTGGTTCTTATTTCAAAGTTCCAAGGACCAAAATTAACATAAAACCTTGAAACAAGGACCAAAACTGATTAAAGTTTCAATTTTGGTCTAAACATGGTAAAAATCCCAAACCACAAGGAACATTTTTGTAATTTACCCTATTACAAGGTACAAAAATCAATTTTGGTCCTTATTCCAAGGTTCCAGTGACCAAAACCTTCAAATAAGGACAAAACCTGAAAAAAGTTCCAATTTTGGACTAAACACAGTAAAAAAAAGCACAGGGACCACTTTGTAATTTATTCTGATAAGAGTAATGTACAAAAATGGATTCCAGTCCTTATTTTAATGTTCCAGGGACCAATATAAGCTTCTGGACTAAAGACAGTAAAATATATAGGGACCATTTCTGTAATTTACTATAAATAAATGCGAGTTAAGTCTTGATGGCCCACACCCCAAACAACCCTACCCCACCAATTTTGTCATACCCTAAAATAACATGTTTTGGCATGTTACCCAACCTGCCCATTTTACCATACCCTGGCCTAAAATTTACCTGCCCGTTTTTTTACCTGCCCTAAAAGTTGTATCACATTATTATTACCTTAGTACGCGAACGAGTACATGTGGTTTGTTTGCTTTGGACTTCTTTTGGTGATACTTGCAACTCCTTTGTGAGGTCAGAAGTTCCAACAGACAACGGACTTGGGGCAAGGGTATAATAGACATTTGACGCTGGTTGTGGTTGTGGTTGTGGTTGTGTCTCGGGTATAATATTAGTAGGGATCATTAAGTCGAAACCAAATATTCTACAACTCGAAATACTTTCTGCTACTTTCTTCAACTCAACTGAATCGTTATTATTATTATTAGTGTTTTTCATGGTTTCTTGATGCGATGGGACAGATGATAGCCACCCTGTGTCCATTTGAGGGGGTGTGAAATTACTCATCTGCCCTTCAGGAGGCCTAGGCCTTTTACTTTTTGGTGGTTGGAGTGACGTTGTGGGGGGGATCGAAGGAGGAGGAGGAGTTGCAAATGGTTCAATCTCCCATGGAGAAACCCTTTCAGGTCTAGTAATAGATGCAGCTTCATCCCATTCAACCTGTCAATTGTGTCATATATATATTTTTTCATTTACAAACAAATTAAATATATCAATTCATATTATTTAACCTCAAAATATTAACCTTTAATGAACGCCATTTAGAAAGCTCCCACTGGGGAGATATATCTTCAACTCCAACTATTGTCCCTGTAAACCTAATTTTTTTCAACAAATTCCACCATTAAAATCATATCTCAAAACCAAAAAAAATACAAATAACTTTATATACATATTATAACTTACCTTCTTTCAGGAGAATCCTCACCCTCAAATGGCATCTTAAATCGCATCCCAACACTAAACTTGTTGTTTATAGCTTCTATATACTTGTTCAAGCCTATGATGAACTGACTTGTACTGAAATTTTTTCAAAATGTTAAAGAAAACTCGATCAAGATCCGATTTTTAAAATGCAAAAATGATGTTTTATATTTATTATACCTTGGTTTATAGTAAACAACAAAACGGGTTTGTGTTGAAACAGCATGTGATGCAGTTGCAAGAACTCCAAGGTGCATGCTTTGGCTTGAAATTACTGAAGAGGGCATTGAGCTTTGTTGGCGTGTAAATCGTCTGACACCTACCCGTAATTCGCCATTTTCGCCCCTATGAAAAGGGTAAATTAGGAAAAGCCATTACATTTTGGTTTTTTATGTAATTTGGACTTATAATAAGATATGTGAATGAAGGTATGAAAACAAGCAAACAACAACAATAAGACAAAGTTTTTACCTAAGGAAAACAAAGGAATCCCCAGCCACTAATCTTTTACAAGTTACAAAAGTACTCCATCCTGTTGTTAGCAAATGCCTTCGTGGTTGACCTGTCAAATCAAATAATTTTTTTTTCTCAAGAACACATGTCATATACTCATATTCACATTATATAAAATCATTTTGTGGTTTTAGGGTTTATAGTGACCTCTAAAGATATGTTTAAATCGCCATTCTGTGCCATGAAGATCCTTGGCTACTAACTCTTGTGTTGGTGTTGGTTGAGTCATGTCCTAAACAAATTCAATGGATTTAAACATCAAAATCAAAAGATAAACATATGGATTTTGTGTGTGTGTGTGTGTGTGGAATTTACCAAGGGAGGTAGGCATTCATTTGCATGCTTTCGAAGCACTGAAAATCCACCATGAGTACTTGTATCTGAAGCTGTCAAGACTTTACAGAAAGAGTGAACATTTGGTCTTTGAGGCTCTTCAAGGGATTCATCAGGACTTGTAGGATCGCTATCACTTTGCTACAGATTGTTGTGAAAAATCATAAATATGGTTCTTTATAAACTTTTTACAAAAATTGAAGAGTATTAGAACTGAAATCTTACATTTTGTTCTGGAAGTAGAGTGATCTGTGCATAAACTTCATCTGTTTCTTGTTCGGCCTAATAACAAGATGCCAAAATTTGAGAAATTTTCAGAGATTGAAGAACGCGTGTTTGCAGATGAATCTAGAAATGAACAAACATTGTGACAGAAAGATGTTACGTACCAGTAATTGAGTATGAACAACGCGACAAAGGATCTTTGATTTGAGATTGAAGAGAGGAATTCTTTGGTTAAGTTCCTGATTTGTTGATGCCTCCAACTAAATCCACCCAAAAAAAGAAATAGAACAATTATAGCAAATTAAAAACTTGCACGATCAAAAGAAATTTGTGAAAATAAGAAATCTGAATTTTCAAACAAAAGGGAAAGATAATGTTTTACTTGTTCCATGTGGCCTTGAGGAAAGTAGAAAACTCTCTCTCCATCTCTTGGAACATCCACTAGTGGGCCCGTACATGCCTTCCATAGCTCCTTATACAGCAGGTCTTCACAAAAAGAAAATTGAAAAAAGAACACACATCAATTTGACAATTCCTACAGAAAACTGCACATTTTTAGCACTAAATCCGCACCAATAATTGATAAAAACAAAAAGGAACATCAAGTTTTCAGCATGTATTATGAAAGAAACGAAAACTCCAAATCAATAATATGTGAGGAACCAGGGAAAGGATAGCATAAGTACAGAAAACAAACAAACAGAATTAGTGAAGGAGTTTTGGAATTTCACCTTCAGACGAGAGAAAAGTTGACCCTCGATTCTCCATGATTATAACCAGAACAAACTCCGCACGTAACACAAAGTCTTGTAAAACACAAATCTCGAAGAAATCAAACTACCAAAATCATCAAATTTTTCCTCATTACAAGCGTATTCATTGCAATGATAACTGATTAAGTCTCATTTTCAGTACAAAAATAACCAGCTCAGGTTAAACCCTAAAACCACCAATCTTAGGCTACAAACACACAGATCGGAAAACCAAAGCAGTTTATGATGCAATTTTTTCCTTCTTTCGTTCAAAAACTCATGAAATGTAAAAATGGCATGAGAGCAGCTTAATTATACGCCTTGATTCCTTCACTTTCTCTCTCTAAAACACTTTTGCTGTCGCTTTCTCTCACTGTGAGCCTTTGTTTGTCTCCTTTCGTGGTGGTGTGTAGTGCGTGAGCCTAACCTTATTAACCATGGTTGAGTTAGGTCTCCCCGTTGTTGTAGTACGTTGTCCTAAAGCAATTTGAGTAAAAAAAAATTCCGTTTAATGTTTTTATAAATATTAAATATAATAATTTATGTTTATTGTTATAGTAATTATGTTGGTGAATAATTATAAAAACATATAAATTGTTTTACAAAATCAAAATTACATAACAATTATTTAAAAATTCAAATATAAATTTTGATACAAAGTAATTAAACATAAATCAATTAAAATACAAATAGAAACATACTGAAATTGAAAAACAACATATTAATTTGCACACAATTCCAAAGTAAATCAGTTGAAAATAGTTGACTAGCAATCTATTCACGTAAAGTAGTCATATATTCAATGACTTATGAACCTCATTCTATGTCATGTGTGTTTTCGCCATCAATTTTTGTACCTTGCAACGTTAGGTTTAATCATAATGTTATCTTCAAATTTTGCAAATAACTCATCTTCGATATTGTATTTCCTTATAAATTATGGATCGCGATACAAGCAAATGACTATGTTTCTTTGCACCAGAAAAGAATAAGGAATCATTTTTTTTAAGATTGGGAATTTCGCCTTCAATACACCATAAGCACGCTTAATAACATTTATAAGTTGTGAATGAGCATGATTGAACGTTTTGTAACATCCCAAAATTTTCAACAAGTTTTAACTGTTCAAAACAACCCATTCACTAAAGAGGTATTTACAAAAACCATTGTTTCTAAAACGTTATTTAAAAATCGGAATCGTTTGTAGTTTTCAAAACATTTTCATTATCAGAGTTTCCCAGAAATCATAAGTTCCAAAAACACGAGGATGTGTACAGTCACACCTTCACCTTGCCACGGTCCACTGAAGTACCTGAAACCATACACCAAAACTATAAGCACGAAACTTAGTAAGTTCCCCCAAAGTACCAACACATCACAATAACACATACACGAACAAATAACATATATCATCAAAAAGCATACATACATAGCCTTCAACATGACTGGAACGCCCCACCGGCCTACAGTCTATTTGATACATCCACAAAGTCTTCAGTCTGACTGGAATGCCCCACCGACCTACAGTTTATCTGGTACGCTCACAGAACCTTCAGCATGTCTGGTACGCCTCACCAGGCCTTCAGCCTATCTGGAATGTTCTCCGAGCCTTCGGTCTGACTGGTACGCCCCACTTACGTTCAATCTACCCGGTATGCCCTAGGTCTATTGGCCTTCAGCACACATCAGGTCCACCTCAACCCAACTACACATAAACCATGTCGACATATACATAACAGATAAGCGTACATATAACATATTGATATAAATATTACCGGGTTTGTTGACTGGCAGCGCAAAGTAGTACAGTCTCAACCCAACCACACTACATCAACATATGCAACCGGTAAACATATAGCCAGAGCAGATAACAAACAGATTTAATAGATCACTAAGCATAGCACCATCCTACATACCAAGATACAAATCTAACAGATCACTACAGTACACCATCATACGATAAAGCATGATAACAATCCAAAGGGCCGACCTTGGTGCCTTCGACCCGTAAGTACAGCGAGTAAAACTCACCTCTCGATCTGATCCATAGCTAATAAGGTCCTGACTCCGAATCTCGGCTCCAACCAATACCTACCCATCCAAATGACCAATAACCATTAAAATCTCAAAATACCAAAATACCCCTCAAGGTCAAACTTAGTCAAAGTCAAAAGTCAAAGTCAACAATCCATGTTGACCCCAACACACCATGTTGCCTTGCAAACACGTCGTGTTCCTCCCGCATCCAAACAGTTGGGAAAACCCCAGCCAATACGTCGTGTTGTCTTACAAACACGTTGTGTTTGCCAGAGTTCTAGCAGCTTAATCCATTAATCTGCTTCCTTCGATTCCCAGAGCTCCAAGGCTCATATCTGGACCAAAATGATATGAAAGAGGATAAATTTTCCACCTTTATCCTCTAGGACTATTCATAAGGGTCCAAAACCCATCGATAGGGCTAGAAGATGCAAGGACTTAACCAATAAGCACTCAATCTTTAAAGTTGATGCCCAATACTTTCCATAAGAGGTTCTAGCACTAAAACCATCCCAAAGGCCAGTGTTTTATAGACATACCTGTCCAATGCATGTCTTGAACCCATATTAGGTCAATAATGATGGTTATGAACTAATCTCAATGCATGACATCAAAACTCAACTATAAGCCAAATCCAGTACTCTACAAGGTCACCTTGACTTAGGGATTCATAAAGTTGCAAACTATATGAGATCTAACCCTTCCAACTCTCAAGAATAAGAAGCTAAAAGGGACAAAACCCAAGATCTAGAAACATGGAATGATAAAAATCGGATCTTGGACACCTACAAAGATCTAGAAGAGTGCCAAGCTAAAAGATGAGGGACTTTCTTGTTGGATCTTGCTTCCTTCTTCCAATTTATTCCTTCTTTGGCTCTAAAAACACCACACTAGCTTACAATTGAGAGGGAAAGATGATTAGGTTTCCTTCAGGGCTAGAGGGTTGATGGGGGTTGGGGGTGAACAAACCCTAGCCTCCACTTTCCTTTAAATAGGGGACAAAAGCCGAAAAATTATTGTTTCATTCCCAGCCATCAACACACCGTGTTCCAAGAGGAACACGTCGTGTTAACTGAATGAAACTCGCGTGTTTTTCTTATCTAGACAAGCCGTGTTGGTGCCTCCAACATGCCGTGTCAAATTATCAAAAGGGAATTATACTCCAAGTTGCCTCTCCAATTTTCGGGTGTTACAACTCTCCCCCACTTAAATTAGACTCCGTCCTCGAAATCATTCTTTACTATCTCATTTACCGAAATAACGATCCTGGCAGGATTCCCCGAATCCCAGAATGATTAGGGAAATCACCTCGCTCGGATGACCACCCACCCTTACTGATGTCGAACCCAAAATAGAAGATATCACAAGCCCTGACAAGAATAAACCTCAAATTTTCCTTTGGGCAACAAGCATCCAACCGCTATACTTGAAATTGAAAACCTTGAACAATGTTAGACTCCTAGACAGACAGAACTAATTAAAATTGATCCCACAAGGACTCAACTTCAGAGCCAAAACTGAACAACCTATCCGACCTTCCATTAATTGAACCCATCCTTAGCAGAATTCTCCAAACCCGAAAATGAACGAATCTTTAATCCCTTGCAGAAAACCACTCTACGTTGCCGAAACTTGAAATTTGGAGTCTTAAATTTGGTCTGACTCCCTGACAGACTGCCCATAATGAACCATTGCTAATACCATTCCACTTATCCCCCAAACTGACTTCTCAACTTCTGATAACTCGTGGTTCCCCCTAAAAAACAAAATCACAGATTATACGCGGCTACCGACAACTCTTCATTTGACACAAGGGATTAGATATTTCCTTCAAGAGAAAGCTCATTCTGATGACAAAATTTCCAGGGACATAATGAACAACGGGAGACAAACTGGGGGATGAACCTTATAGTTCCAACAATACACTGCTTCCTTTAACTCCCGAACCAACACCCACAACGACCAACTCATAAGCACAAACACTTATGCCTGGACCAATCAGCCTCGGGCTAGAATACCAGGAATGCCTACGATGGGCGTAATCATCTTCGGGATGGAATACCCTCGATTGGAATACTAATATATACATAACGTGGGTCTAAACTCATAACCCGAGATCCAACAACCTACCCTTGCATTCCCCGAAGTCTCCTAATTCAGGATAACTCCTCACTCAACTGGGATACAAGGATTTCCTCAACCGCCGCTGAGACTACCAGTCTCACACCTGTTCCAGCAACCAGGTTCCCAAGAACCCGGAAGACTAGGATATCCTAACCTAAACATCCTTCTATTACGCCAATCATATCGACATTACATCTTTACCTGGTGTGACAACTGGAAAATTTTGAGTCAAACACAGGTTAAGAGATTGTGTGTATAAGTGTATCCACAACGTAACCTTGTTACAATAAAACCTGAAAGCCAAAAGGGCATTGGTTGTATAAGTTTATATATATATATATATATATATATATATATATATATATATATATATGAACTTTGAAAACAAAGGGGATACTAGATGTATAAGTACGTATATAATATGTATGTATTGCAAACTATATACGTAATTAGCATTGACAAGTCAACAAGCTAAAAGAAATCAAGATGGGACCACTTACTTAAAAGGTTTTCTGCCTAGCACTCTACACATGGGATTCTGGTCATGCTTAGACCGAAATCACATGTGATTTCGGTTGAAGCATGGGCCGAAATCACATGTGTTTTGGGTATTTTCTTGGGAGTTTTATATAGGATTTCAGTGGGAATAAAGGATAAAGGTAGTTGACTCTGTGATAAGAGAGTTAATCAGTTTCCTATGCAAATTATATCTAGCGAATAACCAAGTAATTAACCAACAGTTATCAAAGTAAATATCCCATCACCAGTTCCCTCTTTATTAGGGAAGAAATCACCTTCCACAAACTCCACATTTCCATTATCACTTGTTGTTAATTCCATTCCCTCGCAAATAGCCAAGTCCAAGCTTCCAAGTTCAACATTCTCAAAGCATTATCCTTAGATTTTTGGTATGTATTTTCGAGAATTCCTAGCATTCTATACATTTTGATGTTATTTTCATTCTATTTACACATATTTAAATGTGTTAAAACCCTTAGGATAATAATATTTTCAAGGAAGTTCATCAACCCATTCAAGTGGTTAGGCTTGGAAATCTTCACACCACCTTCAACAAACCACAAATCCACTCAAGGTGAGTTCATACCCCCACATTTTCAAGCTTTTCCATGTTTTAGGAGAGGAATACAAGTCAAAATTTGTTTATCATACAAATATTTGCATGTTTCATCTTTATGTTAAAATATAAGATATTGTTTGCATAAGATGTGGTTATCACCAGCTTTACCCAAAATATTTGTGTTATATTAGTTTTAAAATGTAAAACTAACAAAACAAACATAATCTATGTTATAAAATCATGAAAAAATTATGATTTGCAAAATTATAAGGTTTTTGGAAACTTTTTACCAAAATATAGTTTTTCAAATGAAAAGGAGTACATTATAGTTATTTCACTATTTGGTGGGGTTACAACCCAAAATTATGATGTTAAACTTACACTTTGAAACTAGACTAAATATTTAATATGTGTTTATATAAATGTTTATATATATATATATATATATATATATATATATATATATATATATATTCTTGACAAATAGACGTGAAAAACTATAATTGGTATAGTTTGGGAGTTACAAACACTACACTATCATTTCAGAAGAAATAAATAATTATTATAGGTATAATTATTTTACTTACAAGATAACAAATTTTCAACACTATAGACATAAACTAGTTGATACAGACTTGTGAGACACTACTTCATTGTACCCACCAGAGTACCCACTAAGGTCCTGAATTATAACCAGATTCTCTTGTAGGGAGAGTGTGACATTTGTGTATAGATCTATACAGGATTGACAACCCCGCACCTAAACTGTTAGCTGCAGTTAGACCGGCAGGTCTGGGGTGACAAATGTCATAACAATTCTGATGCCTAAAGAACGTCGTTCAGGCCACTAGTCGTATTAGTATGGTTATAATAACTCACATAGAGTATTGACAACACATTTGATTTACGGGCTAACATACATTCAAGTAGTTTTATATAAAATGATAAGATTACATAACACTATTTTCAATACAAAATTACTTACATTTCTAGTCTTTAGATTAAGACTTACAGTTCATTTATAAGAAAATATTGGATTGTCTGGAAGTATATACTATCTTTTTACACGAAACAGTGTCAAACTCTTTTGCATAAAAAAATGCTTATGAACTCACCAACTTAATTCTTGACACTTTTCAGAATCACTTATATTCTTAGGGAACCAGTAAGCATGTAACCACAAGGATTTTTGGTAGACAGGACGTCGTCGCATCTCGTTATTTCGTTTTTGTCACATGCATTTGATATCATGTAAACAATGTTTTTGAGTACAATGCAAACATATTTTTCATCAATGTAACGGTTGTAATGCTTTGATCTCTATTATTCAATTGTTATGATACTGTACATGAAGTTATCCGCCCCCAGACATTTCCGCCGTTCTGGTTTGGGGGTGTGACACCTGGAACTTGCGACCCACACCACGGATCAAAAGACTTTCAACCCTTTTTCACTGCCTCGCAGGGAGCTAAACAATGTCTCTCTCACCACTAATTGCACCACAGGCGAAGACTAAACCATGCCCAATCCCTTTCATAGAACTAACTACTACTAATGCAGAGCCAGCAAAATTATGTGGTCGCCCACGACCTGAGATCAGGATAACGATTGCACCTTTGATTCAATTGAAGGGCTACCATCCAAATGAACCATGCACATAATTCGAATAAAGCCTCAAATCTATCTTGTCCATCCCACACACACTCACTGAATTACTACAATGCACATCCTTATGGAACCCATAACCTCATCCAAAAGAACCAAAATACAAGAGTCCTATCAAACGATGAACCTTAAACATTAACAAAAAACATCCTCATGATCGATCAAAACAAGATTCCATACTTGATTGATACTAAATAGGTTCCACCAATACGCAACCAACTTGAGAAGACTTTCAATGTGGTCCTGAATTCCACCCAACCCAAGATGGCTATGAACTAAAATTTCATACCATTGCTGAGGGTAACCATGCCCAAAGACCCAAGGAACATAAAACATACTAAATTTGATGATACATTGACACATCCATAGAACTCCAATTACCACACTCAAATCCTTCAGAGAACCTTTGCTGAATGCCCAAACGATGAACCAATAATCAAAACATATGACATTAAATCGAATGAACCAAAACTCGTGCGGGGCCAAATGCACCAAATTCTGAAACTGATTCCTTGATCAATCCCTGCCCTGAACTAGACTATAACTAGAAATCCTTACACCCAGATGACAATTTTTCCCTCCGTCACATATACTCGACCTGAGTAATCACATCGGTTCTTATCTATTCATTGACACCCCCAATAGGAATCATATATGAAACGATCTCCTTGATCACTCCTCTCCTTATAAGTGACAACCCATGTGTCTCTTCCACACATGGATACAATCATTACCTATATACCCTTTCCTTGACCAAACCCTGAACTGAGATTCCACATAATCTCACCGCGGATCCCTAAAAACCAATCCTCAACACCACTAACCCGAACAATTCGAAGATCCTCCAAGCAGAATATTCGAACTACCACCCACGGGTGGTGAAACCAACCAATAACTCACCCGGCTCAACCAGATACAAGAATCCCCTGACTCCGGAAATGAATAATACACACATGATGATCCTCCACAATTTCCCAACCATGACCACTTACCTCTAAGGATCCCTTACAATATTATAACCCAATACCGACTTATAATCCCAAAAAATACACTCCTTGCCTGCACTTCTAACCACCAGTTCGATGCCCATAGTGCTATAACCCAAGAACATGGACTCTTAATCACATCACAAGGCATCCATAACACATCAACCCATCTGTACACTACTGCACTGACATCCTATCTCGAAACACCGCGACCAATCGACCCCAAGTTGGGCTTACCTCCTAACCTTGAAGGTCACAAGACTACTCACTTCTTCCATGAACTCGGAAACTGAAAGAGCCAAGTCTCCAACATAGATAGTGACATATCAATCAACCATTCTACTTTAAATTGAAATCCCCAAACCGATCATAATGGTCAATCCATCCTTGAGCCTCGCGACTCAAATGCATGGTCTTGAGCAGAACCGTTGAGACCTTAAGGCCAACATGCTCATTTATGCTTGCACCAATCAATCTAAAACAAAATCACTACTGGGGATGAACCATTTACATACCCAAAATCGTGCCCGAGCAACCACGACCAAGATCAAGATATATGGAGCTACCACCACGGATCATGGTATCAAACCATGCTAATCTCTCCTGACCGGTCTTTAGAATCCCCATAACTCTCCTTGATTCGAGTATGGATCATGTGCTTCCAGTAGTACTGGCCCAATACTACCTTCCACACATATCCATACTTTCCTCACAGATCATCTCGGGTCCTCTAAGACCTACTCATGATAATACTCCCAATACCCACTCAACAGTGAAGCAACCGCACTAAAATACTTCCTAGGATCTCCTAGGATCCCCCATCTCCCCTGCCATCAGCTGCTGAAGAACTCCTCATGATGTCAGTTAGCTACTTTATGAACACAATCACATGTAATAAAGCTCAGATAATCCTTCAAGTAAAAGACTCGTCCCCACAACGGTTGGACTCAGACAAGAGTTGCACAATATGGTCAAACCTTATACACGTCTAAGATTATTCAATCTTGCTTAAATGTGACATTACATATTCACTTAACAACTAACTCACATCACCAAAGAGTCCCACAGAGCACAAAGCAAGTAGCATTCAAGCAGTGGAGTCAACTGGCACTAAAAACATAAGTTCCAAAAACACGAGGATGTGTACGGTCACACCTTTACCTAGCCACAGTCCAGTGAAGTACCTGAAACCATAAACCAAAATTGTAAGCATGAAGCTTAGTGAGTTCCTCCAAAGTACCAACACACAACAATAACACATACACAAACATATAACATATATCAGCACACAACATACATACAAGACCTTCAGCTTGATTGGAACGCCCCACCAGCCTACAGTCTATCTCATACCCTCACAGAGCCTTCAGTCTGACTAGAACGCCCCACCGGACTACAGTCTATCTGGTATGCTCATAGAACCTTCTACATGATTGGTACACCTTACTAGGCCTTCATCCTATCTGGAACGTTCTTCGGGCCTTCGGCCTGACTGGTACGTGCCACTAGCCTTTAGTCGATCCGGGACGCCCTGGGTCTGTTAGCCTTCAGCAAAAAGTAGGTCCATCTCAACCCAACCACACATAAACCATGTCGACATATACATAGCAGATAAGCATACATATAACATATTGGTATAAATATTACCATGTTTATTGACTGGCAGCACAGAGCAGTACAATCTCAATCCAACCACACTACATCAACATATGCAACCGGTAAACATATAGCCAGAGCAGATAACATGTAAATCTAACAGATGACTAAGCATAGTACCATCCTACATACCAGGATACAGATCTAACATATCACTACAATACACCATCATACGATAAACGGGGATAATAATCCAAAGGGTCAGCTTTGGTGTCTTCGACCCGTAAGTACAACGAGGAAAACTCACCTTTTGATCTGATCCATAGCCGATGAGGTCCCGAATCTGAAGCTCAGATCCAACCAATATCTACCCATCCAAATGACCAATAACCATCAAAATACAAAAATAACCAAAATACCCTTCTAGGTTAAACTTTGTCAAAGTAAAAAAGTCAAATTCAAAGTCAACAGTCAATGTTGACTCCAACACGTCGTGTTCCTCCCGCATCCAAACAGTCGGGAAACGCTGTAACATCCTGATTCCCAGGTTTAATATTTATATATTTTTTATGAGTTAATTGAGTAATTCGATGAGTTGGATGCCCCAACTCGTCGAGCAGAGACGAATTTGGCCACGTGGGTTTTACGGCCAACTCGACGATTCGGAGGGACCAACTCGACGAGTTGGCGCTGTGAGAGGAAACCCTAATACTCCAGGGTTGGGTCCTATTTAAAGGACCTTAAGCCCTCATTTCCGCCTCACCAGCCACCTTACTCCCCTGTGTAAAACCCTAATCGTCTATATTGATCTAAAAGAGAAAGAGAGATAATCTTTAGGCATTTTAGTGCAGTATTGGAAGAGAATAGAAGAGTATCAAAGCAAGGAACAAGAAGGGACTGTTAGATTCTGTGTTCATCCACCCTTAGCGTCCGTGGGAAGGTAAAAGTCACCACCTTGCTCATCATATTGATTAGATCTCGTTGCTAGGAAGCTTTTAGGGCTTTTTCCATATTTCCTTGAGATTTTGAGTGATTTGAGCTTGCTAAGAGAGTGAGACTTCAGATCTAGACCTTGAGAGGTCCCTTAAGCCCAAAGGTCCAAGCTTTATCAAGCTAGAGAAAAGCTTTTATGCTTAGGACTCTAAATGGAACTTTTTTTGGCATTTCAATCCCCAAGTGTCATGCATGGACGTAAAGCTTGTAGCTTTACATGGTATCTCAGCCGTGGGAGGATAGATCTAGAGTTTGGAGTTGTAGCTCTGCCTTAAAACGTCTGAATGAGAAAAGAGACTTAAGGGACTCGCCGAGTTGATGAACCAACTTGACGAGTCGGCTAGGGTTTTCCCCGACGAGTCTGGACAAAAGTTAATCGGCGAGTTAATGAGACAAGTCGACGCGTTAAGTTGGGTTTTCGCAACATTTCTGAAGGAAGAGAGGGCTTGAGGAGTCACAGAGTTGCACTCGACGAGTTGGGTTAATGTAACACCGTAAAAATTAAAACAATTTTTAATTTTCAAAACACATTTATTAACAAAATTTCATTGTATCGTATCTTTGTTTCACAAAAACATTTCCCAAGATCGAAATACATAAAATCCCATGTGTGTATACAAATCATGTCGGCGCCTTCCCGCGATCATCACTGGTACCTGAAACACATTACACATAACACTATAAGCATATAGCTTAGTGAGTTCCCCAAAATACCACATATAACACATGTTAGCCACTCGAGGCTATAACTCTGTGGGCCCACTGGCCCTAACTCTGTGGACCCTCTGGTCCTAACTCTATGGACCTTCCGGTCCTGACACTGTAAACTCTGGAATACACACAACATAAATCACATAGAAATAATGCAGTGCAACACATCACGTATATAGCATACAAGATACTCTGTCACATAACCCTACTTACCACTCAAGGTAAAGTATAGTGAGAAGACTCACCTCAGATGTCTCGGTAAATCTCTGACTCTGTAGCAATACGGTCTAGCCTCCGCCTAATCACATAAAGTAAAATACTCTCATAAATATAACTATAGAGAATAGACTCAACCCTCTCTTGACACGAAGACTCCATTGTTGACCAATCCTCAAAGTCAACAAAGTCAACGGTCAGACTCTGACCCGACTCACCGAGTGCACTTAGGTGACTCGGCGAGTCTACGCGTGTCCACTATCCTTCTAGTCCCGCATGACACGTCGAGTCTTTCCCCTGCTCGACGGGTCACACCTGGCATGAGTCATGGGGCCACCCCGACTCAACTCGCCGAGTCCCAATATGAACTCGACGAGTTCCGCCTTGAACTCCAGCCCTCTAATTCCTTCGGACTCACTGAGTCATTCCCCCAACTCGATAAATACTCGCTGAATGAACTATGGGGAAACCCTAACCCTACTCGCCGAGTCTGCTCTTAGTACTCGGCGAGTTCATGCCATGCTCGAGCTCAAATGAGCTCTTGAGGTCAGATCCGTTCCTCTAACTCATAGATCTGGCCTCCTTAAGCAAAATAAATACGTAAAGTTTGGATCTTGATGCCCATGCAAAGACCCAATGGCTCTATTTGAAGAAATGGCCTCAATATGCCACCCTAAGCTCATAACTCTCCATGACACCTATAAAGATCAAGAAGTTAAGGTCTCTGGACCTCTTTGGATCTAGATTCAAAGCCTTGACACAAGAAGGGACCAATTGCTTCACAAATCATACTAAAAAAGGGGCTAGAAACCCTAACTCCCAAAACTTACACCAAAATTGAAAGGGGATCGAATATATACGTCAAGATGAAGTCCCTAAGCTCTGAAATCCACAGATTAGCACCCTCTTCAGTTTCCTCTTGCCTTGGTCACCTTCTTCTTGCAAAATCACCCACACAAGGATCAAAAATGGCTTCCTTTCTCTCTTAAAACGTTCACACACTCTGGGGTCTCTCTCTATCAACTGGTAGCCGCAAATGAAGGCCATAAGGGCCTTTAAATAGGTCTCAAACCCCGAAAATTAGGGTTTCATTAAACAACATGGACTCACCGAGTCCACTAGTCGACTCGTCGAGTCCAGTCATTAACTCGGATGGAAAATCGCGACACTACTCGGCGAGTCTAAGCATCAACTCGCCGAGTCCCTCCCAAAATCTCCAAAAATGAATGAATAAATAATGTACCTGGAAATCCGGATGTTATGGTCAACATGGATTGTTGACTCGAGTGTTGACTTTAGGGTTTGGTCAAGACAGGGATTATGGAGACCATGGAAGGGTAGAATGGTCTTTCACCCATTCCGATAGATTATAGATAGAAAATAACTTGATTTATTTGGAGTTGTGATTTAAGTGTTAATTAGAGATAATTATCGTATGTGTTAGGCGGAGGCTAGATCGGTGATTCGTGTACGAGGTTTACTCGCTTGCTTACGATGTGAGTATTCTCAATATACTTACCTTGAGTGGTAATTTTGTGTGACTAGAGGGTCTTGTGTGCTTATATTGATTATTGTGATATCATGCATTATGTCTTTGTGATTTATGATGTGTATTATGCTGAGCTTTACTGAGTTAGGACCGGAGGGTCCACCCGAGTTGTGGGACCGAAGGGTTCCATCGAGACACATTGACCATAGGGTCTTATTTGAGATATAGCCATGAGAGGCTAATGAGTTATGTGTGGTATTTTGGGTAACTCACTAAGTTTCGTGCTTACCGTGTTATGTGTTATGTGTTTCAGGTACTTCTCAGGATCACGGGAAGGCGCCGTCTTGATTGTACACACGAGATGGAGTTTATGTTTTTGATGATCCTGGATTTTATCAAACAATTTATGAATTTGTGTTTTTGACAATTTGACAATTGTGGTTTTTAGAATGTGATATTGAGAATTATGTGGTTTTGAAAATGAAATTTTTGTTTGAAAATTTACGGTGTTACAAGTTGGTATTAGGGCCTTGGTTTGAGGGATTCGGATGTACCTTCGGGTGTGTCTGGACTCAAACTGAGGATTTGAGAAAAAATTTCAAAAAAAAAGATTTTCCAAAATGAGAAAGATTTTTAAGAGAAAATGAGTTAGAGCAGTGTGTACAATCAACCAGAGCCCGAACGGTGATTTCGCAAAATACCCTTAATTATTTGTGTTATGAGATATTCATGACATATTAGGGATGCATGCTAGAGGATAGGCTAGGTATTTCATATTTTAGGGCTAGAGTTACCTGATTTGTGATGCCTTAGCCTAGGAGGTGCTATTGATCGATGTTGTCTGTTATTTGCCTTGAGTAGGTTCGAACGAGTCTCTGATGGTTTTTGTGTTGTGTTTCATAGACATCATGGTGGGTACACGCCACAACCACGAGGGTGGTAGTGCTAGTGACGAGGAGATCCGCAGGATCATTCATGAGGAGGTGGCCACATCTATCCGAGAGGCGATACCAGAAATGTTTGGGTCTATTAAGACCACAATGATTGAGACATTCAGTGAGTGATATGCTGATGTTACTGAGGCTGCTGCAGCTGCAGGCACCGCAGCCGTAGCCGCTGCTAGGCCATAGGAAGGTGACTCGTTGTTGTTCCGGGAGTTCAGCAACATGAAGCCACCAGAGTTTGATGGGACTCAAGATCCGATTGCTGCAATGAGATGTATCTCCGACATTAAGGGGTGTTTTTACATGTTTTCATCCCCCGAGCACTTGAGAGGTCGGTTTGCGCTGAACCAGCTTCGCTTGGGACCAAAGGACTAGTGGAAGTTTGTGACAGCCAGCTTTTCTCCTGCAGATCATGTTGCAGTGACCTGGGAGAGATTTACACGGTTGTTCCGAGACGAGTATGTTCCCCTGGTGGAGAGGGAACGGTTAGTCCAAGAGTTTCTGTCTCTCAAGCAGAAGACATAAATCGTGACTAAGATCTGGAGGATGTTCCATGAGAGGGCACTGTTTTGTCCTGAGCACGTGTCTACTGAGTAGGCACGTGTGAGCCGATATCTGAGCATACTGAGGAGGGATATACGGGACTTTGTGGCAAACTCGTCATACCAGACATTAGCTAAGCTTCAGACCAATTCCAGTAGGAGGGAGATTGAGCTAGAGTTGTAGACCAGAGAGGAAGAGGATTCTCGGGGTAGAGACAGGAGACCGATACAGTTGCAGCCAACGAAGAAGATAGGAGGAGGACTTCCGGGGTAGAGACAGGACACCGATACTGTAGCAGCCGGTGACGAAGCGGGAAAAGCCCGCTGATGCGAGAGCCGGGGGACAGAAGGGCCGCACTTGTGGCAAGTGCCGCAAGAGTCACGAGGGATCATGTCGGGCAGGGATTTGCTACAAATGTGGAAAAGAGGGGTACATGGCAAAGGATTTCCCCAAGGGTTTTGCTGTTTGTTTTCACTGCAACCAGACTATCCATCGGAAGGCCGAGTGCCCTCATCTCATTTTGGGATCAGCCTGGGGTTCCACTCTTGCTGGTTTACGCGCTACTAATAGTCGGCTAGTGAAGGGCGAGGCTCCGAGGGCTCGTGGGAGAGCTTTCCAGCTGACAGTGGAGGAGGTCCGCGCAACACCTAATGTCGTGGCTGGTATGCATTTCCTTGTTTATATTATTTTGAGATTTGTTGTGCTTATATTGTGCTATATATAGGTACTTTTCTTATGAGTTCTGTACCTGCTTTGGTGTTATTTGACTTGGGTACGAGTCGATCCTTCGTGTCTTTAGCTTTTAGTCGTCACATCAGTATTAGACTTGAGACATTGAGTTGACCTCTGAGGGCTTCTATAGTTGACAAGCATGCGGTTTTTGCCATTATTGTATTCCGAGGATGTGTACTAGAGATTTTTGGTGTTGAGTTCCCGATACACCTGGTGTCGATAGCGATGGGGGATGTTTGTGTCATAGTGGGCATGGATTAGTTGAGTCAGTTTGGAGTTGTGATCGGCTGTGAGCGACAAATGGTGACCATATGAGACCCTAGTGGGGGGGGGGGTGCTTATGGTGTATGGAGAGGGTACCAGATCTGGATCAACTTTCTGCTCTGCTACCAGAGTGAGACATAGTCTACATCAGGGTTGTATCGGCTTTTTGGCGTACGTGATGGATACACGGGTTGCTACGGAGAGGCCAAGTTCTATCTCCGAGGTTTTGATAGTGTGCGAGTTCCCAGATGTTTTACTCGAGGAGTTGCCGGGTGTGCCTTCTGAGAGGCAGGTGGAGTTCCGGATTGGTTTGGTTCTATGTGCGGTGCCTATTGCCAAGGCACCTTATCGTTTTGCGTCGCCTGAGATGCAGGAGTTATCCTCACAGCTCCAGGAACTATTAGGGAAGGGTTTTATCAGACCGAGTAGCTCACCGTGGGGAGCACCTATCCTTTTTGTTAAGAAAAAGGATGGTTCACACCGGATGTTCATTAATTACCGGGAGTTGAATAAGCTGATGGTCAAGAACCATTATCCACTACCAAGGATTGATGATTTATTCGATTAGTTGTAGGGGGCATATTGGTTTTCCAAGATTGATTTGAGATCTGGGTATCATCAAATGAGAGTTTGCAAGGAGGATATCCAGAAGATGACCTTTAGGACTCGTTATGGGCACTACGAGTTTGTGGTGATGCCTTTCGGACTCACCAACGCACTGACAACGTTCATGGATCTCATGAACCAGATGTGCAGACCTATGTTGGATCGGTCAGTGATCATTTTCATCGATGATATTCTGGTATACTCGAAGTCCAGAGAGCAGCACAAGGAGCATCTTCGGGAGATTCTTCGACTATTGAGGGTGGAGAGGCTTTACGCCAAATTCTCCAAGTGTGATTTCTGGTTACGAGAGGTCCAGTTCCTGGGGCACCTCGTTAATCAGAATGTGATTTTGGTCGACTCGGCCAAGATTGAGGCAGTTATGCGGTGGGAGGTGCCGCGATCCCCATCCGAGATCAGGAGTTTTCTAGGTTTGGCCGGCTACTACCGGAGATTTATCAGAGATTTCTCCACGATTGTTGTTCCTCTTACCAGATTTACCCGGAAGGGTGTTACTTGTTTCTGGGGGCCCGAGCAGCAGGCCTCATTCAAGACTCTTCGCCAGAGATTATGCAAAGCTCTAGTGTTAGCCCTTCCCGAAGGAGTGGAGGACTTTGTAGTTTACTGTGATGCATCTATATCAGGGATGGGTGTGGTGTTGATGTAGAGGGGGCATGTGATAGCATATGCATCGAGGGAGTTGAATCCTCATGAGACAAGGTATCCTACCCACGATTTGGAGTTGGGGGCGGTGGTGTTCACCCTCAAGATCTAGCGCCACTAACTGTATGGAGTCCGGTGCACCATATACACGGACCATAAGAGTCTAAAGTACCTCATGGATCAGCCCAACCCGAATATGAGACAGAGGAGGTGGTTGGATGTAGTGAAAGACTATGACTACGAAATCTTATATCACCCAAGCAAGGCTAATGTGGTAGCTGATGCCTTGAGTCGTAGAGCATAGAGTTCTCCAATTCGAGGCGTATGTATGAGGATGACGGTGATAACTCCACTCCTGGATACCATCTGAGAGGCTCAGGTGGAGGCTGTGAGGCCAGAGAACCTCAAGAGGGAGCAAGTGACCAGACAGGTTTCCGAGTTTGAGACGGATAGTCGGGGGCTTATGACTTTCCGTGGGTGATATGGGTGCCCTATACAGCTAGAGCTTGACGCATACTGATGGAGGAGACACATAGATCGAAATTCTTGATCCATCCAGTAGCCACTAAGATGTATTTGGATCTGAAGAGGGATTATTGGTGGCCGTATATGAAGAGAGATGTGGCATGGGTAGTCGGGAGGTGTTTGACCTGTCGTCAGGTTAATGCAGAGCACCAGCGTCCACATGGCCCGTTGCAGCCTCTAGAGATTCCCCCAGTGGAAGTGGAACAGATTTCCACTAATTTTATCACCAAATTAATGAGAACCGTGCGAGGTGTCGACGCAATATGGGTGATTGTGGACCGGTTGACAAAGAGTGCTCACTTTTTGGCTACCAGTGAGAACTCTTCTGCAGATAAATAAGTCGATATTTGTGTGAGAGAGGTTGTAGCACGACATGGGGTGCCGACATCGATAGTGTTAGATCGAGATGTGTGCTTTACTTCCAGGTTCTGGAAGAAGTTTCCTGAGGAGTTGGGTACTCGGTTTCACTTCAGTACCACATACCTCCCACAGACAGACGGGCAGAGTGAGCGCACGATTCACACGCTTGAGGACATGTTGCGTGCATGTGTTATGGACTTCGGTGGGAGTTGGGACACTTATTTGACCTTATCTGAGTTTTCATACAACAAAAACCATCATTCCAATATTGGTATGCCTCCCTTTGAGCTCTTACATGAGAGGAGGTGTCAAACTCCCATTTATTGGGTAGAGGTGGGGCAGAGAGTGATAGATGGCACTGAGATAGTGCTCAAGACGACCGAGCAGATTAAGCAGGTCAGGCAGAGGTTACCGACGACACAGAGTTGCAGAAGAGTTACACATGCCGAAGACGATCTGAGCTAGAGTTCCAGGTCGAAGATTTTGTCCTCCTGGAGGTATCCCCATGGAAAGGGGTAATCCGATTCAGGAAGTGAGGCAAGATGGGCCTTAGATACATTAGTCCTTTCAGGGTGGTCGCCTGAGTGGGTAAGGCAGCGTACCGGTTGGAGCTACCTGCAGAGTTGAGCCAGATTCATAACACCTTTCACGTGTCTCAGCTGAGGAAGTGTGTAGCCGATAAGACGACAGTGGTACCGTTATAGGACATTCAAGTTGATGCAAGCCGGAACTATATTGAGAGACCGATAACGATTTTGCATATAAAAATTAAGACCATGAGGAACAAAGAGGTGCGACTGGTTAAGGTGCAGTGGGAGCACTGCAGGGGATCTGAGTTGACTTAGGAGCCGGAGTCCGAGATGCGTGAGCAGTACCCAGAGTTGTTTCCGAATCATGACTTCGAGGGCAAAGTCTGATTCTAGTGGGGGAGAATTGTAACATCCCGACTCCAAGGTATTATATATATATATACACACACACACACACACACACACACATATATATATATATATATATATATATATATATTTATGAGTTGATTGTGTAACTCGATGAGTTGGATGCCCCAACTCGTCGAGTAGAGATGAATTTGGCCACGTTGGTTTTACGACCAACTTGACGAGTCGGAGGGATCAACTCGACAAGTTGGCACTGTGAGAGGAAACCCTAATTCCCCGGGGTTGGGTCCTATTTAAAGGACCTTAAGCCCTCATATCCGCCTCACCAGCCACCTTACTCCCCTGCGTGAAACCCTAATCGTCTATATTGATCTAAGAGAGAAGGAGAGCTAATCTTTGGGCGTTTTTGTGCACTATTGGAAGAGAAGATGTAACATCCCAATTTTCAAGACTAAAAATTTCATTTTTGATTTAACGTTTTAGAAAACATTTATAAGAAAACCTTGTCAAGTCATATCATTTCATAAACCAAAATCACTTGTCTTAAGACCATAACATAAAAATAGTAATAATGTTAGAGTACAATCCCAAGAATCTCATAATGCAGAAATCCGGTGCGTGTGATGTGCCGCTACCGTGTCGGCTCCTTCCCTTTGATGAAGAGGTACCTAAAAACAAAACTGAAAACTGTAAGCACAAAGCTTAGTGAGTTCCTCCATTATACCACATACCATACATAAGACATACTGCCAGACATATCTGGTCTCCCGACCTACCCTGCTGAGCATACGAGGGTGCTCAACCTACCCCTACTAGGCATTACGGGGTGACTAACCTACCCTTGTCAGACATACCGGGTGACCGACCTGCCCCTTCGGTTTATCTCAACTGGTTATGGGGCTATTTCACCCCTACTACTACCACATAAAAACATAGCATAATCATACCGTCAGGCATACTAGGGTGCCCGACCTACCCCTTGGCCCTATCGACTTGATGTGGGGACTATTCCCCTACTATCACAATAGATCATATCAGGCTAGAACATAATCATAACAGATAACAATATACCAAATAATTATCACAGAGACAATTATCTATACTATAACTCTTACTAGTGGGACGGTCTTGGTGCCTTAGGCCCACTTCTACTGGAAGGTAACTCACCTCAATGTTGTGAAGTGTATGAACTATCCTCGTTGTCGGAATCAACTCCTCTTAATTCCTACACATAACAATCTTCCTTAATTACCATTTCATGGTCAACGCAGGTCAAAGACAAAGTCAAGATCAACACCTTGGTCGAAGTCAACTTTTGGTCAAAGTCAACATCTGATTGACTAGACTCGTTGAGTTGATCCACCAACTCGTCGAGTTCCATAACTCAGAGATTCTCAACTTCGCGATCTGACTCGTCGAGTTTCTCCTTATGGCAGAATCGGGATTTTCCAATTGAACTTGTCGAATCCTTCTTTAGACTCATCGAGTTCATCTTCATGTTAGTTGGGACATTTCCTTGAACTCGCCAAGTTCATCCTTGAACTCGTCGAGTCCTTTGATATTCAAGTCCATAATCACGTTCATCTTGTTGAGTCCCCTCTTAGACTCAACCAGATTCCTCAGGAATAGAAGAGGTTGGGGAACCAATACCCGACTCGCCGAGTCCTATGAACAACTCAGCGAGTCCCCCAAGGTCCATGTCCTTATAGTCGGTTTCAGTTGGATCATTACATCCAAAGTGTAGATCTGACCTCCTAGGGTTGATTTAACACGTAAAGTCATGAACTTTACGTCCATGCATGGGTATTCAAGCCCAAAAGGTCCAAAAATGGAGTCTACAAGATGCATGGGGCTCTTATGGCAATAAAGTTGGCACCTTTATGCCATGAGAACCCTCCTAGGTTCAAGATCTGAAGTCATCAATCTATATTACGCTCTAAACCCGAAGGTGACTTAGAAATGCCCCAAAAATGACAAGATTCAAGCCCTAAAGAGGATCTAACAAATGGGAAGTCAAGATTCAAACCCCAATCTTCCACTTCTTTCCTCAAGCTTCAAACAACCAAAAACACACAACAATGGCTCAAGGACACTCCAAATGCTTTAGGGTTTCGAGTTAGGGCATTCCAGGACTGTGAGAGATGATGGAGGCTGATGAGTTATGTGTGGTATTTTGGGTAACTCATTAAGTTTTGTGCTTACCGTGTTATGTGTTTCAAGTACTTCTCAGGATCACGGGAAGGCGCCGACTTGATTATACACATGAGATGGAGTTTATATTTTTGAGGATCCTGGATTTTATCTAACAATGAATGAATTTGTGTTTTTGATAATTTGACAATTGTGGTTTTTAGAATGTGATATTGAGAATTATGTGGTTTTGAAAATGAAAAAATGTTTGAAAATTTATGGTGTTACAAAAGCCTAACCAACACACCGTGTTAACTTGCAAACACGTGGTGTTTTCCAAAGTTCCAACAACTTAATCCATTAAGTTGCTTCCTTCAATTCACAGAGCTCCAAGGCTCAGATCTGGACCAAAATGATATGATGGTCCAACTTTATCATCTGGGACTACTCCAAAGGGTCCAAAATCCATCTATAAGGCTAGAAGATGCAAGGAATTAACCATTAAGCACTCAATCCTTAAGGTTGATGCCCAATAATTTCCAGAAGAGGTTCTAGTACTAAAACTACCCCAAAGGTTGGTGCTTTATAGACATGAATGTCCAATGCATGTCTTGAACCCATATTAGGTCAATAATGAGGAATATGAACTAATCTCAATGCATGACATCAAAACTCAACTATAAGCCAGATCCAATACTCTAAAAGGTCACCTTGACCTGGGAATTCATAAAGTTGAAAACTTTATGAGATCTAATATTTCCAACTCTCAAGAATAAGAAGCTAAAGGGACAAAACTCAAGATCTAGCAACATGGAATGATAAAAATCGGATCTTGGACGCTTACAAAGGTCCAGAAGAGTGCCAAGCTGAAAGATGAGGGACTTGCTTGATGGATCTTGCTTCCTTCTTCCAATTTATTCCTTCTTTGGCTCCAAAACACCACAATAGCTAACAATTGAGAGGGAAAGACGATTAGGGTTTCCTTCAGGGCTATAGGGATGATGGGGGTTGAGGGTGAACAAACCCTAGCCTCTACTTTCCTTTAAATAGGGGGTAAAACCAGAAAAATTAGGGTTTCATTCTTAGCCATCAACACACGGTGTTCTAAGAGGAACACGTCGTGTTGACTGAATGAAACCTGCACCTTTTTCTTATCTAGACATGTCATGTTGTTGCCTCCAACACGCCATGTATTACCATCCTCTTCGTCTCCCATTCTTCATCAATCAAATTAAATGTATTGGTTAAAGTACCATATACATTTCTGGTTTTGCTTTTAAGTTTCACCCAAGCTTGATACTTTCCTTTGTAGTAGTCGTAGCAGTTTCTCATTTGTTTTTGGTTAACAACTGAACCGTGTTCCTTTACCAAATTTTCAGCCACAACCTTCCATGAGTTTAGTTTTAGAGCACTACCCTCACACCCGTTAGTGATTATTTGATGGATACATGCATCAAGAAAACTTTTTTCCCAACTTAGGTACTAAATGATTCTAGATTTCCTTCGTGACATGTCTATGATAAAAAAACAATATATATATATATATATATATATATATATATATATATATATATATTCAAAATTCATCATATATGTTCATAAATTAAGCATGCATGTACAAAAAATAACACACATAAACACACACACACGCACACACACACACACACATATATATATATATATATATATATATATATATACAAAAAAAAAAAAAAAATTCAGCATGTATGTCCAAAAATCAGCATGTTTGAACAAAAATCAACATGTTTGAACAACCCACGATATATACGTATGCTTTAATACCCATAAAAACTAGTTCATAAAAATCAACGTGTATGTCCTCCACCTATTTTCGAAAATCAGATGAAAAAAATTCTAATTTTGATTTTATCCACAATGAAAAGTTCACAAATTCTGAAAATGGTACTCTCAAATTTTCGAAAATCAGAAGAAAGAAAGATGAAGCAGATGAAACAAAGAACAAATCCGATTTTAACATACTATTGAAACAGACTCATAGGTTTGAACCAAATCAGAAATTTTGATCTCATAAGAAAAGCGTCAGAAAAAACATGTAGGGCGGAGTTAGTGACCAAGTAGGTTGCTTGGCGGGGGGAGGCTGGTCGGCGAAGACAAATGATGAAGATTGTCGAAGGGAAGAGTCGATAATGGCTAATAGAGACGCTCCAGTGGGGCGTTTTTTTGTTAGGGAACAATTTTCCAAAGCATGTTTATTCTCCATTCAGATTTAGTTTTGTGGTTTTGTGGGTAAGACACATCTTACCAGGAAAGACAATTTTTTTGTGCAAATCATACGCTCTTTCTGGCCCATTCAGCCAGAAAAATCTGTTTGGACCTAGAAAGATGTCTATCAAACGAGACCTAAGGATAGACGGAGCATACGTGGTTTGGGTGTTGGTGGTTAGAACCACACCTAAGAACACTGCACCTTAAAAGTAGTTTGTTGTAAGGTTTACCTAGCGAGAAAGGCACATATCATTCTCTCTCCTGATGTAGATGTGTAACATCCCAAAAACACAATAAAAATTTTCATTTTTAAATTAAAAGAAACCATTTTTTTCAATCCCAACCAAAATCAAATCAAGTGTCAAATACAAATAATCCCCATGATCAGAACACCATAAAATCTCCCAAAATATATCTCTGACGGATGTGTACGATCATGGATTCGCCTTGTTATGGTCATTAGAAGTATCTGAAACAATAAACTGAAACTGTAAGCCAAAGCTTAGTAAATTTCCCTTAAAGTACCACCATTAAACACATCGTATACAACATTGCATGCTGGGTACAATCAGTCATCGAAGTGGAATACTTCTGGCCTAATCAGTCATCAGACTAGAATGCCTAAATACACGAGTCCGCTCGGTCATCAGACTGGAGTACCCTTAGGTCCACTAAGTCATCAGACTGGAATACCCCCGGCCTATTGGCTCACACACAAAGCAATAAAGCCTCATCCCAAAAACCATAATATGTCAATATATACATAATCGATAAACATATAATCATTTAATAGACAAACAGGCGGATCTACAGATCACTGTCGCATAGAAACATCCTATAAAGTAGGATACAGATCTAATAGGTCATTACAACATAACCTATTGGGCGACATTAGTGCCTTCGAGCCACGAGTACAGTGAGGAAAACTTACCCCTCGGTCTGAAACATATCTCTGAAAAGGACATAACTCTGAATGACAACTCAACTGGTAACCTATTCATCAAATAATGACCAAATCTCAAATACCACTCTAAATACCCAAAATACCCTTAGGTCAAACTTGGTCAAATGTCAAAGTCAACTACAACATGTCACCATGTAGTGACCACTAAATCACAAAACAGGCGAGTCCCAACCCAACCGTCATGTTGTGGCAGTCATACGTTACACTATGGGGATAAATCAAAATGAAATAATTCCTTAAGTTGATTTCCAGTCCCTTCCAGGAGCTCCCATGCTCAAACTAGATCCACGCCACAACCAATATGGATAAAGTTTCCGACTTTATCCTTTACGCCATGCTAATAAGTCAAGATGCAAAGCCTTAAGTCCTTAATGGAAGCATAAAGCACATGCTACTCATTAATCACTTAATCCTTAGAGTTACTTTCCCAAAGTTTCAAGAAGGGTTTCCTACACCTTATAGACCATAAAAATCATAGAGTTAGGGACATGCATGTCCAATGCACGTCCTTTCCATTTTTAGGGGAAAACAAGGGCAAATGAGCCAAAATTCCATGTATGGCCTCAAAACTGAAGTCTATTTTAGATCCAAAGATTCAAATGCTCCAAATACCCCGGAGATTCTTAAAGATACAAGCTTTATGAGATCCTACCCTCCAAAACCCACAAAGCATGAAGAAAATGGACCAAAATCCAAGATCTAACAACCTAGCAAAGAAAAATATTGGATCTTGAACACTCAACCAAGTCTAGAAGAGAAGCTAGAAGATGAATATGTTGCTTGCAAGATGTTAATCCTCACCAATGGCTTCCTTCTCCTTCAAAAATTCCAAGAAAGTATGAAGTATGAACTTTCAAGAATGATGGAGGCTAGGGTTAGGGTTTCAGTACTTGAGAATATGATGGAGGCTGAATGACCTTGAAACCCTAGCCATAATGTCCTTTAAATAGGGCTCCAGTCCCAAAGGTTTAAGGGTTCACCAAAACTGTCTACCATACCATGGCACCTCTTGGCCACTTCGTGGTGGTTCATTAAAACCTACGGTCCATAAAAGGTTGTCACGCCATGGTGAGGCTCCACCACCCCTTGGCCACCCAAAACGATATTGACTTTTGAAAATTAATTTTGTACATGGAACGGGCGTTACAATTCTCCCTCACTTGAATCGGACCTCGTCCTCGAAGTCCTCAATTCTGAATAACTCAGGGTAATGTGGACGCATCGCTGCCTCAGGTTTTCATGTCCACACAGAAACTGTCCGACGCTGCCTTTGGACCTTTACCAAAGGCACCTCCTTATTGCGTAGGGTCTTCGTCTTCCTATCCAAGACCAGCACCGGTCTCTCAACATAATGCAGGTGATCATCCACTTGAATATCCTCCAAATCGACAACTACTGAATTATCAGCTACACATTTCCGAAGCTCTGAAACGTGGAAAGTGTTGTGGGTCTGACTGAGTTCCTTAGTAAAATGCAGCCTTTAATCTACCTTTCCAACCCTATAAATCACCTGAAATTGCCCAATATATTGGCCCCCCAACTTGCCCCTCTTCCTGAAGCGTATTACATCGTTCCAGGGTGATACCTTTAGTAGCACCATGTCACCAACCTGAAACTCCAACTCTGATCGGCGCCTGTCAGCATAACATTTTTGCTGACTCTAAGCTATCTGCAATCTCTGTTTGATCCGCCGAATAAGTTATGTCATCTAAAGGACTACCTCAGTCCTTCCCATGACCTTGTGACCAATCTCTCCCCAACAGACTGGTGTACGACACTTCCTCCCATAAAGGAGCTCAAATGGTGGCGCACCGATACTAGAGTGATAGTTGTTGTTGTACGAAAACTCAACTAAGGGGAGGTAGGAGTCCCAACTCCCACCAAAATCCATGACACAAGCTCTCAACATGTCCTCAAGTGTCTGAATGGTTTGCTCGCTCTGAACTTCCTTCTACGAATGATAAGAAATGCTAATATGCAATCTCGTACCCAGTTCCTTGTAGAACTTCTGCCAAAAACATGATGCGAACCGAAAGTCTTGATCAGATACAATGGAGACTGGTATTCCACGCTAAGCGACAATCTCGCGCACATAAACATTGGTTAATTTCCCGGCCGAAGAGATCTCATGTATAGCTAAAAAGTAGGCACTCTTGATCAACCGATCCACTATAACCCATATCGTGTCAAATCCATTAGCCGTCCGAGGCAACTTGGTGATGAAATCCGTAGTAATATGTTCATATTTCTACATGGGAACCTCCAATGGCTGCAACTTGCCATGTGGCCTATGGTGCTCGTACTTGACCATCCGATAGGTCAAGCACCTATCAACATACCAGGTTATCTCCCTCTTCATGCATGACCACCAATAACTAAGTTACAAATCCCGATACATCTTGGTAGATCCATAGTGTATCGAAAACCTAGACTTGTGTGCCTCCACCAGCACAACCTGCCTGACCCCACCGACATCTGGTACCCATACCCGACCATACCTTAATTTATGGCTTTCGGTAGTAGACCTGTTAATCTCTCCTCTGATTCGTATCTGCTTCCAGTTCTCTTTCTTGACTCCCTCAACTTGAGGCTCCCGAATCATACCTAACAATGGCGAATCAATCAAAATCCTCATACAAAGGTTCCCAATAGCAGAACTAGCCATCATGAGGCTCAAAGCATCAACAACTACATTTGCTTTCCCAGGGCGGTACATAATCCCACAATCATAATCCTTTACCACGTCAAGCCACTTACAATGCCTCATGTTTAGGTTCGGCTGATCCATAAGATATCTTAGACTCTTTTGATCTGCGTAGATGGTACAACGGATCCCATATATATACAATGTTGCCAAATATTGAGAGTAAACACCACTACTCCCAGCTCCAAATCATGAGCCAAATAACGAACCTCATGCGGCTTCAACTACAAAGAAGCATAAGCAATAACCCTCCTTCGCTGAATCAGAACTGCTCCCAACCCAATGATGGATGCATCACCATACACAACAAAATCCTCAACACCCTCATGGAGGTTCAACAATGGGGCCTCACACCACTTTTGTCTCAGGGTCTCGAACGTAACCTGTTGTCTCAGAATCGGGATTTTCCAATGAAACATTGAAAATTTTACTAGTATTTTGGGATGTTTCATCCCACCTAAAATAAAACCCAATAAGTTTCGTTAGCCACCTTTTTCCTCATGAATAATCATGTTTTGCTCTTTCCTGCCCTATCTTTACTCATTAATTCATGGTTATGTTAAATTTTATAATACTGACAAGTAGTTTAAAACATCCAAAAAGGGTCAGATTAACATGCAGAGGAAGATCAAGTATTAAGTAACCATAATATTCTCTATTTAGCTTAGATCATTTGCATAAATAACATCATAATACACATTTCAGTGTTTAGAAATATATGTTTAAGACCATTGCTATATAGGTAGTTTCACATTTTTAGAATTTATATAGTATTTAGTCTATTTACTGAATGGTATATAGGTTTGCGTTTTCACTTTTCACTATTCAACGGACTCAAAAGTGTATGTTTCTGGTTGTAGTATTACTAGAATGTCTATTTGGTAGTTTTTTATAATATAACTAGGCGAATCTCTACACATTCCGCGAGAGTATAATTATATAGGTAAAATAATAATTTTTAACAAATTATGGTTGAATATTGTGACATCCCCAATTTCATGGCCAGAAAAGACCGATTTGTTTATGCTTTGTTTTTAAAATCAGAGTAATCGCTTAAAGAAAATTGTTGCGGAATTTGTCCCCCAAAAAAAATATATATGATAAGAATTTATCAAAGCATTTCTTAAAGAAAAGTATTTTCATTATATAACAAAATCTCGGGATGTCATGTTCCGATACAGACACATAAGTATAAACAGAACTTACATTTATTTACACTAATGATTTACATCTCCTTTATTCTCTCAGTGAAATATGTCTTCGTATTGATACCTGTATTACAAAGAAAACTGAGTGGGTCAGGCTTGGGATCCTGGTGAGCATATAGGGTTTTCAACCCACAATAATACATTTATTATATTCAATTATCAACAATCAAACCAAATACCCATCCCCATTATCTTCTTTATTTATTAAGGTTCCCTAAGAATTGATTATACTTTCTTCATTCATTCCTAAGGGTTTACCTAAGGAACTGACACACAGTCCATTTGCTACCACGGTTTATACAACAGGCACTACGTCGCATAGTCACCAGGGTTCATATAATTGGCACTACGTCTCATAGTCACCAGGGTTCATACAATTGGCACTACGTCTCATAGTCACCAGGGTTTACACAATAGGCACTACGTGTCATAGTCACCTGGGTTTACACAAAAGGCATGAAGTCACATCGTCACCAAGGTTTATCAAATAGGCACAAAGTCGCATCGTCACCAACTATTCCATCTACCCATGTTCTACCCAACATTTTTGTAGATATAAATACAAACATAATTTAAATCATTTAACACCCGTATAAAAACATCAATTCCAAATCCATCTCAAATAGATAATTAATATATAACACATAGCACGTATTTTATAAAATACTTCATATTTATGTGTAAGATGAAAGTGACTATATACTCACTTGATCAGAAGATGATCGGGCAACACTACGGCTTGCAGAAGTAGTGTTTCTCCGTAGATCTGGAAGATCTTCACAAAAACCGGCTCCTCGCGGGCAGCGCTTCGGCTCGGGAATAATGCTCTTCGGGATCCTCGGGGCTTCGGATCTTGCTTCGGGGCTCGGAAATATTACCGCGGCTTTGGGGTATAAACGGCACGCAAAACGAGGCAAAAACTAGAGAGAAGAAAGAGTTTGAACAAGAGAAAATGGCTGATTTCGAGTTCTATTTATAGGCTGAGGGTCTGGGATTACGCGGGGCGTAATCTCAAATTACGCGGGGCGTACTTGAGTTACGCAGGGCGTACTTTGATGTCATTGCGTGCGTCGACTGGTGGGACTCGATTATTGGTGAGACAAGTTGCACCCCTTTGAGTACGCTGGGCGTACTCAAATTACGCTGGGCGTAATTTGACTCGTCGAACTTCTAAATTGCGTAACTTTCGCATACGAGCTCCGTTTTCGGCGTTCTTTATATCCACGCGTTGGTGAGACTACGCTCTACAACTTTTGTTTAGACTCCGTTGGCTAACTTTGACTTTATTTTTATTATATTATTTTTAGTAGGCCGGGACTGAAAAACTCTGTTATAAATTCTTAGCTTCTTTATCCGACGTCCGTTTTCGCCTATCTTTTTATCGTTTCACTACAATTGACGAGATCTTCGATTCTCGTTTAGATTGTTTCGGCTAAAAACCGCTCGATCTCAAATCGAGTATTCGGACTGCATACTGCTAAGCTGAAACTTAGAAAAATCATAACTTCCTCATACGAAGTCAGATTTGGACGTTCTTTTTATGAACGCTCACGGTTTAACGAACTCTACAACTTTCATTTAGATCACTAAGGCTAAATATCGCTCTAACATAAATTCACTTTTTACGTCATTCAGCGTCGTGTCGGTTCTGTCGCGAAACTTCGACAGGTCATAACTTCTTCGTTATAATTCGGATTTCGACGTTCTTTATATGCACGGAAACCTTGTAACATATACTATAACTTAGTTAAGATTATTCATTCTAAATAATCTTTCATAAAAAATCTATTTTTGATGTCTATCGTCTCTAAATTGACTAGCCCGGATCTACGGGCGTTACAAATATTTAAACATAAAAAACTATTATTAATAGCAAAGCAGATCTATAGTTAGCCTATATTTTTATTAAGCACACTAGTTTTAAATAATTGGTTATGTCGACCATTATTTGATGATTTTAGAAACCATTTTAAGTTGTATAAATTGTATAGAAAACATATGTTGATTTTCATATATAACGAATAACAAATAGCATGATAAAATAAATACAAATTTTGATGATTTATTGATGTTTTGTAAATTGTGTATTAAACATATGTTGATATATATATATATATATATATATATATATATATATATATGTATAAACTATTATCTCAAAAGAAGATTGCATTTGTAATGACCCAAAAATCCAGGTTAATAATTTCATATTTCATTATAGTCGATCACAAATGTTACTTAATCCAACCATTCAAAAACACTGCTTAATTAAAACATTTATCAGAGTTACATCCCAAAATCACTTAATGCGGAAAACACGGGTTCCTCATAAACAAAATTGTAAGCACGAAGCTTAGTGAGTTCCCCATAACATACCCCACAAAATGCACATAATCACAGAAACCACATCAACCACATAATCACATAAACCACATCAACCACATAAGCAATGCATACAAATATATAAGGATGACCTGGAAACCCTCCAAGGTCTTACTTCGGGTTCCATAGGAACCCCTACACGGTCTTAGCCCACTACCATGGGAACCCCCACATGGTCTTAACTAATTAGAAGAAATGTCATACAAGCCATATAAACCATACATACAAACATATAAGGATGCCCTGGAAACCCTCCAAGGTCTTACTCTGGGTGCCATGGGAACCCCCATATGGTCTTAACTAAGGATGCCATGGAAATCCTCCAAGGTCTTAAACTGGGTGCCATGGGAACCGCCACATGGTCTTAGCCCACTGCCATGGGAACCCCCACATGGTCATAGCCTGGTATGTCATGGGAACCCCCACATGGTCTTATAGCCAATTGCCCCGGGAACCCCCCGGGGTCTTCCATGCAAGTATCACAAAGACAACTAGCATACACATACCACATAATCAACTAGCATAACACATAATACATAATGGGTAGGCCTTGGTGCCTTCGACCAATTGGTATGGTGAGGAGACTCACCTCACACAACTGAAGTCCCGCGGATAAAACTCAAGTTCTTGGATGACAAATTCCCGAACTCTCAATATCAAAACAACAGCCAATTAACCATTTGAGTTTCAATGCATAACCATAAATCCACACTTGGGGTAAAAAGCCCATTTTACCCCTACCTAGCTTGGTCCAAGACCAAGGCCCAAACACACACTATTAAGGCCCAAAAACCAAACAATTAATCAAGGCCCAACTATGGCCCAATTTTCCAAATTAAGCCCAAATCCCTTACATGGGCCTTACCTTAAAGCCCATCCAAATATCCTAGTCCATAAACTTGTTCTCATATGGGCCAGCAAGAGCCCAAACACCTAAGCCCAAAAGAAGGCCCAACTTAAAGCCCAAACATAATTAGGGTTTTGCACATAAAATGGCAATTAGGGTTAAGTGTTCTTACTTAACCCATTAACTCCATCACTCCACTAGGCCAAATATACAATGTAATCGGGCATAAGTCATGACTTTAATCTACCGATCCAAATGCGGGTCCTGACAATCTAAAACTTAACATCTCCAAAATTAGGGTTTTCTAAACCCTAATTAGGGTTTTTAACCCAAGCGCATGACAATTAGTCCAATGGTTAAGTTTTAGGTCAAATTAGAGTTTCACTAGGCCGGGCACCACCCACTGCCACCTCGGGCGGTAGTGGTCGACGTTTATTAATTCAAAAGTTATGACATTTAGCTCCCAAAATCAATGCCTTGCTAAATTATTGATTTAGGGCTACTATTCGTTTATTAATTTTATCTATTTATTTATTCAATAAACGAAATGTTACAATTCTCCCCCACTTAAATTAGATTTCATCCTCAAAATCATTCCTTACCATTCCTGTCCTGACAAACAACTTGAGCGCCATGACTACAATCTCGAGCATACCCCAGTCTTCCCAAGGCAATCTAACCCAACCCTCACATGGTTCTAAAACCTGAAGATGAATGAATTCATTGCATCATGCTCACATTTACTCAATTTGAAGTCTGAAGTCTCGAGATTGTCTGACTCCCTCATAGACTGCCCATATTGAATCATTATTGTTAAATTCTTTGCACCTATCTCCTAACTCGCTACTCAAGTTTTGAAAACTTGAGGTTCCCACTAGAAAACAGAGTCACATACCAAATTTCCCTGCAGTACACTTATAATTGACAGAAATCTCAGATAATCCTTCGAGTAGGATACTTGTCCGTACAACGATTAAGACTTAGACAAGAGCTGCGCAATAGGGTCAAATCAAGTATTCCGAGATTATTTAATCCTGTTGTAAGAGGCTTGGCACCTCCCAGCCCACAAGCTACTCCCATAAGGATCCCAAATCACTACCACTACTCGGAACATCACATTGCCTCCTAGTTGCTTTCCTTAGCAACTGAGGCCTCCCTGGATCCAACTTGTCTGCCTACATTCAGAATACTGGATTCCTGCCCGATTGCTGAGCCAACGAGCAATCTTGCAATCGCCCCATATGACCTCCTAAGGCAACTTCGACTAGCAATAACTGCCTTAGCTATATTGTCACTCATGGCTCCATCAATCCTTCTGGTCCATCCGATCATAGTAGCCTGACAACCCGTCGCCACCGAATCCAATGCGAAAAGTGAATGCTACCAAAATAATTGTAGTCTTACATCCCGCCCGGTCTCCAACGACCTACTGTTTCCTGCTTCCAATCATGTTGTGGTCAGCCCACAATATTGTGAACTGTCCCACCCTAAACTAATCATCTAAAAGAATCTGTGAATGCTAGGGGTCATCCCGCAGTCTCACAACACTTCCCATACTATCTGGCCGCCAGTGAATGCTACGGCTACCCCGCAGTCTTATAACACTTCCCACACTATCTGACTACTAGTGAATGCTACGGCTCCCCCCGTAGTCTTACAACACACTCACCCCAACTGACTACTAGTGAATGTTATGGCTCCCCTGTATTCTTACAACAATTTCACCCCCAACTGACTACTAGCGAATGTCACGGCTCCCCGTAGTCTTACAACACTTTCACCCCAACTAACTACTAGTGAATGCTACAATTCCCCATAGTGTCACAACACTTTGACCTCACCACAATCGCAGCCCTATGACTTACCTCCAATCTATTAATTTAAATACACTCAAAGTCGAGCATACATTCGAACGAACACTTTGACCTCACCAAGAGAACGAGATCTCAATGTTGGTAAGTTCCCCGGACTTCCAACTCACACACTCCTCAATCCCAACAGCCGCTTGGGTCGTCTTTCATCTCGCCAAGGATGTGAAAGTTATCCCAATTTCAAAACCGCTGCTACATTTGAATCCCGGGACAATTCTCCTCCACTTTGAATCGACTAAATTCTCAAAGCACACGAGGATTGAAGGATTCCCAATCCTTCTTGCCTTACAACGATCAATCCGATGACAACCAATGCTTACCAACTAGTGCTCCGTCACTAGCCAATCCCCGAAAGACCACACAACTTCTAAATACCAGATAAACACTTCCTGAATCCCAGCGAGACTGATAGCCCCTGATGCTTGAAATGATACTACACTCAAATCTTGAGATCCAAATGACAGATGCTCAAACTAAAACCTCTAAAATAGAGAACTTCCCTTAGGAATCCCACAAGACAATCTGAGCACAATGACTGAAACCACCAAATCGTGGCGATGGTGAATAACCACCTTATTGAACCTTGTCCACAGACCTTCCACATAATGCTCCTGAACCAATCTTGTAATAACCGTCAAAATCCTAGTTAAGTCAAATTCAAGTAAAGTCAACAAGTCAAACCGGTCAACTCAACAAATCCTTGTATACTAGGGTTTACGTTATGTAATTATTGTACAAATCGCTATTTTAATAAAAAGTCATCATTTGAAAAGTTCGTATGTTTAGGATTCTTGAACCCAAATCGGGGTAAGTGATGTAGCACTACGATAAATCTCTATTGCATACCCTTCGGGGGTGTGTAAGATCCTTAAACATGGATTAAAGGGTTTTACAGACATTGCGTTATGAAGCCAAACGCTTAAAAAGGTCACAAACAAATCCTACTACAATCTCTTTTTATTAATACAAATCTCTCCCAAATCTCTCTCAAACCCCTTTAAACTTTTTATAAGCATCCGGGTCATCCCGACCCTTAACCGGGTAAAAAACCACTTAAAACGGACTAATTATTGGAAAAACAACCTTTAGAACCAAACCCTCTCAATTAAGAACTGAAACCATAGGGACCGAAGGTGCTAAGAAGCAAACCCGAAGTTGCCTGCGTCGGACCGAACCCGAAGCTGCCTACGAGCCGAACCCGAAGGTCCCTTCGGACCGAACCTCCCCTTCGCCTTCGCCCCATTTCAGTCCATTTCGATCTATCTCGACCCAGTTCGCCTTCGGTCCATGGCCACAAGGGACCGAACCTTCGGCCCATGCGAGAAGCTTCGTAGAAAGGCCCTTTTTGCTCGGTTTTCGTCTAGTTTTGCGTTTTAAGCCCGTTTTTGATTATTTTAACGTGGTATTTTCACCCAAAATCATATTTCAACATATAAAACCCCATATTTCATGAATTAATCACGTTTTGAGTGCAATCCTTATCCAAGATTAGTGGGTGAGATACTTGTGGTGGAGTGTTGACTTTACCTTAGTGTATGACACAAGCAACCACCCCATGCCCACTCCATCACCAGCCCTTGTTCTTCCATCATACATGGTCATTTCATTATCCTTTTCCCACCATTTTCTAGCCACACTCTTAGTCAAAGGCTGGAAAAACTCTTATATCTCCTCTCATTTCTCTCATTTTCCACCAAAGAACAAACACCTTTTTCTCTCACTTCTCTCTCTCTCTCTCTCTCTCTCTCAAATTCGAGATTCAAGGGATGATCATCAAGTTTTCTTCCACTTTTGGTAAGTGATATTATCCTCTTTATGATTATTTCACTTCCTTCTACCCAAATCATAGATTACTTACACAAATTCCATCACATTTGTGTTAGATCTTCGAACCTTCAAAGCATCTTCTAAGTGTTCTTGAGTTGAACACTTCTTTTCTTCAACATCCATCCACTAAGAACACACAAGGTGAGTTCATAACCCTATCTTTTCACGTTTTTCTTAAGTTTTAAGGGGGAGGGGGGGAATACAAGCTAAAACACCAAGAACACAACTAAACTCATCCAACAACTTTCATCAGAAAAGTTTAACTCCATTCACGGACTGTTTTGATCAACTTAAACATTTTAGTTTTCAAAACTGTATTAGGTGCAAATAGTTCAGGTTCATACCTTTAAAATGACTACTTGCACATCTCTATAAGATTTTCTACAATTTATGGTGATTTTTACAAAATTACCTATCATTTCAAGAAACAAATCCGGACCAGTCTGTGAATATGGACTTTTTCACACAAGTTAGAGGTCACTAAAAATCATAATAAAATTTATGAACAAACTAGACACATTTTCTAAACTCTCAGAATTTACTTCTAATTTCGACTTTTCATGATTTTTCTATAATTTTTCAAAGAACAGGAACAGGAAAGCTAAAACTAGAAAAATAGTTAAAAAATTCATTTACACCTTGTAACTTGTTTAGCAAGGTGTGTACTTTTATGTAAATACATGTTGCTATATTACATGTTATTTCACCTTAGGAAAAGGTATATATCAGTAAACAAAAGGGTTTTTACCTTTACAAATATAGTAGTTAACTATAATAAACAAAGTTATAACCATTACATTTAAACGTTTTGATAAACTATAATAAGTAAAGTTTATGTTCAACTACCACTACCGTTATTTGATAAACTATAATAGGTATAGTTTATGTTTCCATTAACACAACAAACACATTTCGGAAGGTTTTATTTCCATAGAAAAACGTTCTACACTCACGCACATTATACGTAAACTTGTTAACTTAAATTGTGAGACATTCTTCTCAGTACTCCTAGAGTACAAGTTAAAATTCCTGGTAATTATAACCAGAGTCTCTTTTAGGGAGAATGTGATAGTTGTGTATATATCTATATTGGGTTTGACAAACCACACCTGAGCTGCATGCAACAGCTAGACCGGCAGGTCCGGGGTGACAAGTGTCATTATCTTTTTCGACGCATGAGAAACGTTGTGGCAGGTTCATTCAGTCATAGTATGGTTATAGCGACTCACATAGGGAGTTAACAACACATAAAGTTTACCGGGATTTTCATAAGTCAAAAAGGGTTTTATGTCGATTTAAAATCACTTTTTATATCAATAAGTACAGATATTACTGTACACTTTCGGTCTTGGTATTTAAGACTACACATCAATCTTGTAAGGAAGATATTGGATTTTTCTTGGTAACACACAACACATTACAAAGATCGGTTTCCAAACTCTTCATCTAAAATAGCTTATGAACTCACCAACTTAATTTTTGACACTTTTTCAAAACTACTTGTATTCTCAGGAAGTCAACGAAACCAGGTAACCATAAGCTTTTGAGGATGGAATGCTACGGCGTTGAACAACCATTTTTATATCATGTTGTAATCAGTAATTGAAATATGTAACACTTGAAACCATGTAATTCTTTTCTGATTATATTTATGATTGGTTGTATTTACTTTGAGCACTATTATACTCGTTGTTATGATACTATACATGAAGTCCGCCACCCCCGGACGTTTCCGCCATCCTTGGTTTGGGGGTGTGACAGATTGGTATCAGAGCATTGTTTATAGTGAACAAAGTATATCGAAACACATAAGATATACAAACTATAAATGCATTGGGACTAAGGTCTCTGATTTAAACGTTTTCAAATAACTATACTTTTAGAAATGAAATAGTTTCTTGATTGAAAGTACGAGTACACGCATACATACTAGTATAGTATCATATCTAGGACAATACAAAAGTAAAACAAGGAGTTGGATACTACGAGTAAACCTTGGGATATGTAATCAGACTTGGGATGAATATAGCATGATCAACTATATTTATCTGAGGTCTGACGATTGTATGTCGGGGCATGGTCGTAGTGAGCAACAAGCCCAAAAACTTCCCATACAAGAAAGTTACTAAGAACCAAACATAACATTTAAAATACTACAGGAGTATTTTGTAATATTATAACTTATATGAAAATAAACAGATCCTCATTAATAGGTCTATAGTCACTAAGTGGATACTCTAAAGTATTATATAACTTAGAGATCATAGACTTAGAATCTGTGGTCATTGCCTTACTTCCTTTTCCATGTTTGGATGTGGACCTAGGGTAGGATCACTTATTCGAAGATCTATCATATCTTGTTATATGTAATTAGTATGCACTATATAATTATAGAAGTAACTAATGAGGATCAAGCCCCTATAAGTATTTCTAGGAATACGACTAATATATGCTTCCTACCCCTCCTATTCTCGCACGTATAGCATGGCAAGATTCTACTTACCAGGCGACCCCTACTTTCCCAACCAGGGAAATGGTGAACAGTTAGGAGAAGAACCCGAAGAGGAACCGAAGGTGATCAACCCTCCATACATATCCAGGATTCCCACGAACCGTTTCGACTACATCGGACCTATGGCCCGTTAGAAAACCGTGATCGAGGGTTGTAGTCGACAGCAACGACAACGATCACCATTTTGGAGACCAACGAGGTTTCTATGACCTCAACCATGGGGGACCGACTGACAGAGCCCTCCCAGCGAAGACCCGGCAGATCGCGAACATCAGGGATCAAAACAGGGAGACTGCGAATCAAGTCCGGGAACTGCGTGCTACTACAGACGCTACCATCTCACAAACTTGAGGCTTGGAAAGAGACTACTATTTTAGAGACCAACTCATTAAGGACCTTGTCGACACTCGGGCGAAGGCAAGATGGTGTCAGGATAGACACTCAACACTCGAAGAGAGAGTGGTCGCAGCTGAGCATAGGTTAGCAGAACTACAGGACGCGTCGACTTCGTTTCAAGCACCACCGGGGACGTATTATCGTGAGCATAATTCATATTACTCACAAGACCTTGTAGATTAGGTTCATGATTATGCGTTGGTGCTACTCTATTCTATGTGTAAGCTCAACCCTGCGATTTAAGTGGTTATACTAATCGGGGGATTTATTTGCTGTCAAAAACTTTTCCTTACAATGATCTGGTGTAGACCTGCATCGAGGTCAAAATTTTCTCTAAAACCAAAATTTCTAGAATCATATTAACAAAATGGGCTTACGGCAGACCCATTAGGCTGAAAGGTCTATTAAGTCTTACTCATACAACTAAGCATACATCAAGTGGTTGTAAGGACCTAGCTTGGATCAAATTACAAGGTTTCACTTGGATACAAAACTACTAAAATACATGGGTTTATTATAGACTTTCAGTAGGAATTGCTTTCAGAACACCATAAAAATTGAAATACAATACACTTAGAACTAAGATAAACTTAGTTAGATAACTCACGACACATAGCCCGTTCTAACGACTCATTATCGTCTCACCTTTAAACATTTTGGTTGAAAGGTGCCTTCTTCGTATACCTATAGGGTGCGATCATATCAACAGTAATGCACCGGATCCCATCAGAACTCCTCAGCTAAGATCGTTTGGGCAAAAATTGTAACTAGGATGGGTAAATTTTACATTCGTACAAAACCTACTTCTACCCATTTCCGTAACTCCATCTCAGAAGTGTTTAACAGAAACACTAAGAATAGTACAACACTGTGCGACATTTATATATGTGAATATAAATTGTATGAATGCACTTGAGATAATCATCCCCACTCACGAAGTCGTTTTTCATCATGAAACAGAATTATGTCTTCACCAAGAGGTAACCAACCAGCTAGCAAGGCACCAACCCTGCAGATAGACTCTACTACTCTCCAAGCTGCAGCCACGACAGCCGTGGCAGCCGTCATGATGCAGCTCAATGCTAACCATGCCAGCGGGCGCGGAGATGGTGCCGGAAATACTAACCGCAATAACAATAAAGAACACCCGCGGGCGTCTACCAACGAAAATACCTCAGACCACAAACCTAAGAGCAAGAAAAGGAAGTTTTGGGACAGAAAGAAGTGCAAACCATCTCAAAAATTCGCTAAGAGACAGCAATCCGTGGCTACCCCTACAATTACGACAACAGTCACAACACATGCCTCAACATCAGCCATAATATTTGTCACTCAAGCACCAGACAGGAAATATATGGGAACACTTCCAAAGTGTAACAAGTGTAACTACCATCACGCAGGAGCTTGCCGGATTCCACAGTGTATCAACTGCAACAGGAAAGGAAATATCGTCCGCTTCTGCAGGACCCCGACCCAACACATCGCTTCAACTACCAGTACTGGTGTAAGTCCAGTATGCTACCTATGCGGTGAAACGGGACACTTCAAGAGGGACTGTCCAACCAAGAGAAATAATGGAGGAACAGGAGGAGTGTGACAATCGAACCATCGGAAGCAACAAGGAACCTTATTAGGACTTTTGGAACGTTTCAAAACAAGAACATTTAAGCACCATATGTTTGTAATATGCGTGGTGTGTTGCTAAGATTAACGTCTTTTAAAAGTAGTTAAAATACTCTCTCGTTCAATTAAATCAAAACACTTATGTGCATCGAGCGATCATCAGGAGACCTGTTAGGGACCCAAATATGAAACATCATAACTAACTATCAAAGCACATATACTACTAGCACTAGCTAGTGTGGTATAAATCACTCATAGTAACAATAACATCGATCAAAACGGGAAACATTGGCAAGAATCCCAAGATGCACTATCACTCTAATGAATACCTCTTACGAATACGACTTAATACATGTGTCATCGAGAAAAATCTGGTGTCGTCATTCGATATGGATTGGTTTGGATCATCACCGTATCAATTGCATATGTTACGAGAAGACCCACCACCTACCCAGCTGAATATCGAAACCCTCGCCTCTCATAATCCTAAATCTGACTCTGACTCTCTGGTCATCCTTCATTTCGAAACCCCAAAGCACTCTATGGAGGTGTGTTATACTTTCTGTAACCTTTTCAAAGTACTCCTAGTAAACCCTTCGAGAATATCACTCGTATAGCAGATCAAGATCAAGCATGGAGACGTGGGACAAAGGCGGTTAAACTATCACTACCATGAGACTTGGGGCAAAGTCACCCATCCAATCGTCTTACCAACCCTAATTACATACGACCTATATGCGCGAGTTAATAATAGATGGACCAGGTACGAGTCCTACCAGGAGCTTCGGGACAAGGCTGCCCAGGAGTGCGAGTAGATGTTCTACCATTCGAATTAATCTAATCACGTAAATTGAACCCATATGCTCCTTACCGATCTAACTGAAAAACGAGAAACACTACAACATGCCCTATGCAGCACTCCGAGGAGAAGTTATTACTTATGGCTTAAGACAACTAAAGACTTACGGGATCGGCTAGCTCACGCATGACCTCGAACTAGGAGCGGTAGTATTCTCCATAGAGATCTAGAGGCACTATCTCTACGACACAAGATGTACAATCTCTACAATTCATAAGAACCTAGAAGGCAAGAGCGGCAGGGCAGGTTATCTCATGAACTAGATCTGGACACCGAGGTTGATGGATTCATAAATAATGTCATGATCGAAGCACATGAAAACTCGCTACTCCCTTCATCCAGGTTTGGACAAGATGTGTCTGGACCTTAAAAAGTAACATTAGTGGACGAATAGGAAAGCTGACATCGTTACACATATTGGCAAGTATTGGACTTGTGCCAAGGTCAAGGTAGAACAACAGAAGTCTTCGAGTTTCCTATAAACAACCAATGATAACCGAAAGTAAGTGGAAGCGGATAGCCATGAACTTCACAACCAAGTTACCCAAGTGTAAGGGTAGTGTAATTGTTGATAGGTTGACCAAATCTGCGCACTTCCTAGCAATCAAAGGAATCAGCAAGATGGAGAAATTGACTAGAACGTACATCAAAGAGATTATATGACTGCATGGTCTGTCAATATCCATTATCTCTGATAGAGATAGTAGATTCATTTCGCGACTCTGGAAACGCTTTCAGGGACTAGGCTAGACTTGAGTATAGCCTAGCACCAACAAACCGACGGACAGAGCCAAAGAAACTGTTCAAACCTTGGAAGACATACTAATAGGTTAGGTGATGGACTTCGGTGAAGCATGGTAATGCCCGCTTACCACTCATTAAATTTTCGCACAACAACAACTATCACCCTAACATTAAGGTCACTCCATTTGAAGCTCTCTATAGCCTCCAGGGCAGATCACCACTGCATTGGGCTGGAGTGGGAGATACACAGCTAGCGAAGGGACCAGTCCCCAACAACACCCTAACTGGCCCAAAAATCATAAAGGAGACAACAGAAAAGATCATACAAATTCGAGAAAGAATGAGAGCGTCTCGAGATCGACAAAAGAGCTACACAGATAAATTACGCAAACCCTTGGAATTCTAGGCTGGTAATTGTGTACTACTGAAGGTCTCACCGTGGAAAAGAACGATACGTTTTGGTAAACGTGGGAAACTAAATCCAAGATACATCAAGCCATTTGAAATCCTTGCTAGGATTAGCCCAGTAGCATACAAACTTCGACTGCCATAAGAACTTAATAATGTACACCCGACCTCCCACGTATCAAACTTAAAGAAGTGTCTGTCCGATGAGACCCTCGTGATACCACTCGACGAAATTGAAATCAACGAGAGTCTCCAATTCGTAGAAGAACCGGTAGAAATCATGGATCGGGACATCAAAAGAACGAAACAAAGTTGTATTCCTATCGTGAAGGTCTGTTGGAACGCTAAACGAGGACCCGAGTTCGACTGTGAATGCGAAGATCAAATGAAACAAAAGTACCCACATCTCTTCCCGACCCCTTGAAGTCCCAGTCAAAATACTAATTTCGGGACGAAATTCCTTCTAACGGGGGGATGATGTGACAACCGTCAAAATCATAGTCAAGTCAAAGTAAAATAAAGTCAACAAGTCAAACTGGTCAACTCAACTAACCCTTGTCTACTAGGGTGGTTTACGTTATGTGATTATTGTACAACTTGCTATTTTAATAAAAAGTAATCACTTGAAAAGTTCGTATGTTTAGGATTCTTGAACCCTAATTGGGGTAAGTGATATAGAAATATGATAAAACACTACTACATACCCTTCGGGGGTGTGTAAGATCCTTAAACATGGCTTAAAGGAGTTTACGGACCCTGTGTTACGAAGCCAAACACTTAAAAAGGTCACAAACAAAGCCTACTACAATCTCCTTTTATTAATACAAATATCTCCCAAATCTCAAACCCCTTTAAACTTTTTATAAGCATCCGGGTCATCCCGACCCTTAACCGGGTCAAAAACCACTTAAAACGGACTAATTATTGGAAAAACAGACTTTAGAACCGAATCCTCTGAATTAAGAACCGAAACCATAGGGACCGAAGGTGCTAAGAAGCGAACCCGAAGCTGCCTGCGTCGGACCGAACCCGAAGCTGCCTACGAGCAGAACCCGAATGTCGCTTCGGACCGAACCTCCCCTTCGCCTTTGCTCCATTTCGATCCATCTCGACCCAGTTCGTCTTCGGTCCATGGCCACAAGGGACCGAACCTTTGGCCCAATGCAAGAAGCTTCGCAGAAAGGCCCTTTTGCCCGGTTTTCGTCTAGTTTTGCGTTTTAAGCCCGTTTTTGATTATTTTAACACGGGATTTTCACCCAAAATCATATTTCAACGTATAAAACCTCATATTTCATGAATTAATCACGTTTTGAGTGCAATCCATATCCAATATTAGTGAGTGAGATACTTGTGGTGGAGTGTTGACTTTACCTTGGTGTATGAATCAAGCAACCACCTCATGACCAGCCCTTGTCCTTCCACCATACCTGGTCATTTCATTGTCCTTTTCCCATCATTTTCCAGCCACACTCTTAGTCAAAGGCTGGAAAAACTCTTATCTCTCCTCTCATTTCTCTCATTTTCTACCAAAGAACAAACACCTTTCTCTCTCACTTCTCTCTCTCTCTCTCTCTCTCTCTCTCTCTCTCTATATATATATATATATATATATATATATATATATATATATATCTCAAATTCGAGATTCAAGGGCTGATCATCAAGTTTTCTTCCACTTTTGGTAAGTGATATTATCCTCCTTATGATTATTTCACTTCCTTCTATCCAAATCATAGATTACTTACACAAATTCCATCACATTTGTATTAGATCTTCGAACCTTCAAGGCATCTTCTAAGTGTTCTTGAGTTGAACACTTCTTTTCTTCAACATCCATCCACTAAGAACACACAAGGTGAGTTCATACCGCTATCTTTTCATGTTTTTCTTAAGTTTTAAGGGGGGGGGGGGATACAAGTTAAAACACCAAGAACACGGCTAAACTCATCCAACAGCTTTCATAAAAAAAGTTTAACTCCATTCACGGACTGTTTTGGTCAACTTAAACATTTTAGTTTTCAAAAATTTATTAGTTGCAAATATGTCAGGTTCATAACTTTAAAATAACTACTTGCACATCTCCATACGATTTTTCTACAATTTATGGTGATTTTTACAAAACTGCCTATCATTTCAAGAAACAAATCCGGACCAGTCTGTGAATATAGACTTTTTCACACAAGCTAGAGGTCACTAAAAATCATAATAAAATTTATGAACAAACTAGACACATTTTATAAACTCTCAGAATTTACGGATTCTAATTTCAAAGTTTCATGATTTTTCTATAATTTTTCTAAGAACAGGAATAGGAAAGCTAAAACTATAAAAATAGTTAACAAATTCATTTACACCTTGTAACTTGCTGAACAAGGTGTGTACTTTTATGAAAATACATATTGTTATATTACATGTCATTTCACCTTAGTAAAAGGTATATATCAGTAAACAGAAGGGTTTTTACCTTTACAAATATAGTAACTAACTATAATAAACAAAGTTATAACCATTACATTTAAACGCTTTGATAAACTATAATAAGTAAAGTTTATGTTCAACTACCACTACCACTATTTGATAAACTATAATAGGTATATCTTATGTTTCCATTAACACAACAAACACATTTTGGAAGGTTTTATTCCCATAGAAAAAGATTTTACACTCTGGCACACTACACGTAAACTTGTTAACTTAAATTGTGAGATATTCTTCTCAGTACTCCTAGAGTACAGGTTAAAATTTCTGGTAATTATAACCAGAGTCTCTTGTAGGGAGAACGTGATAGTTGTGTATATATCTATATTGGGTTTGACAAACCACACCTGAGCTGCATGCAACAGCTAGACCGGCAGGTACGGGGTGACAAGTGTCATTATCTTTTTCGACGCATGAGAAACGTTGTGGTAGGTTCATTCAGTCATAGTATGGTTATAGCGACTCACATAGGGAGTTAACAACACATAAAGTTTACCGGGATTTTCATAAGTCAAAAAGGGTTTTATGTCGATTTAAAATCACTTTTTATATCAATAAGTACAGATATTACTGTACACTTTCGGTCTTGGTATTTAAGACTACACATCACTCTTGTAAGGAAAATATTGGATTTTTCTTGGTAACACACAACACATTACAAAGATCGGTTTCCAAACTCTTCATCTAAAAAAGCTTATGAACTCACCAACTTAATTGTTGACACTTTTTCAAAACTACTTGTATTCTCAGAAAATCAACGAAACCAGGTAACCACAAGCTTTTGAGGATGGAACGCTACGGCGTTGAACAACCATTTTTATATCATGTTGTAATCAATCATTGAAGTCCGCCACCCCCGGACGTTTCCACCATCCTTGTTTTGGGGGTGTGACAAATCTCGACCATAAATCAAGATAACACTGAACACTCTAAACCAGCTAAGAGCGTAGTGACCTTTCACTCATCACTAATGATTCATGATATGTAGATGGCATACGACATTACTTGAAGATATTACCCGAACATGAGCAAAGAATGAACCGAATATATGCTCACCCAAACTGACGCAAAGTCCCCACAACCATAAATACTGATATATAAAGGACCCGAAAGAAGACAAAAGACACATATCTGCAATATTGCCTGATGGAGTCCTAACCTCCCTTGTCTGACACTGCAAAACATAACTCCCCTCCGTTGGGGCTCCTGCCCTACCTTCCCTTCCGTCGGTGATCCTCAAAATAGTCGGAGCAGGCGCGCTCACTACTCCTTCCCTCAACATCGGACAGTTGACCTTCTTGTGGCCCACATGATCGTAATGAAAACATAATGGGCCTGCCCCCTAAGGGCAATCCCTACTGACGTGACCAACCTTGCCACACTTGTAGTAGTCAAAACCCTTGGAGTGAAAAACTCTGTCGTGCAATTTCCCGCATGTAGTGCACTGAATCCAGACTTGCTGGCCTCTCAAAAGCTGATCGGAAGTCTTGGGTCTCCTCCCGGGACCCTGCAATATATGCACCTGATCTGACCCCCATGTAAAGTAGTGAGAAGACGCACTACCTCCTACTAGACCCCTCACAACACATTGCTCCGCTACCAGAAAATCTCCATGGGATGCGTATCCATAAGTAATTAAAGGTGAGATAGCCACCCAAGAGTTCTCAGGCTATCCTGCATGGCTACATATGATCCTTAAGGCTTTCAATTAAACGATAACCAGCCTACTGGTACTCTAACCAACATACCACTACTATTGCATCCTAACACATAAGTATATATATATATATATATATATATATATATATATATATATATATATATATCTAACAACTCATTACAATGTAGCAACATCCCATCCACACAGATACATACCCAAAACTAGTGGGCCGACATTGGTGCCTTTGACCCACATGTACAATGTGGAAAACTCGCCTAAACGAATAACCCAGAAACACTGCGATGCGCTCCCCTTTCTGTGTTGTTTGCTCCCACGAGCCCTCTAGCACCAAAACATAGAAGAATCTTAATCAATAACCCAAATCCTTCAAGTTTGACTCAACGTCAAACTAGTAAAAAATTCAATGGTTAACAAAAGTCAATGGTCGACAGGTCAACTACCCCTCACGACGTGAAAATCTATTAGTCACGTCATGAGCCACTTAAAGACAAAACGTGGTCCTTTGATCCTCACGACGTGACAGTTATTGCCTCACGTCATGAAAACTGTATGAATAACATTTTGATGAATTAAAACCCTTAATCCATTAAGCCACTAATCCACCTCCTCATGAAGACTTCCTTACACCCCAAAAGCGATAAAAATCGATGCTTTAAGGTCTTGCATGTCCAATGCAAGACTTGAGCTTAAATTAGGTCATTTTATGAAGAAAAGGAGGTTAAAACCTCAACATGAGCTCAAACATTA